>NC_053126.1:6229498-6565748 GCF_010015445.1 Perca fluviatilis | reverse complement strand
TTTGGTTTTTTGCCAAGTTAGATCTCTTATATCTGTCTGTTCAATATAACCGCCGGGGAATTACTGGAATTGTTGGGTCTTTGTAAATTATAGAGTGTGGTCTAGACCTACTCTCTGAAAAGGTTCTTGAGATAACTCTTGTTATGATTTGATACTATAAATAAAATTGAATTGAATTATAAGGCTACAGCCAGCAGTTGATTAGCTTAGCTTAGCATAACAACTGGCTATGTCCAAAATCCACATTTCAGCACTAACGCCCACTAACATGTTATATTTCTGTTGTTTAATCTGTACAAAACCAAACCATAAAAACGACACGTTGTGGAATTACAGGTGCTTATATGACGAAGGATGCAAGTCACTTTTTATGGCCAAGTAACAGTCCGGCACGTAACCCCCATAACACTGCAAAATGTTGTTCTTACACTCCAGTTTTGTACGGATTAAACAGACAAGATGTAATGTAATGTAATGTTAATAATAATTTGAGCTAATGTGTTTATGCTACGTTAAAGTCCCCCTTCAGACACATTTTGAAGTATGTTTTCCCACATAAAAAGTAAAAAACAAACTTTGAAAAGGGGCAGGAAGCACATCTACTCTTTTCCTTCATTGAGAGATTCTGGATCTGTCCTCACCCCGCCCACCACCTCTGCTCGCGCTAGGTCGAAATTCTTGAGACTCGTCACCAGAGTGGTATTGATCATCTCATCCAACTCTGAATAAGGTTATTCCTTACAAACTACATTTATTAACCAAAAACCATTAATCACTCTTTTATTCAAAGACAGTCCAAAAGCATTATAACCATGTCACCCTGTACAGGAAATTGCCTTTCCACACACACACACACACACACACACACACACACACACACACACACACACACACACACACACACACACACACACACACACACACACACACACACACACACACACACACACACACACACACACACACACAGATATGTTCATATCCACTATAGAGCCAGTGTTACAGTTGAATCGGGGATGCAAAATATATTTTGTCCCTCATTAGGAGAAGTGTGTAGTCGCAGAGCTCTGGTGTCTGAGTCTAAAGGGACCTGATCTGGGGCCTGCGGACCTGTAAGGCAGAGAGAGGGGGATGGAGGACACGGAGGGAGAGTAATGAGGAATGGAGAGGAGAAAAGGAGGTTAAGAAAGAGAGAAAAGGGCAGGAGGTAAGAGAGGGTAACACTAATAACCTGATAGCTGAGGTCTGAATGGTCCTTAATAGACACATTGGCTGTTGCATTGAGACCTGCTTTTACATTGATCACATGAAATGTCTACACACTGGGCCGCACTCTTACCAAATACTATCTGCTAGACACACGTCGAGGCGGTTTCAGTCATGTTGGCAAAGTAGAGATTTAGACTGTGATAGAGCTTACTAAAATTAGAACAAGCCTGGAAGCTTTAAATTCCTCAGTAGAAACAAAGCTGGCTTGTAATTTTGCATTACTCACATGTTCCACTTGGTGGCACCAGCTCAGAACACATCCTACAGAAGTAATATGCAGCTGTTATGGTGGTAACTGAACATGCTTGTGTTTGCCATAGACAGTTAAATGGACCAACAGATCCCGTTGCTCTGGACGGAGACCAGTGAAGGATAGTAGAAGCACTTTGGTTGGTTATGACACAATCGTTAGCCTATTTTTACAAAAACGTCTGCTACGGAGCCATAACGTGAGATACAAGGTAATGGTGCCGTTTAGAAATAAACAATGGACAAATAAAGTCTTTAAACGCTTCAGATGTAAAGTTATTCGCTGTCAAAGTGGCGTCAAAATGAATGGCAGTCAATGAGATGCTAACGGCGGGTGAGAGCTAGGTAGCATCAAAATGGCGCCATAGGAGCTACGCGTTGTGGAAAGAGGCTTACCCCCTTGGTGTTTGCCTGGAAGGTATAATATATTTTTTATGTTTGGGTTTTCTTAATATGAAGCCCACTGTAAGCCATCACACTCTTGCATAGGAGACAAGCCACCAACACAGCAGGTCTCTGTAATGCTGGAGACCCAAATGTGCTTAGACCTAGACCCATGAAGTGTACTGTATCACAATGTCCCCATGGGAATTTAGGCTTATATTCAATATTCTGATGAGGATTGAAAAATTGTTGGTTTGTTGTAGGTTTAAAGCTTTAGTGCGTAACTTTTTGATATTAATGAATGTCTGTTACATTCAAGCCATTGCCAAATGAGTTGCTACAAAATTAATTAAGACTATCAGCTCCACATTTCTCTGTATTTCTCAGGATGTCTATGTTCAGAAGATTGTGGCGTCTGGTGACTTTCCTGTGCAGAAGCTCGAGTTAAGATAATAACCTCTGCTGAAGAGTCCATCATGTTTTTTTTAATCCTCCGTGTCCTCCTTGGCTACTAGCAGCTGTGTGGAGGAGGGCTGGGGGCACGTGCGCGATCAAGGAAGGCTTGTATCATGTGGACGCGCCGACAGTGTTGTTGTCATTGTTTAGAATTCCTCATGAGGGCGACAGAAACTATGGCTTTAAGTGTTACATATACATACAATATATCCTTATTGCACTATAATTTAGACCTTCAGTTCCTCAAATTTTAGAGGAAAACTGAACAAGCTTATTCATCTACAGCATGCAGACACCATGTTCTTACAGATGTGGAGGCTGTGAGAGAAATCCCTTTGCACTTATGAAACCTTGTAACTAGGAGGTGTCACTACAAATTCTAGACCATGTGAAAAGATGTGGCGCTGGATCGTCCACTTCAATGCATCAGATAAGTGCATGCTGGAGTGTTAGCTGTGAAGATGCTTTATTTGTTGGGGGTAGAGGCACAGCGAAGGTAGTAATGTCGGACCAAAGTCAAGTAGAAAAAGGTGTAACTGAGGAGAAAGCTGTTGCTAGGAGCTAATCACATTTTTATAATCATTTACACTAAGTTAATTACCGGACACAATCTAATGATGTGAGTGCACCTACGATAAATGTGACATTAAGAAATTATAAATATTAGGACATAAAAGCGCAATACTAAATGCACATACACATATGTCTAAATGCTGATATGCATTTTCCAGGCTTCATCTCTGACAACTGCAATATTATGTTTTAAAATGATTCAATTGTATTGATAGTGACAAGGCCATAGAGGATGTTTCCTGAGCTGAGGCTTGATGCGGACGGGCGAAGAGAGCCACTGGTAGACTACCAGATCTCTCACAGGAAGGAGATAGCAGAGGAAGAGAGAGCGGACAGATTCTGGGGCATTTTAGAGAAAGACGAGAGGACTGGCCAGCTGGCAGTCCTCATGAAGGCAATTCTCTGTGTCTCACAGATATCCCCTCAGAGAAAACCTTTAGGACGATTAAAATTGTTATCACTGAAAATAGAATGAGTATCCACAACGGCACCCTCTACACTGGTTTGTCCTGTGAGATCAACTATAGAAACACTGGTTACCAATACGCTCTCCAACTCAGAAAGCTGCCAACATGAACACATATGTACACATGCCAAATACTGTAGCACACCATAGCTTTTAGAGCAATGAACTTCCTTGTGGGAAACAACTTCAACATGACCTGGAGGACACTGTAGTGAGTATGACACACACACTCACACACACACACACACACACACACACACACACACACACACACACACACACACACACACACACACACACACACACACACACACACACACACACACACACGTAAATTTGCATGGGCAGGTGGACAGTGGAGCATTTTGGAGTCTGCCCATTGGAGAGACAAGGGCACGACATGCAACAGCATCCTGACCGACACGGTTTCACCAGGTCAGCAGAGAACTAAAAGAAAGACTGCTGTAAACCTGGCTCAGCCTGAAGTCAAGGTGAGTTGCTGAGAAGTTGATGATAACTTGTGCATTGTAGGCTATTTGTGCAGTAATTGACAGCCCTTAGCAAGCTGTGTTTTTCAACCTTTGTGAGTTACTTTGGACGTCAAGCTGAAAAGGTTAAAGACTGTGGAACAAAACCTGGAGTAATTCCTCAAAGAGACAGCGGAGAGCAGGTATAGGAGACAAATTATGAGGAAGATCAGGTGTCACACATGGGGACAATGACAGACAACTACTTCCACAAAGCAGTGGAAAGTAAGTAGGAATAAAAAGCAGGTTTAAAAATGTATTTAGATATTGGCAGATGGGATAAAGGAGTGTCCCCGGGATGACAAGAAACAGAAAAGGAAAAAAAGAGCAAGAAGAAGAACTGGAGAGAAGTTCTAGATGTTGAGGCAAAGCAGCTTTTGCTTAACCGACTAATTCCCATGCAAATGCTGCACAGTGATTAGGCTATTCTGAACGGGGCTTATTACAGATGTCCGTTACCTTCCTCTTTCTTTGTGTTGGCATTTTAAACTCCGGTAGATTTCTGAGGACTATGGTTAACTGCTCCTCAGATCTCTGCAGGGTAAATCCAGACAGCTAGCTAGACTATCTGTCCAATCTGAGTTTTCTGTTGCACGACTAAAACAACTTTTGAACGTACACGTTTCACCAAAACAAGTTCCTTCCCGAGGCTATTTTGCAGAGGCGCCGTTGCTCCACGTGGTGCAAGACGACGGTGATTGGTTTAAAGAAATGCCAATAAACCAGAGCATGTTTTTCTCCCATCCCGGAATGCTGTGTGGACTCGCCAGACCCTCCTTCGCAGCGCTGTGGAGGAAGGTCTGGCAATGCGAGACTACCAAGGAAGTAAGTTTATATTGCTTAATCAAAAAAGACAAAAACCCTCCAAACTCTTTAGATGCAGAGTAAAGCTCTTACGATAGCACCATACACCTTTTAGCATTTGGAAAAATCCAAAGCGTGACAGACTTGCCATGCCAAGATATGATTGGACAATCACTGTTCGGGGAAGAGGTTTGTCAAAAAGGTCAAGGCAGATAACTAAAGATTAAAAAGAATTACGTAAAACTATTCAAACTGTGATGTGGTTGCTCAGGGTGAATAAATTTCGCAGCTGGGTCTAAAGTTTGGATGTTTTCTCAGATGTGAACAAAGAGCCGGAGAGCTTCAGAGAGTCGAGCCATGCACTGTATAGTTGACTTAACTGATGAGCTGAAACAAGTTGCCCTGAGCAACTACGTGACAGTGCAGCGAATAAAAGATATGAAGGCGCACAGAAAAAACCCAGAAAGAGCTGAGTCAAGAGAATGAGAGGAGAGGGACACAAACAGAATTAGATAGAGACACACAAAGAAACAGACCTGAGGGGAAGGATACATGCATACATAAACACATCCAGTATTGCACAGACTCAATTCTTTATGCTCTTATGCTATCTATAACTATCTCTATCTGTCTGCTATGATTTCCACATGTTTACGAGTGTGCTTTTCACGTTTCTTTGTCCTTTTCGTAGCCATTTTAAAACTAAGTTAAAGACTCTTTTTTGTCTTGTTTTATGGTTTTTATTATTTTATTTATCTCATTGTATACTTAGTTTGTTGCTGTTGTTTTGCTTGTAAAGCACTTTGAATGACCTCTGTGTATGATAAGATCTTATATAAATAAACTTGCCTTGCCTAACTTGCCTTTTTCTGCCACTCCTGTTGCTATTTGTCACACCTTCAAGAGGCCTTGCTTGTCCAGCTTTTTCATATTTCATACATTTCTGAATAACATGTGATGATCGTTTTGAAACGTATACTTGCATATATTTCACATACCCATATTCGCTCCATTCCTATTTTCGCAATCTTTTCTTTTTTGCTTTGGCCTTTTGCTATTTGCTGCTGCAATGTGGCATTTTGCCCCAACCGAGATCATGAAAGATTGATCTAATCGCAGACAGACAGAGGATCGGGAAAGAAAAACAGAGAGAGAGAATTGGATAGCAGGGAGTATACAGGGCACTGAGCTGCAGTATCTCTCACTTTGTATTCTGCTGCTGTCAAGTGTTGTCGTTTTAATTGGAACCAAACGCAGCTCAACACAGCAGTCAGATCCTCCCACCCTGACCCCAAAACAACAGATGCTATACCCAACACACACACGGAGCCAGAGGCACACAGCGATACATAGGACGGGATGGCAGAGAAGTTAAAACCGCGGAAATGCAATGAGAATCAGGTTAATATAATAGATAATACATGTTAAATGCAGTCGTAACTCATCAGTAAATGACTGAACTATGTCAATTTTGTTTTGAGAACTTGATGAGAAGATAGATGCTACATTTATTAGCATTAATTCATTCCCTACACTCCACTCCCTATTACTGTACAGCTCCATGTTTTAGTCAACAGCACTGAGAATGATAATCTAAAATGAACTGTTATTTACTAGTTTGGGACATTGGAGTGCTAAAGTGTCAGAATATTCTGCATGATTGCAATCATTTTTTAATCTCTTATCCTCCACTACAAGAGAGGATGGGATTCATTTAGCCTCTAAAACAATGTTGATTATGTGCTTGAGTGCCTTGGCATTATTGTTTCTCATTTAGCAATCACAAAGACGGTTTGACTGAATCAATTGGAACTCAAGTGAATGGGATCGAATTGTACATTGTGGCACAGGAGGAGACGCAGGCCAACTAACGGCAAAGCTGAGTGTAATAAATTAATTCAGCAGGTGACAGATGTAATACCAAGTGTGGCAGATTAAAAAGGTGGGAACTGCATTGGGAATCGGAACAATGGTGCTTTATAAATCTAAATGTAAATCTAATCTGGCGTAGCGTTAAATAAAAGACCACTTTGAATGGAAAGCGTGTTTGGAATTTGGTTTATTATGGGCAGAAGTGCCTACATTAATTAAACTTTTAACTAGTGTTCTGTAATCTTACAGGAAAAGGTCCCCATGTGAGCCTGTTAAACTGTATTTTGGTTCAGGTGTGCAATGCGTTCCAAGTTATTTGACTGTACCCACTTGTGTCCCTATCTGACTAAGTCAGATCAGTCAAATAACTTAAAGGGGTGATAGAGTGATTATATAGCGTATTTCACACTGTTCCTTAAGGTCTCCTAATGGGGTATGTAACATTGGTTGGGCTGAAAATGGCCTGGTGGATATTTTATTGGCCCTTATGCATCCCTGTGTTTTGGCCCTATTTGTAACAAGAGCTTTTCTTCCAAATATGGTATGCTCATGAATATTTAGATGAGCTGCGCGCTGATTGGTTGAGCGAATCGCCATACACACACATTAGAGACGCGCGCTGATTGGTTGAGCGAATCCCCAATACACACACATTAGAGACGTGACAGAATCTCATATTCCAGACACTGCAATGTTTCGTTACCAAATTCACTTCTGAGACTTTTTTATGCAAGAAATCAACTATATAAAGCTCAAATATGGGCAGTTTTACGGAAATTGATGGCTAATTGCAAATTTGGTAAGACGTGTCAGATTTTGGGAGCTCCACACAGTCTGACGAGAAAGCGGAAGCCTGCTGGGCTCTGTACCCAGGGCAAAATCACGCTTTGTGGATACTGTACTACCGGGGCTCTGCGGCCGGCTGCCGGCATAACTATAATATATAGGTTTGAATTTTGTCACACCACTTATATAACATCTACCCCAATGTCTAGCTAACCGTTTTTAGATTTTAAGGCATTTTTATGAATGCGAGGCATCTTGTTAGGACGAGCAGCTAGCTATATGTCCCATTCAAAACAATGGGAAACTATTGCAGCTAGCTAGCTACACTTTCGGCATAATTATAGTATATTTACAGTTTGAATTTCGTCACGCCACTTATATAACATCTACCCCCATGTCTTATAAAGCTTAGCTAACACTTGTCCGATTTCCGGTCTCGTTAGGAGGAGGCTAGCTAGCTCTCATTGATGGACTCCAGCTCACCGCGGGCTCTATCAATGAGACTCGCGGACAACAAGCGTTTATTTCCCCAATCGTTTGTTTAAATAACTCAACATATTATGAATACACACATAAGATTAACTGGAACCTGTGGTAACAGATTGCTTGCGTAACAAGCTCGCTGACCGCGCTCTCACTCACACACAGGGAATTTAGCAGGAAGAGGGGAGCTGCAGGCCCTGGAGCTCTGTCCAGGCAGCGGCGTTTGGTAGTCCATTAACCCACAAAACGGTGACTTTGCGTAGGTATGGAGTGCCGTGGGCTGCCAGCCGTGACGGAGCTCAATCGAGCTCACAGCAGGCCGGGGTCTGTGAAGGAAGGCAGGCCAGGCGGCGAGGCAGCTACACAGGCAGCACTGGCTGCTGAACTCTGACACACAGTCGGACAAAAATTGCAATTAGACATCAATTTTCGTAAAACGGCCCATATTTGACCTCTACATAGTTGATTTCTCGCATAAAAAAGTCTCAGAAGTGAATTTAATGGTAAAATAGCAGATGAACAATGTATACAATTTCTGAGATCTGCCCGACCTAGATTCAGAAGACTAACTGATCTCAGGTCAGTTGTGTAGCCTATGTAAATGTTGGGGCGTGACAAACATAGAGACTAGAGCCAAATGAGGAGGAGCTGCTGAGTTGACGTCAACTAGGCGGCTTGTTGAGATTTGCCCGTTTTCAGAGGCAGTTTCAAATTGTGAGATTTGCAGAGGAAAGAGGTGTCAATGGGATTTAGAGGTTCTATGTATGTCCTAGTTACCCACTAAACTGTCATTATTCAACTATGACAAGGTAAAATCGTTTTTGCATTCTATCACCCCTTTAAGAAATCAGTAAGTCAGACTGACTTACTGATTTCTTAAATTTCTCACAATGATGTTTGCCTTTTGCTAACTCAGTGAGTTACAGAATGACATCTAATCAGAAAGAGTAATCGAAGACATCTGTGGGTGTGTGGGGCCTTAAGTGTTTTTCCAATAATGCTGGTCTGAACTTGACATGTTATGGATTTGACTTGTGAGAAATAGAATCCAAACATCCGATCGTTCTGTAAATACCCTGTTTGTTTGTTTTTGATACCATGTACCATTTGTTCGGTCGACTGTTTAGCTCTTTACCATAAAAGAATTGCTTGACTGAATCACTGTGGGAGACAGGTTAGTTGTTGTGGGGAGGGAACATAAAAGCGTCACATGAAGCAGATTTATGGTGGCAACTAAATGGAAAAATTGCAGCTCCTGTTATGGTGAGAGACTGTAGTGGTGCAGAGGTAGATCAGTTCAGCCACACGGAGAGAGTAGTGATGAAGAGTGACAGGATTCAATCTAATCACTGAGTGATTGCTCACTAATAATTTGTACTGCATTTAGTAGATATGTGATTTAGACAAAAATGAGAGCATTGTGTGTTTGTTCACATTAAAAAAGAGAATATAGCAAGACAAATAGTTTTCCTTTGAAGAGGAGGGATATGCATTCCATCTTCAACATAAAAACAGCAGGTTTACCAGGATTCCTTATGTAATGTGGTGTGCTAATTACTAAACATAGAAGAGTGTCCACTAAAGTGTATTTAGTCTTTCGATTTTTTTTCTTGTCGCATAGTGACTCATAGGCCTATATGATATAATTCTGAACTGTTTTCAGCATTTGCAGTCAAGCAGTGGTGTTTCTACACAAAAACCTGAGTTCATTCTACTTATTTCTTATTCTTTTAATTACTCTAGATGGAGAAGGTTGTCTATCCAGGTAATTACACAAATGTAAGATTTTAAATTTCACCCCAGTCAGTGCCTTTGAGGTTTCAAGATTGTCTTTTTCCCTGAGGCATCTGTTCATTTGAGAATTCAGTAGAATCTCAACAAAGTAGTATTCTTTTGGGGGGTGGGGAAACCAATACCAGTGTTGCTGTCACGGCTCGTAAAGACAGTCTACATGCTAGCTAGTGGCTCTGGGAGGCTGTACGGACACCAATGCTTTGGGCTAAATGCTAACTTTAGCATGCTAACATGCTCACAATGACGATGCTAACATGCTGCTGTTTAGCAGGAATAGTGTTTACTATGTTCACCTTTATTAAGTGTGCTTTCATGCTATTAATTGCTATGAATGCCAAATGTTATTAGTTCTGCAGGTATTTTGTCATGGCTGGTGTGGGCGGGGAAACAGGGATAGGACCTAAATGCAGACAATAGGCAGAGTGATACAGTTCAGGGTTTCAATGACAAAATGGAGATATATACACTTACATAATCATTTAGGCAAGGGCCAGGAAGGCAGCCCGAACAGGCAAACTCATCCAAAGGGGTTTGGCTGAGAATCATCAGTCAGTGGTTCAGGCAGGCAGGTACATATTTCAGTCTAAAAGGTAACAGGATACAGGTTCAGATGGCTAGGAAGCAATGGTATAAAGCAACATTGGCAACTTTGATGATCTGGCTGGGAATGAGTGGAACAGGACTGGTTACCTATGTGCAGGGCTGATGAGAAAAGTGGGAACAAGTGAGCTGGTGGGTGGGGTAGGTCAGGTGACTGGGACAGGAGGTAAAAAGGTTATTGCAAGACAGGCTGAAGTGGCTGGATGTGAGACTGAGGTGACTGGGACAGGAGAAAAAGTCATAGGACATCTGGTGGACAGGAAGTGAATGGCAATCAATAGGTTTGAGGAAGTGGCTATAGGTGTGTGTGTGTGTGTGTGTGTGGGGGATGGGGATTTGGCCTGCTGAAAGTGCACAAGGAAAAGTCAGGGGATCACCAAAGTCATTAGGATTCATCCCGTCAATGTCTGTTTATAATTTCATGGCAATCTATCCATTAGTTGTTGAGCTATTTCTTGTGCACATACAGAACTACATTGCCATTCCAAGAGCCACATCGCTAGCATGGCTGCTGTAAAAACATGGAGGTCAACTGGAACTTAGCTACTCAGTTTTGCGACTGGAAGATTGCGGGTTGTGCCCGTCCCTCTCTCAGCATTTACAGCTATTGTTTCCTTCAACAATGCGCAAAACTCCCAGCTGGACAGCAGGCGATAGCAGGTAGCGCCACAGGATGTGAAGGACGATGGTGCTGCAGGAGCATACTCAGCAAAGCCTTACTGGAGAACATATGGGAAGAAACGTTCCCAGCAGACACTCACTGATTAATTGTGGTTGATTTCAGGTCAGAGCGAGTACTGACAGACTGAGTGGCTGCTACCTGATGACTGACTGCTTTACTCACTGGGAGTGAGATACTTTAAAAGAGCACACACAAACACACACTACATTTAATTTTCAGCTACACACTACCCGCCCTCCCTACTCTGTATTGACCTCCATCATTACACACACACACACACACACACACACACACACACACACACACACACACACAAGCATGCACGCATGCATGCACGCACGCACGCACGCACGCACGCACGCACGCACGCACGCGATCAAGCCAGAGTAATTATGGATGTGTCCAATCACCATGAATTTCCTTACGTTTAATTAATTTTGTGCAATAGGTCTTGGCTCTACAGTACCTATCCATCAGGTTTTATGTGCTGTCTTCCACCCACCTCTCCATCTCCCATCATTTCCCCTTTAAAGTAGATGTATTGATTGCGGCTTGTCGTCATTTTATGAAGTAGTCCGGAGTGCTGTTCTCTATTTTTCTTTCCTGCATATCCCTGTTGTTCTGACACTGAAAGAAAGTGGAATTGAACTTGCCACTGCAGTAATGAAAAACGGAGGTCCCTTGATATAAACTGTAAAATTTGGCCTTAAATAACATATTGATATAACACAAGATATTAAGCGTTTAAGAATCAGATTATGCTGCAAAACCTTGGATCTGTTTTTACTTCAAGTCATCATAAACGAGATAAACAAAAGGTGTTGAGTAAATGATCTATAGACAGTAGTGATATATCCTTGAGGCAGGGTCTTCTGTTGCAGAGGGAAAGGGTGGAGAATTAGTGGCACAAACTGGTTGATTTCCCGCCAGATTAGAGGGGAAGGGATGGAGAGGGAGCTTCAGGTAGATAGATGGAGAAGGAGAGTGTTCTTCCTCAGGAGGCCTGCAGTTTAATTGAGTTTATGAAGCAGTGGATGGAGCAGATTGATGGAGTACATCAATCTAATAGCACCATGATGTCTTTGGACTCCCTTCTTTCTCACTCTGCATCTTTCACCTGATCCTTTTCTCCCTTTATTTTTCCTCTATTCATCTCACTTACTGTCCTACTTCTTTTCGTCTCCCTCCCTTCTTTGATTTTTTCCCTCCTCTACTTTATTCTGCCTTCTAGCTTCTCTTCACTCTTACATTCTTCTTTCATACTGAATGGCCAGATCCTTCACATCCATCCCACTTTTACAGTCTCCACCATATCGATATATATTCCTCCTTTACTCACTGTTCTCAATCATCTTTTCATTTTCATCTTTCTGATGCCAGAATATTCTATAATATACCTTAGTAAACAATGACATTATACTTCTCTGTGACTTATTATAATAGTACAACATATCAGACTATACGATAAAACAGTCAAATGATCAAATACACAAACACATCATACACATAGAGAGCTGACCAGATTGATTAAGCTGCCGCTGGCCAGTCCTGCAGAGTTGCAGATTTGGATGTGTGTGTGTGGCTGGCTGGGTGGGCTGTGCATGTGCTTTTATTTAAGGGCACGTATTGAAGATTAGAGAGAGATGTCTTTCGGACGCAAAGCAATGTAAAATATGGGAAATGATATGCTAATGAAGGCATATTGTATGAATAAAAGAGCAGAGAGTGAATACATGAGTGAATGTTAGCGTGCACCAGTGTGTGTCTTTCGTTCCACTGTTAGCCTACTCTTGCAATTATAATTCTATGCCATACACATATGCCTCAATGCTTCTTATTAATTTCTAATTTAACCATTCCAGTTCTATTGAGTTTCTAATTAAGGCTGCTTATGCCGAACTGAACAAAATACTCAATACTAAATATACCTGATCTGACAAAGCAGGGCATTTTGTCATTTAAAGATGGGGAAAAAGAGGGAAAAGAAAGGACAAAAACATTCCTCATAATGAGAATACAAAAACTTAAGAGAAAACAATGTCATTTCGTGTATCTAGAGAGATATTCAGATTTTGGTTATTACTTTAAAATGGTAGATTATAAAAAACAGACTAAAGTCTACGGCCATGCTAGCAGCACTTTGAGCTGAATGCTAACATCAGCATGCTAACATGTTCATAATCGCATTGCTAACATGCTAATGTTAAGTGAATATAATGTTCAACATCTTAGTTTAGCATGTTAGGCTGAGTGTCCACATAGGCCTATTGTTTTTTTCCTGAGAGCCCTTCTAGTTGAAAGTCTCTTTACGTTTCAGAAAAGCGCTGGTGTCGTCAAAGACAGAAAAGCCCATTTGTGGGAGCAGATCAGCTGGACACTGAACGCTGCTGTTAAAGGTTGTGCTTTTATCACTGTAATAAAGTAAGCTTGTTGTTAGCTGTGTAGTCAACCCCCTGTTAACATAGTGCTAAGTTAGCTACCTAGCTTACGTTAATATCGTCATAGAAACAAAACCCACAGGCAGTACTTTGAAGCGCTTTTCTGCCAGAGAAAACCCTTAATATGTTAACATTTTCTAACAAAGTACAGCTGAGGCTGATGGGAATGTAATAAACCAAAGTAGGCTATTGGCCAAATTGGAAATTTGACCAGATGTTGAAAATTCAGGAGATCACCAAAGTTATTAAAATTTATAATGAGGGGCTTGATGTGTGTAGCAATCGTTTCATTGCAATCCATCCAACAGTTGTTGAGACATTTCATTCAAAACGACAAAGGTCAACCTCGTGGTGGTGCAAGAGGAAAGGATACAGGAGGATTGATCCATCCACATCCAATTGTTGTTAAAATATTTCAGTCTGGACCAAATTCAGTCTGGACATTGCCATCCTTAGAGCCGCTAGCCTGTAAATAAAAAGTAAAGGTCTGAGTGTGTAATGGCTCAGTACACTGGCCTCTAGTTGGAAATAAAAACCAGCGAAACATGCTTTTGGACCTCTATGTCACTTAGCCCATCAAACCACCAGGCTAAGCACTTCCTCAGCTCTCCATGGCCCCGTTTCCAGCTGCGAATTCCCCAGTCAACCTCAGTATTAGCTGGATTAACCTCCATGCTCATTCTGGTTGTCTGCCTCTCTCCTGCAGCACCAGACTTAAAGCTGTCCTTTGGTTATTCCTGCCTCTGCCTGCTCTCTTTCTCTCTCCGCAGCTTATTTTACATTCTGTTAGTTCTGCGGCAAATGCACGCCTCTCGCCTTCTTTCCCCATGTGCTGCTGGAAATGTCATCTTCCTTTTCTCTCAGATATCTTTTGTCCTTCCTTTCTTCTCCTGGTATTATCTATCTCAGTCTCATTCTTGCGATCATTCTCTTTTCTGACAATATTTTTTCAGAGAGGGGATATTTCCTCCCATTTTCCATCCCTCCTCTCCTCTTCTGGCTTTTTGGTGTTTTTTCTTCATTTATTTCTCTGTCCTGTCACTATGGACTGCAGTGAGTGGCTTTGTGTGGCAGCTCTTGTCTTATCTGGTTCTGTCAGGTGCCGGTTAAAATCCATTCATCGCTAGAATGCACAAAGGTGGGCTGGTAAAATGCCAGTGCTGCCTCCACACTGCACTGGGAGGCATATTTTTTGGGCTGGACACTAATGTATGGCACTAAATGTGTCTTTTTCTCTCTCCATTTATCTTCATCTGACTGTCAGTGGAACAGTGGGTGAAATTAGTTGGGTTTGTTGCTGTAACTGTGTCTCTGTGCCTTTTGCTTTACTTTGAGAATGTTTCCTTAACTTTACTTATACATGTTACATTTTATTAGCCTTTGTCATACTGTACATTCCATAAGCACATACACTGCACCGATTTTCAACGGGATTGTTGTCCTACAAACAAAAACATGGGCCACGATCAGTTTTAAACATGCTATAATACTACACATAGGAGCTTTAAACCTTTTTTTTACCACTTGGGGCAATATTTTCATCTCCTAAAGCTGATATGGTGAACTTATCAGCAAACAGTTGCTTATTTACACCTATACAGTCTATGATTTACACCTCCAGCAGAGCAACATTAGCATTCATTTGGAGTTGTGTTTAAGATGACCTGATGAATGGAGGTCCTCTACCACTACTACCTCTACTACTTTTAGCTCTGCTTTTAGTGTCTACCAACTAAAAAGTGAAAAGTATTTGGCTCGTTAGCTGCAAAATGCTCCACTATGTTCACCAGGTAGTCGCTATATTTGTTTGTCTGCTGTTTGTTGCTAGCATAAAGTAGGCTAATCAGAGCTTTTTTGCTAAGAAAGCTTTCACACTGGCACAATCCTGGGCTGGCACATTCCAAAGAGAGCTAACCGAGGACTAAGTAAACAATGATATAATTAGAAATAGAAATAGAATTTTAACATTAGTTACGTATTCCAACTGACATTTAACCCAGGTGTAGTGGAAGTGAAGTGTGAATTGTATAGCCCTGGGCTTAGGCTAATCTTGGGTTCACAATATGCAGTGTGAAAAGCCCTAAAGTCATTTGATGCATTGTTTATATAAAAATATTAAGTAGTACAGCTTTAAAATGACCTGCCTCAATGTGTTCGTTTTAGTAGCTTACAGTTAAAGCAATCTATCAAGCTACTGAATTGATTTTAATAACTTTGCTAACTTTGACTTTGAGGTAGCTAGTAGCAACAGTTTTGAACAGAACAGATTTTTTTTCTATCACAGATGAAATAAATCTACTCATTATTTTAACACATTCCTAACATTGTCTTTGACGAGACTTATAAATATTCACTTTGCTGACGTCTTGCCCTTTTTCTCAGAAGACATTTTGACATGTCACAGTGGGAAAAGCACAGGTGTAAATACTGGCTTACTTGGACACTTAAATAGGAAAGAGCCATCGTCAATGTTACTTGTCCTACTGTGACAAGTCCAAATATCTTAAGAGAACAAGGCCTGTTGATTGAATGCAGAATCTTACTTTTTTGTGTAAAACATTTCTAGATAACAATGACATTGCTTTCTGTTGGGAGTAAGATTCCGTTTTGCCACTAGAATGCAGAATTACTGCATTAGTATTAGCGAGACGGCTGAATAAGTAATGGTAATGCAATATTCCAGTGTCCTCTGACCTGAATAACAACATTTATACACCGGTACAGAGCCCCAGGATGCCCGCCAATGGCGAGAGAGAGAGAGAGAGAGAGAGCGAGAGAGAGAGAGAGAGAGAGAGAGAGAGAGAATTATTGTGGACATGCTTTGTGGCATTTGGCTTTCTGCTCTCTGTGATGGATTTGGTCCAAACCCTTGGGACACACAAATGATCTGTGACATTTATGACATCTGGAGATGATGCCCACTGCCCTGCCTGCTCTAATACACACACACACACACACACACACACACACACACACACACACACACACACACACACACACACACACACACACACACACACACACACACACACACACACACGTCCTTGTTTCTAAGGCTAATCAATATTATTACTCAAAAATGGATTATATAACCATTGGGTATCTAGTATTTACAGTATGTCATGTGTAAAATTATTATTATGTTGTCATTTTCTTTTCTTTTTTTCTTTTCAACAATTATTACAATTACAGGTTAAAATACTGGCATGACCATTAGTATGGGGCAAGGATTTCCCAAGTAAAGTATGTGTCGAGGCCAAACTACAGGTTTATTCAGTACTTTCATCATCTTAGAATTTTAAAAGCACTTTCAATTAAAATATGCAGAAACGCTGCGAGTATGTCTTCCAAGCCTCTGGGAGTGAAAGCAGTGTCATTATGAAGAGTGTTCAAAAACCGAAAGTGCCTTTCCGCGCTGTATTTCTATAAGGCTAGATGTGCCTCCAGTGACACACATCCTGTTTTACCTCTCGGCTGGGTTGTTTGTGCCTGTATAGGAGTTGACATTGTTTGTGTGCATGTACAATAAACATGACACTGTTTTCTACATTGTTCCGCTGCAATGTGTGTACATGTGTGAACTTCTGTAACTCCCGTCTTCTACGCATTACTTACTTTTTGCACATTAGATATGCTTATTTTGCTCTATTTCTTACAGCCCTGTGCATAAAGGACAGCATTAGCTATTCTAATGTCCATGTCTACGATATAAAGACAACACATTACAGTTTGAGGTCAAAACTCATTCTCTTGCTCACCCTATGTTGTAATGCTGTCTTTATTCTCTTTGGCTCTCTCTTGGAATATTTCTCTAGGTCAAAAACAATGAAAGGTCTAATTTACAGCATGTCTTTATTGCAGGGTAAATGGGCAATCATATTATCAGTGTCAAAACCAATTAACTAAATCATTTTAAAAGATGTTTAACATAAGCTGCAGGTTGAAAATAAATGGAGCCCGATGACTATGCAGACATTTATAACTGGATTAGTCTATTGATCCATTCATGAGGAAGTTGCTGCACTAAGTAAGAAATAATTAGTTACAGTAGGTTAATTGAAAATGATGGGCAGTCTTGATAGACGATTAAATGTCTATCGTCTCTCTAAACACTCACTACTTAACTAAACTGTTCTTAATGCTTTAGGATTGAGCTTTACTTCTATTATGTATGTAAAGAAGGGATTGGTCTTTTGACAGGCTGCGGGAAATAAACTTTTTTTTTACGTGCTGTCGGATGACATCACACACTTAAGGGCTCTAAAACACGCTGCCAGCTTGCTCTTAACCCACAGGAAACACTTCCTGTCAAATCGCAGATGATGTCAGAACAAATTAAGTGGCAACACGCCTCTATGGGAGATCCAGACTTAAGGCTGTGTGTGACAAAGACATAAAAGGAGAGAAGAGAAAGAAAGAAAGAGAGCGCTGTTATCGTCCTATCAGCTGAATACAGGTGATGTCAGAGGAGGAGGAAACTGACATTGCTTTTTATCAGTTCCTAACCTGTTTGTACATTTTTCTTTTACTTTTAGTTGGATGTTGTGAGTTTCGGCTTTGATGTGTCACTTACCAGTAAACCTGGAAGCATATTGTGTGCGGCGTCAAGCTTGGGAACTCCCTAACTGGGTCAAATGAAAGCTTGAAGCAGATATTTTGGGGTGCAGCTTGTAGGAGGCGGCAGTTCCCATGCTAGCACTATCATGAATGTTGCCACGGCCATTTAATTAGGAACATTTTGGGGGAAACCTTGGATGAACCTGTGCTTCTTTATACATCTGTCTATGACAGTCAGTGCTTTTAGGGGTTATTTTGTGATGAAGTGTCGTTACTTACCCTGCTGTTGAACCAGTGGTGTATTCTAATGTATTGTAGTGGGTATACTGTGTGTCCTCCACCAGGGAAGTATTGAGCATCAAAGACTTAATTTCCTCCATTCGGATACACTTTTATGCAACAATTTACGGTGGAAATACCTTTATTTATCCTATGTGAAGAAGAAAAACACAGATGAGAATTCAAAATATATTAAAAATATAATGGAAAGTATGTTGTTGAGTGTCATTGGGCATTTTTAAGTGGGTATATAGAAATCCTGGAGCTTTCTCAGTGGGTATACTGCGTATACCTGCGTATTATGTAGACTACACCACTGTGTTGAACCCACTCCTTTCAGTTATTTATCATGGATGCTTTTTGACCATCTCCAACTAGATGAATTTCAGATGAAGACTTTAACTGAAACGTCTGCAAGGTGGTCTATTGTTGGTATCTTTGCCTTTTCTGTGTTGGATTTCATCCTGCATGTGAAAAAGTGAAAACAGTGAGTGCTTGATGCTTTAGAATATTTTCTGCTATCATGCATACCTATTGACGTTCTGAAAATCCTCAGCTAGAGCCAGCAGTTAGCTTAGCTTAGCATAACGACTGCAAACAGGGGGGAGGGGGGCAGTTAGCCTGGCTCTGTCCAAAGCTAAACAGCACCTCTAAAGCTCACGGTGAAAGTGGTTTAATCATCTTACAGTATCTAACTCACGGCATCACAAGTTATTCCTTTAATGATCTGGGTGAGATCTTTTGACTGCCACAAACAGTATCATCTTTACATTTCTTAAAATATTGCTGCTCCTGACCAGAAACAGCCGAAATACGTGTACGAATAACAAATGAACAAATGCTATATTTCTCGAAAGATTTATTCAAACAGGACACATGGGCCAACGTCGTATGAGTGCCTATAGACATTTCAGCCAGTTAGTCAGTCAAAACTTCATTTATATAGCATTTTGTATGCATGAAAATTCTGTTCATATCCCTTCATCCCTAAAAAAAAACCCTCTAGAGAAATTTGTCTTGTTACAGAGAGTGACGTCAGATTGCCCAGTCTGCTTTTATATCTATAAAAAGCCCTTATATAAGCTGAGTAGTCAACAAATTTTACAGCAGACAAGTGGTACAGCATACATATATACACAAGTAGAACATAGCAATCCAAGTCAGCCTATTGCTGCCTATTACAAATTATCATGACACAACGCATGATTTTTTTTTTTTTCTTCATTTTTCGCAGATGCAAAAGCTGTACAAGAAATCGCTGACTCTTCCTGTCATCTTTCAGCTAATGTGTTGTCAAAGCACTTGAATACAATGCAATATATTTTAACATTAAATACATGAGTGCGTGTAGACCATCAAATGTAACTCAAACGATCACAAGCTTCAAACATATGACATCCTCTGGTGGTAAAGGAAGGTGAGGGGAGGAGGTGGGAGGGGGGGGGGGGTTGAAGGGTGCGTAGCCATAAGTCTAATATCTGGAAGCACTTTTAATTTCCATTGGTCAAATTAACTTTTTTTTTATTTGACAGGAGCTAAATTCTTGGAAAAACACAGTACAAAAACCAAACTGACAGAACACAAAGAAACAATTGAACCATACACCATAATCTATATATTGCTAGGGATCATGGAGCCCAAGTATGTCTACCAGGTTGCATTCAGATAACCTGCGGTAGAATACTTGCATTGTTTCTTTTATAGAGAGGAAGTTTTACAAACAACAGTCAGTTAGCTCTGAGATGAGCGAGTGACGCCATAGTCTGTCGTTAATCAGGAGAGATTGAGTAAGTGCACTCTAAGCTGATGATCCAAAACAGTCTCAGCATTCTCACTGTTTTGGATGTTTAAGCATCAGTTAGGTGTACTCAGTTTCTCCTGATTCAAGGCTTTTGGTCCTGTTTCTTACCACAAAGTTGTGGACATTGTATGGCAGATATATAATTAGTGTGGCTCTTGTGTTTTGTTTTGTGTGTGTGTGTTTGTATGTATGTGTTTGTGCATGTGTTAAAGTATTTACATTGTCCACAACAGAGGCAAAACTGTGGCTCATCAGAGGCTTTTTCAGTCTAATTTATTCAGCTTTACCAACTGCTTTTCCAGACAGTCCTTTGTCTGAAGGGAGTAATAGAAGTCCACCCAGCATTGTTGAAAGAACTAATCTGGATCCAGGATGGGAAATGAACACTGAAAGGTGTTTTCCAGCACATCACCACAATTTTTTCTTGTGATTGTGGCTCCTCCAATGCACATTTACCAAAGAGCGAAAGCATATTCAAGAATCAGCCATTCACAGTGCCCTTTTAAACTCTGTCGGCCAATCATTGTGAGCCATGTCAGCCATCGAAACTTGGGGAAAGTTGAGAAGAAGTTGTTAGACGTTTGCTGGTAGCCTGTCCTCAGGCCCTGTTTGTCCTGAAGGACTTACTGTAGACTTGTGTAATTGTAAATCCTGGAGCCAGCATTGCCATTGTGTTGAACCTGCAGTGCTGTTTGTTAAGTCAGCCAGTGTTGTAGGAGAATAAAATGGTCCTGTCCTCTAAGACCCAACCACAACAATAGCTTTGATGTTGAAACTGTGCGATTCAGTAAAGTAAAGACTGACTTCTCCTTTCAGCTACAGTCACAACATGCTTTTGAAAGCTGGTTGTTAGTGAGTACATCAGAGAGATAAAACCCAGAATTAATGCTTTTAGACGATCCAGACACATCCGAATGGAAAAACAACCATCACCATATCAGCTGTGCCCATGCAACCCTATTTCTCTTTTCAGTCTCATTTACTTCATCTGCTCCCAAGCCCTCTGCAGAGCCCAATCTTTTGCTCCTGCCCCCTCATTAGCACCCCCACCTCCCCAAAACTCTGAGGAGGGCTCCACACAGACAGACAGACAGAGAGATAAGGAGTGGGTGATGATGGTTTGGCACTTATTGCTTTACTGACGCATATTGCTTGTTTACTCGCTGTCATTCCTCATTTGTTCTAACACTCTAATGAATTCCGAGTGATTAAGGACAGACCCGACAGAATATTTTGGTTGGGCTTTTAGAGGCCAGGAAAGTTTTCATATGAAGTGACCCACTTAAAGTGGCAAAGAAACCTGCTGCAACATGGTACATTACATACAGTGCAGCGCTGGCGAGAGCATGAGCGCAGATGTGTGTGATGCATATTCACACCATGCATATTCCGTTCATGCTTTTGTATTCATGATCCCCATTCTCTGATGATCCCTTATTACAAAAGCATGCCAGCAGCTCCGACGACCACTCCAGCAGCCTTGCTTTACAGGTTCTTTTCACATCTTGGGGAGGTAAATTGGAGAAGCCATTGCAGCATTACAAACAAGCATTATATTGCTAATGTATTCTCTCTCGTTAAAGTTTTACTCCGTTGCTCGCTTTATTTGCTTGTGTACATTCACAGCTCCATAAAATTGAGATGCAAATTGGGTAATTTGGCTGACAGACATTTCTGCTTGGGAGAAAAATCAACGAATTGAAAAATTAAAATCTATTTTACATAAAATCCACTTGGTGCAGTTTTAAGGTAGCAGGTTGGCACCAGCTGATTTCCAGATGTGAATAATGTATTACTAAGCATCTGGTCATTCATGTCCCAGCCTGTGTTTGTGGATGCTACTTTGTGTATGTGAGTGTGAGTGCTTGAATTTGATTGCATTTGTGAGCGTGAGGGTGTATTAGGGAGTAAATCTGGAATCTGCCATGCTGTGACTGTCTCCGTCATTAACACACACACACATGCTCTGAGGACCCAGTGAGAATACCATGGTTTACAACAGCTTGGAGCACTGGGTACCAAACACTAGACAAGTGCTTGGTACCCATCGCTCAACCTTCCATGGACATGGATGCACAGAGGGAGGTCGGGGGGTAGAATGACAGTCTGCCAGGAGGCTTCCAGGAAGCAGAAAAAGAGAGAGAGCAACAGAAGAAGAGAGGCAGAAAGAGAGAGGGAGCCAGAGAAAGTGCTAAATAGTGTGTGACTTCTGGTAAGCACTGCCGTTTGATTAGGTTCCACCACCTGTCTGATGTTCTATAGCATGTGCCAGGCATACGCACTGCGGCATAGCTGTCGCCCTCATGATAACAATTGAAGGTGAATCAGTGAGTCACACGCTGTTGGGCTGTTCTGTACGGTGGAGGAGGAGGTGAGAATATGTGGTGTGGAGGTAAGGTAAGGGATTTTAAAGGCTGAAAGCAACTGAAGCCATCAATAACCAGTGTTGGACAAGCAACTTAAACAAATTTACTAGAATGTCATATATTACTCATTTAAAAAGTTACTATTACTTTACTAATTAACTCTAGTCAGCCCAGCCATCACAGGTGCCTTTAAAGAGAAATGTTGGTATATTTCAATCTGGCGTATTCCTTATAAATCAGGTTATTGTGTCAATATGGGTCGTGGTGACTTTGCACTAACCACCTCCGTTTTCGGGTAAACAAGGATTAGCGCAAAACATATCTGGGTAAGCTGTGATGGCCTCCTACATCTTTCAAAATAAATATTTTTTTAGCTTGAATCATTTCAAACGCATGTGTCCGAGCTTGACCGAATGCCATACCTGTCAACATTGGGCTTTGAAAATAAGGGACATTGTCAACATACCCCTTACATTTAGACAAGGGTATACACAGTGAATCCTTAAACACAACTAGGCAATCACATGCTTTAAAATATCAGTGGAGCAAGTATTGGGTTAACTAGGTCCTACATTAAGTAAGTAACTACAATTAGGTGGTTTATGAAAAACTTTACGCTGCTCTTCATTAAGTATGGGTAAGCTGATACTTGCACAAAAGCCTTTTTGGCAGGTACTCCCCCATCCCTCTCACGTTCATCCATCCTTCCTTCTTCTTCTTTTATTGGCAGGTGCCATTTGATTGAATGACTGATTGTCGCATATTACAGCTAATGTTCTACATACTGCCATCTGCTTTACTGGAGGAGAAGGTAGCAAACACATCAAAAAGGTTTTTTAGAAAGGTAAAACAATATAGGAGAATTACGGGAAAATATTTAAACAGTGGGGAAGAAGGGTAAAATTCAGGTGAATCCCAGGAAAAACAGGAGGATTAACAGTGTGCCGAAAGCAAACCTAGAAAGGAGCCACCTGGAGCGGCAATTGTGGCTAACTGCATAGGGATCTACATTTGAGGCAATTTCTAGCTGACCTAATCACCCTGTCATTCATGTGTGAGGCTGATTTACAATGCGGTTATATTGTATTCTTGTATCACAGGGATTATTATGAGGTTGATTACGAGTCATTTCACTTTCACTAAATCTAATGGAAGAGGGAAGAATGGAGGCAGAAAGGCAACTGGGCCGTCCCCAAAGACAGCGTACCTCAGTAAAGTGGTGGTGTTGCAGCAGCCATTGCTGTCCTGGGAAATATGCCAGATTAAAATATACCGACTCCACACCCACCGTTTATGTTATTTTGGTTTAACAAATAGCCAGCCTACGGTTTAGGGGTATTTACTGTCCATAAACAGCTCGCTTAATGTTAGCCCCGGTGACTGCATGCAGCTCTCCAGAAGTCCGCACAATGGGTTAGGGTTAGGGCGCTGCCTGGAAGGAGACGTTGGGGGCTTAAAAAAAAAAAGATAAACGGTTCACTCACACACCCTCCAACTCTAAACAAAACCAGCTGAGTCCTGAATGTGGCTAACGCTAGCGAAGCCAGCAAAGAAGACACAACTTGTAAACAACATATATAATGCTTCAAATTCGACCATTTCCATGCCAAAAAAAACTAGATCTGTTTTCTGTATTTGAATGCAATAATAGCAGGAATTACATGGCTCTTAGTTTGGGTGATAGTAGTGACATACTTTAAAAAAAAAATGTAAATACTTAATTTATAGGGAGTGAAGTGAATGGCAGTGCACTAACAAGTGGTTTCAGTTTTTCAGATTATGTTAGCATTGCAGCAGTAAACACATGCATCAAACAGCTGTGTTTAGGAATAGCCATACTGGGAAAAGGTATTCCTGTAACACATCACTGCTTTTTTCTTCCTACATCCAGAAACACATCCAGTTTATGATTATGAAATCATGTCTCTGCAAATGTATGGATCTGTCAGCTGAACACAGAAAAAGTGGTTCTTTGAGGATGTATATGATCTATATTCAGACATCCTAATTTCACTTGCTGGCACAACTCGATGCTTGTACCAATATGCAGCATTGGCTGACATTCCTCTGAAACAAACCCAGCCTCATTTGTGATATCTAGTGCGGAGCAGAGAAAGCGATGGCTTTGTAACAACCTTTCCGGATACATAGACTCTTTTGCTCTTTTTTTTTCAAGGCATCGTGACACATCCTGGGTTTTCGTTAGAGGTAAACATCCACAGCAACACAAGAGACAGTGACTGAAATGAGCAGCTCAACAAACCGTTACAAATACCAACAAGGGCTCTTGCTTATTCACTTCCCCAGATCAGTGTGTGTAGAGAGAGACAAGTGTGTGTCAGTGGGGGGTGCCTGTGGTCTCTGACACTGCTGGGAACCGTCTGTAGTTTTTGACAAGTGTGTAGCGCGTTTGTGTGTGCGCACGGTTAAGATCCTTCTCATCTCATTTACCCCTGGAATGAGATGAATAACCAACCCCTTCTATTCTCCCACCCCGCCCGCCTCGCTGTTATGAATTGCCAGGCTGATATCTCACTCTCCGGAGGTGCTGGAGGGCAATGGGAGCTGACAACACAATGGCATTGTCTCTGCTGATGTGGAGCCAAAGTCTTATGGGAAACCCCACCAGCCTCTCTGACAGTCTCCGAAAAAGTGGGCAGAGTGCGTCTGGGCTAGTCTTTGGGGTAAATAGTGTCTGTGTGTGAGATTTGAACATTTGTGCGCATTGGAGTGGTGCTACAGAGCAGTGCAGAGTGTCATTGAGGTGAGAGGAGGTTGAGAGGAGAAGGAGGAGAGAGCTGTGCCAACACACTGAGAGGCTACTCAATTATTTAGTGTGAGTGGCTGCGTTCAAAGCCAGCTCCTGCCGATCCGCCACCTTCACAGCTAATCTGCTGCTGCTGTTTTGATCCAGTGGTCTTAAAAAGTACAGAAATATCACTCATGTTCTTATTATTGTTGTCAACAACGATGAGGAAGATGTTAAAAAAAAAAATGATTATACACGATATTTTGCTTTCTCCCCTCTCGCCATTTACGGCTGTGGATATAAAAGATATCGGAGCATTTCTTTGAAAGTCGCCTAAAACTCCACTTGGTTTCCTCTTCTGGCTATTCAGCCATTCATCCCCATGTTCAGACAGTGACCTCCGTCTTGCTGTTGGTGGGTAGTCCCTTGTGCTTGGGGTGCACGTGCGGCGAGTGGCCGTAGCCCAGCGGCTGCGAGAAGAGCTCGGGCAGCGTCTCGATGCTGAACTGCCTCTTGTTGGAGTAGGCCTGGCGCCGGCTGTTCTGCTGATGCAGCGACTGGTGCTGCTGCTGCTGGATGGGGTGGTGCAGCTGCTGCTGCTGGATGGGGTGGTGCAGCTGCTGCTGTTGCTGCTGGATAGGGTGGTGCTGCTGCTGCTGTTGCTGCTGGATAGGGTGGTGGTGCTGCTGCTGCTGTTGCTGCTGGATGGGGTGGTGCTGCTGCCCCTGGAGGACCATGTGGGTGGCCACCGGGTGCTGGATGTGGCTCTTACTGGGGTCCCATGCTTTGAAGGCCGAGCTGGAGGTGAGCGGATGGGTGTTGGTCTTGGAGATCTTAGGCTTGGGGATCTGGGAGGTGTTGATGGTAATCGCAAGCGGCGCATGGATGTCGGGCGGCGGTAGGAAGGGCTTGTCCTTGGGGTGGAAGTTGATTGGCTGGAAAGTGGGAGGGGACTGGCGGTGGGTGTAATCTACCATTGGGTAGCTCTTGTAGTAGTCTCTTGCAGCCGTGTCTGGATGAAGGAAGGGGCAGTAGAGAAGGGAAACAAAGGCAGAGACATAGTTATGTTATAATAATGAAAAGTTAAGACAGTGAGTGATAAAAGCAATATATATACACATATACATATACAGTATATACATATATCCACTTAATTTAACAGCTAACTAGTTTTGTGTGTGTGGCATTAATCACATTGAGACATTCTGACGTTCACATTTAGACAGTAAATTCCTGACCGTGAATTCCGTCAGACAGCAACACCATATCACAACATATACTGTATATGCACGCACAAATTCCAGGCAAATCTGTCAAATCGGTCAGGTAAGCACGTAAGAAATAAGCCGATGAATCCTGCAGGGTGTACAGTAGAGCTGAAGATCTTTGCCCGACCCCAGTGGATTAGGTCGGGTTCGGTCTTAATTTCTATCATTTTACTCGGGCTCTGGCTTGCGCTCTGGCTTGCGCTCTGGCTTGCACGGTAAATGAGCGGTTAGGTGATAGCTACCTTTCGACTAGCGTGAAAACGGATGCTGAGGAGGTGAAATGGAGGCTGGCCTCTGGAGGACTTATTTTATTTCTTTGTTCCAACTTCCAAGTGGCCTATAGCCTACGTTAGTCATGAATAAATGATGTAAAAAAAAAAAAAAAAAATTATAAATGACTCATTCTTGACCAACGGCAAAAGAGCTGTGTGCGTGCGCACATTTCAATAATATCGGGCTGTAAACGGGTTCGGGCTTTTAAAAAGCTGTCAATCAAAATGTACTTGTCGGGCTCGAGCAAAAATTCTGTCGGTCTCGGGCCTCGTCGGGCCTAACTTTTAAGGCCTGATTACAGCTCTAGTGTACAGTACGTGTGTGTCTATGAAGATGTGAGTGTTTGTTCCATATTTATGTATTTGAGCTTTGAACTGTCTACGCACTGACCATAGAGTTAAAAATACCAACAGCATCAGAGTGAAACAAAAAGAGGGAGCGAGAGACTGAGAATCAAGAAAATAGCGGACAAAACAGACAAAACAGGGAAAAAGGGAGATTTGTTGGTAGTAAAAATAGAGTGGGTTTAGCGCGTCGAGTCAGATTAGTGTGAGCTCCCTGAGTGGAACTCGACTCTGGTGTTCAGTCATCAACCCCCCCCACACACACACACACACACACACACTCTGCCCTAAAGACACTAACAACCTTGTTTGCTTAGCCCCGTTTTAATGGTCCTTTTTTTTCCTGGAGAGAAATAAAGAAACATTTTTCTTCATTTTTAATTTTCCTTCATTCTGGTGCCCTTATTGCTCTGTATTAGTCTTCCTCTTAGACTTGGTATCTTTCAATATCTGAACATCTGTCTCTTTCATAACATAAAGGACGCAGCTGCTATCAGCTTGTAATACATGTTTATGACAAAGTACATCTGTGTGTTTTTTTTTTTTTATCTGTTTGTGTGCCTGTGTGTCTAATCTTATCATTATTACACTCCAAACAGGAATATAATAATAAGATTATGTCAATAGTCTGGTCAGAAGATGTATGACCAGTAAAGTTTTATTTGTTGTAATGAATGTCAACGAATGTGGCTGGGTGTTAATGCGCATGTGTGTGAAAAAAAAGTATATATACAGTATATATATTAGGGGTGGGAATCACCAGAGGTCTCACGATACGATATCATCACGATACTTATGTCACGATACGATATTATTGTGATTTTAGACATATTGCAATATTCTGCGATATTTGCAATGTATTACCTTTTTTCCAACTTCAAATTTTTCCCAATTTCAAATTATGTCCCCAAAGGAAAATTTTGTCAACATCGGTTTTATCTAAAAAGATACATTTGCTGCAAAATGGGATTGTCAAGAAGACAGACTGACCAACACATATATAATAAACGATCGATACTTGGTGTCTGTGTATACAGTATTGCCATGAAAAATATGCAACTTCATTATGTGGGGCAACATTTAGCCAATTCTCCAAATTGATACAGTAAAAATGCTTGATTGTGACGCTGTATACAGTCTGGATTGCCCTTAATTGAGCTCAAAGCTCTGAATTAGCTGCCACTAACAACATAGTGAAGTCTCGGTGAGAACAGCAGACTTAGAAACATAAATAGCAATGTCTGGAAAATAATTTAAATCAAATGATTAGTTTAACTTTTTGGAGAACTGGCCTGATAGAGCAACTGACCGATTGTATTTACTGGCCCAACGTACCTTTTTACTAGCCGTGATGACACGGTAAAAAAGTCCCACCCACAGAGCATGGGTCTGACTGACCGGGAGTGAGAGATGCTTTGCTAAAGCCACGGCGCAACACACAACGTTAGAGATCTTTTACGTTATTATGAAAAGTACAGAGTACACAGTTTAGCAGAGGCCTGTTTTCCAACTGTAGCCATTGCTGTCGATTGATTTCTAATAATTTATTCCAGAACATTTTCCTATACAGTATTTGTATTTTCCGAACACCTCGAGGAGTACTCTCACATTCACACGTCAAGAAAACTGTCCGGTGCATTCACAGTCTGGTAATTGCTTATTATTGAACAATCTATTGTGTAACTCCAGGGCACTTCAACAGCAGCTGTTGAGGAAGGAGACAGAGTCACCAGTAATCATTCAGTAAAATTCTCCAAGCTGGTCCAGAGATTTATATACAAGCCTGCTTTTCTCAATGTACCATTGAATGTACCAGTGTACTCCCAACCCTTTCTCACTCCCAACTCTTAAAAAACAGACGCTTGGTCAGTGGCTCTCAGCGTCAGATACCGACGCAAAAATCACCCTTTAACGTGTATGGAACGCACCGGGCAGAGCAGCAGCTCGAACGCAGCACTGCAAGATGACGTAGTATTAAGAGCGGCAATGGTAGCGGGTAGTATGAAAGAGCGAAAATCCGCGTAGGGAGACGCCAAGAGTCCCGACCCAGAGCGTCAAAAAGTGACACCAAGAGCTTTGACCAAGTGCGTCCCAATATGACGCTAAAGGAGACTTTTTGCGTCAATAACAAACGCCAAAAGCACCTGACCAAGCTTCGCTTTTTGACGCGATGGGAGTGTGAATGTGTTGCTACGCCACGGTGTGTCAGTACACTGTGACATCACTGTTGGGTGTGGTTACAGGTGCAGCACCTAACCAAACACAGCAGTGATGCTGATGTGAGTACGCTGCTCTACGGCCAGGTGTTAGGTTACTCTTTAAACTGAGAAGCCCCAACAAGTAGTTAACCCTGCAGACAGTATGTCCTGCAGACTTGTGTGGTCTAAATTATAGAGTGTGGTCTAGACCTACTCTATCTGTTGAGTGCCCTGAGATAACTTCTGTTATGATTTGACACTAAAAATAAAATTGAATTGAATTGTGAGAGACAGAGAAAGAACAATTGAATGAATCACTTTAATTGTTAAAGCGGAGATATTTAAGAGGTATATGTTTTCTTTAGAAAGAAAGAAAGTCTCACAATAGTGATGTCTAAGAATGAGGAGAATAAACAGAGAAACTGCTTTGCTTTCATTTACATTTTGCAAGATATGGAAGAACATGTTGAGGATTAGAGTGCATTTGTGTCTGTGGGTTCCTATATTTACGTGCATTGCGCGTGTGCAACTGTATGTGCGCCAGGCATTGTGCAACAAAGAACACATTTACATAAAGGGAATAAGCTGCTTGATGAGTATGTGTCTCTGCAGTAAAGTGTGTTACATGGTTTTGGCAGCTTTTACCTGCCTGTTCGTCACAATGACGTGAAGACACTCACATTTGACGTCACCAGTACTTGCTACAAATGCTGGTTTGATATGCAGAGTGCTGCACAAGCCCTGGCTTTTAAATGCATGTAGATATGCTTTTGCAGTCTTATTATTTTTCAGTTTTCGTACCAATTATTGATTGTGTCTCTCCTTTTGGTGTAATATACAGCAGCTGAAGCTACAGCAGCAGAATTAGAGAGAGAATTGGTTCAAATCTGGGACGGCACAGACACAATGAATTAAACACACCCTTCTTTTCCCTCAGCAACTGCTGTTGCTGTCCATTTGAGTGTTTCCACACATGTTGCCAGCAGGAGGAATCTGTGACAGTATTGTGTGCCTTCCTCTCCATCTGCCCATTCTTTCTCTCTCTTTTTCACTCTCTCCCTCTTTCTCTCTCTCTCATTTTCCAATCTTTCCATCTGTATTTCATTTATTTCCATAGCAAAGCCTTTGGGCCATAAGTCTAACAAAAAAATTACGCCATTGTAACTGCAGAAGTTGGGCCCTGCAAAGGAGTTCGACAACATACTAGCGCTGGGTTTCATTCAAAAATATTTGATACCAGTACAGATACCAATCTTGTAACTTCGAACAAAAATAAATTACAACATTACACATTACGGTGCAAATCTTTTAATCTATTTTTCAGCTCTAATACGTGAGCCCCGTCTCTGTGCGTAACAGAGTTTTTCCCGCGTGTCTCTACGACGTGTGACGTTAGACAGACAATCGCCAGCATTATTACGTCTTGGTAGAAACTAGCGATGGTCAAATGAAGCTTCGTGAACCATTGTCTTTATTTTCTGACCTCACTAGATGGTGCTCTCTGTTCAAAGAAAAAGGTTAATGGAATGGCAATTCAGTGCTCAGAAAAAAAGAGAAAATGCTTCACGAAGCTTCATTTGGCCATCACTAGTAGAAACAGGCTGCGTCGCTTAATGAGATTTGCTCCTTGGGTATTGCAATTTGTTATTGGATAATGAGGCATTTTCCGATGCTCGATACTAAGGAGGCAATTCGGTCGGTGCCTAAAAAGAATTCTGTTCGGTACCGTGTCCTCCAACTCTGTTAGGGGTTCTATTTCGAAATAATGAGTGGGGCTAGCCTCGAAATCTAGACGCACCCTAGCCGCAGCAAATGGAATTTGCAGCCAGGGTCGTCTAGCAACTCTCCGTTGGCTTGCGAGCTGGAAAAACCAAACTCTAGTCAGGCCAATCACATCGTGTATAGAGTCGGTGGGCGGGCTTAACATAAGGACGGCAGAGTTGCGAAGGTTCCGCGTTAATTCCCTGCTACTTGAAAACAAAGAAGATGGCTGCTGCTAGAACAGCGGTCTTTGGAATCGGCTTTGGCCGCGACTCTGGAAGACTTGGAGTTAAGCACTGAAGTCATTCTTAAAAAAGGAAGATGTGTTCGGAGTTTTGCCGACTGGATACGGCAAAAGTTGAATCTATCAACTAGCGTTGCTCTGGTTGGCTATGAGTGCAGAGGGAATTTGAAAGACAACCGTTTATCCCGCCCCTCGGATTGAGCCCTGCCAATGGGGAGTTCCCAGACCCAACATCTGGATGTGGGTCTGGCTTGTCAGGCTAGAGTGGGGCAGTTTGGCAGCCACAACTTCACAATAACTTTCCTTAACTTTTTATGAACTTTCAAGGTGATTTTTGTCTTTTTCTGACTTTACTAAGTAATTGTTGATGCTGTCCGCTTTAAATACAGTACATACTGTATGTTATATAAATGATATCTGCATCCTAAACCTCTTAAACTCTCTACTTTGCTTTCATATTTTTTCTTTTTCCACTTTTTCCATGACTATAACTGCTTGTTCAACACTTCATTGTCTTACACAGATTGTGACATCCCCCCAGATGCCATGCTCTTATAGCTGCAGCTCTACCTCAAATAGAAATCTTTTATGCCCTTTGCACCACCTTATGCACATTTCAATTTAATTCAGACTGACATATTTGGCACTTAACTTTGGGATCTCCTTTCCACCTCATAAAAATACGAGTGATCTTTTTTTCAGTAACCTCATATGTTTCTTCTCATCATTGCTTGTAAAAGGAACCATGTCCTGAAGCAATACATTAAAAAAATGTTTTTAACCAGTAGAGTTCCTCCAACTTCAAAGCTGTCTTTTGGGGAATTTGAGATCACTCCAGTTCATGTAGTGATAAAAAAGATCCCAAAATGTATTTCACCCATTATGTGACCTGAAGTGCACACTAAATGCTAAATGCAGCAAACGCACTGCAAAAATATCTAATAATTTAATCTTGTAGTGAGTCTAAGTTTATTTTTATTTTTTAGAAAAACAAATGACAAACAATGTACTGTGTTTGTTTACGTAACTCTTAAAATTAATTAAAAATGGCTCCAATATTTAAAAAAAGATCTATCAAAAATATTTATTTCAAACACAGCTCAGGCTGTTGGATTATTAGACTTTAATTAAAGACTTCAGGCAGTCTTCGCCCAGAACGTGGCGTCTTTCACACCCTCTTCGAGAATATCCCTCCACCTTCTGTCTTTTCTCTTTCCTGGGGACCTGACACTCACCTGGATGGATATCTACGGGTCACACATAAAGTCTTTGGTAATATTAATAACTCAAGACCAACCCAGAGCATCTAAATGTTAACATGTAAGTTTATCTCTTTCTGCTTCTCGCTTCATTCTGTCTCCGTCCTCTAACTCTATAACCTTTCACATCTTTATCCAACATTTTCTCAGCCAGTCCACCTATCCTCCTTTAATTAAGATATATCAGAGCCACTTGAGCCAAAGTCCTGCTGCTTCACCTGGCACAGGTTTGCTGTCAGAGAGTCCCGAACCTCTCTGACCTGTTATGAACCTTCTGCTTTTCTATCATTTCCCCCTTTTGTGCTTACTGCTTCCTTTTCTCAAGTTTCATCTCTGGTGTCTTTTCTTCAACGAGAGAGTTTAGAAAAACAATCGTGTGCCGTTAACAGCTGCAAGAAGTCGCAATGTGTTTATAAAGATTTCAAAGCAGCTTGGTCCAGACCCCTGCTGTTTCAGCTGGCAAATGGTCAGCTATCCCACCCAGACTGGTGTGTGTCCTAGCCATGACTTTGTCCACACAGCCAGGATCTCTGGACCGTTGCCTTGTTTATTGCCCAGTGAGAGAACTGATAAGCATGTGTGAAAAGATGATTGGACCATGTGTTCATTTATGTATCTTTCTTTGCATAACAGGTAATAGGACACAAATAGTACAAATAAAGATAGTAGTATATCAAACACAATTGGACAAAATCAATGCTTTGTAAACATCTGCAATATTAGTGCACTAACCATACTTAAAAAGTGTTTAGTTTCCTTGATAGAGACCTGTTACGTTATGATAGAATTTTGTATTTTTAGCTCTCTTTACCACAGAGAAATCTGTGTTTGACTGATTTGATTGATGCTTATTTCTAGTCTTTGTCAGAGATGCCAAATCAACTCATTAAATTATTGTTTTTTATTTTTACTTAAAGTAATTACAGAAGACGTAGCAGCGCTTATTTCAGCCCTCACTAGTGTCTGATCTTCCGCTCAGACTGCTCCAACAAACTCAAAGATAGGGCAGAGTGTATGTAGCCTGAGAGGCAAAATTGAATGAGGGCAAAATAATCCACATTTTTCTATTTGATATTTTTTTCCTGCCATTGTCATTATTTGTAGTGTGTCGTGTGCCAACTTCTATGTTGCCTATGCACCTGGGTGTGTGCACAAATACAGATAGACAGAGAGAATAAAAGTTGAGAGTGTTTCACAGTGTCTGCATGATGATCAATGTGTGGAAATGCTGGATGAGTGTGCGTGTTGTTATACATGTGTTGTGTTAGCTGTTAGGAGCATCATTAAGAGCATGTGGACACACAGTGCCAGAGGATCAGTGGCAGAAAGCACGACGCACCTAAACTGTACAGGAACCGAAGAACAAATACAGAGAAGTGTGTGTGTGTGTGTGTGTGTGTGTGTGTGTGTGTGTGTGTGTGTGTGTGTTAGAGAGAGACACAGTAGATACCAAACAGAAAGGCACAAAGAGGAGCAGTTCATCGTCTGTGTGACATCAAACAGAGACAGAACTGAACACCTCGACGTCGAGAGAGAGGTGAGAAAGAGAAAGAAGCACTGCTCCTCAATGTGTGAGGGATTTGTTATTTTGAGGTAGTTTTTTTTTGTGAAATGTGGCTGACTTCTCACACTCATCACTGAGTGGTTGGGGGTTGAGGGGGGTTGCTGCTGCTTCTGTTACTCACTGACTGAGCAGAATAGTGAGATGGGATGTTCTCTTTCCTGCTCTCCTTGTCTTCACTCACTTTCCACACTCACTTTGCTGGCCTTTCCCTTCTTGCTGTCTTATCTGATTAGACGGTACAAAATTGTTGTGAACAAGAAAGAAAAAGATTTTGATGAAGAGAAAAAGATAGAGATACATTCTGTTGAATAAAGACAGTGAACAGCCTGCTGAACCAAAACAACTCACGTAAGTAAGTTCTGTCTAACCTTTCCTGTTTAAAAGGTGACACATCATATCTTTGCTGTCGTGCACAAATCTCATATCTCCATATTTAGGTCCTAAATCTGTAGGTTTTACAAATAGGTATTTTCATCTGAGGTACATAGCTCAATTAAATGTTTTCAAGCCTTTTTTTTATTTCCCTGAAACGCAATGGTTTTGGATAGACAAGGTTTTTTTCCCGACGGCGACATTGTGAACAGTTAACTCATGCTTTAGGCTTGTAAAACAAGCAGCATATGATTAGCTAACTATGCTATTACATATGTTAGCTTGCAGGTGCATTGTTAGAAAAAAAGGCCCTGTTGACAACTACAGTTAGCTCACCCACTGTGCTATTGCTTTTGTTTACCACGGTCTGAAATCAAGAATCAATTGTTTAAAAAACGATTAGTTAATCTGCCACCGTTATGATTGTAAACTGAGTTATTTGCCGTACGAGAATGGAAAATCTTGACAAACATTACATAAGTAGCTAAAAGGGGGCTGTGCTCAACAAACAGTCCTTAGAAGCTTTCGATGTCTAATGCTCTTCAGTTTGTGATACTGTCTGATGTCTGATACTCTTCAGATATGATGGGCAGAACATGTCTATGTTTCTATTTGCATATTGTGTCAATGAATAACACATGTACGTGTGTCAAACTGTCGTTCCTCATCATCGTCACCACGTCCTTATCTGTCTGATCAGATGATAGATGGTATGGGTGTGTGTGCCTGTGTACATGTTTACGCTTATGACCATTATATGCACCTGTGCAGTAGAAAGAAGTATGCCTGTGTGTGTGTGTGTGTGTGGTGGGAAGGACATGTTTATGATGTGCATGTTTATGTATGCATGCTCTTAGTGAGTGTGAGTGTGTTTCTGAGAGAGAGAGAGAGAGAGAGAGAGAGAGAGAGAGAGAGGCCAGAGGGCAAGCTTAAGGGTTGAAACAGCTGCTGTCCAGACTACTGTCACTCAACACCCACTAATGCCTAACTAATGCTGTGTGTGTGCTTCAGAATTCAAATTCAAAGAGGGCTTAATTGGCAAGAAGTTTCAATAACAATGTTGCCAAAGCATCAAAATACAATTTGTCCAAATATTCGGACAGAACACTATCCTCTCTATTAAATTGTGAACCAGTTGAGTTACCAGTCCTGCACAAGTTACAGTATGTTATCATCAGCAGTGAATTTAAGCCATCATCATATCTATTTTTTTCTACAGCTGATTCACAGCTACTATTAACAGAAAGGCAAGCTGTCAATAACTGTCAGCCTCACAGTATAGGCAGATGACTAACTCGTCTATAACAAACAACAACTGTGTTTTTTTCCTTGGTTGTAAGGCAACAATGATCCTAATGTCTGCTTTGTTCAATACAAGACTTCCCCAGTTCCGTAAAGCATTATAAACCAGCATAGAGTATTGACTCAGTTAGAAGTAAACTGCATTAAAAAATATACCTACATATTGTCATGTATAAACATACATGTCACACAGTACATTTTGTTGATTGAAGTCTATTGGTTTATGTAGTCCATTGGTTTAGATGCAGCTGTTGTGTTTTAAATCCACATCTAGCTGCTAATTCCCTGATCAACAGTGACAGCTTTATGATGAGCCTTGTGCTATTCATTTCACAGAGGACAGCTTTGGTAATGGCATTTATGCTATACATCACTCTAGTTTGTGCCTGTAACGGTCAGTTTTGTGTTGCAGGTTTACGCATCATGGTGGTGGCTTAATTGAATTTAATGTTTTTAATTATGGGATCCCACTAACATATGGACCAAACAAATTGAGATTATTGAAATCAGGGTGTGGAGTTGTCTTGAGTGGCCTAACACAGTCATAATATTTGGCTGCTGTGAGTATAATGTGGAGAACAGCACTCAAACATGAGTCATGAGTCAGCATAGTTGGATGAGAGTCAGACTCATAAATAAAATCCTTATCCTAATTAGTGCTTGCTCTCCCTTAACCACTTTCCCACTCAGTGTGTGTATTAAAATGGGGAATATTTTGTATTTTTCATCATCACTGACCTCTGTACATTAAGCCTGTGCTCTGTTTCCATCTTGTTATGTAGTAAGTGCTATGCAAACGTGAATAGACGTGGCTGTGAAGGGGTCTGTCTCCATTTAGTCCGTGTGTGTGTGTGTGTGTGTGTGTGTGTGTGTGTGTGTGTGTGTGTGTGTGTGTGTGTGTGTGTGTGTGTGTGTGTGTGTGTAATCCTACTCACCCACGGCCTTGAGCGAGGTGTACTTGTTGAAGCCTATTCCCAGGTTGTTGTGAGGGTGAGACAAGGCCATGGCTGGACCCAGGGGAGACAAGGCTGCGTTGTTCAAATGGTTATGATCTGCGAGAGAGAATGTTTCTATTTAAATGATGTGCACATAACAAAAATACATTTCTGAAGTGTCAGCCAAAGGAAATACAAATGAGTATACCGTATGTTTCCATCAACTAGTGTTGTGAGGATATTCTCAAGAGGGAGTACCAATATCACACAATTAACTCTGGTACATCATGGCCTTTTAGGACTGATTCCGACTTAAGATGACATTCAGACTCATTCTTTTTTTCTTTAAACGCAGTGTTTTATACACACAGTATCCCGAATGTGACGTACAAAGCTACTTAAACTCTTTTTGGGAGAATGGATGTAATGATTAGCTGAGGCTGGATAACCATTTGCTTTTCCATCAGCCCTCATTACATACAGTACTAGGGCTGCATGATATGACCTAAAATCAAAATCACGATTAATTGCACATTTTACCTCGAAAACAATAAATAAACGATAATTCAAATTTTTTGTGATTCGAGGACGGACACTGTGTTTTTTTTATTTCTTTGTAAAAAATCAAAAAAAAAACAATGTATTTTGCATGATAAAAATTTAAATAGGCTATACAATCTATTTCCTAACTGCTAATTAACTTGTTAGTTCTGACTTTGAAGCAGCAAGTTGCGTTTTAAGCTCCTCTTGTTTCTGCTTGTGGAGAGCCACGTGACACATGAAACTACATTGATGAGGACCGGTGAGTTAACCCGGCCGTCCGAGAGTACACCAGGCAGACACACAGCTGACAACCTGCAGGTGGAGGCGCTGGAGACTGTGTCAGTCCAGCAAGCAGTTTCAGTAAAGTGGCTGCATGTGTCCGACAATGCACAGAGAACAGCAACACCGGTACAAGCCTACAGCTATCCGCGGACACGGAGTGCGGAAAGTGTGTCAGAGCCTCCAGGACGGGTGAACTGAGACTCATCTCAACATTTAATTTCATTGTGCTTTCTTTTGGAAGGCTGGCTGCCAAAAATTGCCACTTACTAGCTAATTAATTAGCCTGCTAATCAGCAAACAGAAGGTAGTGGCTGGTGTCTGGTGTATGCGCCAGTGTTTGTGTGTGAGCGTGTCGGCCCGCCCCCGCATTTGGCTGGCGAGTGTAAATTTCGGACCCTGCACACGCGGTAGAAAGTAGGACTATCAACAGAAATAAATTAACGAAATTATCGTCATGGGAAAAATACGTCGATAACAGCTTCAGAATTTCAATGTCGATACATTTTCGATTAATTGCCCTATTACATACACAATGTTACTGCCTAAAATATATTTATAAAGCCTTTATATGTGTAGATTGCCCAGGACAGAGACTTAATACACACATTTATAAACCTATAATGTAAACACATATGCACATATGTCTCCTGACATTCTTTGAGTCTCAGAGTTTGATTTTGTAAAAACTTTGCACTATTACATTGTTGCACAAAACAAGAAGTGTGAGGTAGTCCATCATGACTTAAATTGACTCATCCTTAATATTAGTGTTATATATTTTTATGTGATTGATTTAATTCTTATTTATGTTTATTAAGGGGAATTTGTTCACTTAGCAGAATCCCCATTGCTCAGATTCTTTGAGAGCTTCCTTTAAAGCAGAGCCTTTTTACATCAAAGACATGGAACCATATGCTGTAAGTGGTCAATTCCTCGACATAAGCGTCTCTGACTGATTTATTTTTTGTGGCAAAGCTGAATGTCGAGTTATCCAAATGATTTATGCCATTATTTGTATGCTTTGCTGCACTATGGCTCTGGATTTGATCATCTGTTAATATCCTGGTAATTCTGCTATTGATCATGCAAACCCCTTGTGTTTGTATATGACTCTTGTAATGTATTGACAATTTGATGAGCGATACTGAGGAAGCTGGGTGTAAAAAGTTGTTTGCTTTCAGCAATGATGTGACCTGCACTGCGATAACACCCAGCTCCAGTTTTACAGGTAGATTAGATTAAACTCTCCATGCAAGAAGGAGGGTGCTGTTTGTTTTTACAAATGGAGCTTAAAGCTGCACTAATCCATATTTTATGTTAAAAATGTTTTAAATTACAATGTGTAATGTGAAAGGTGTTGATTGCAGTGATGAATCCACAGATAATTATCACCCGGCTTTGAAGTTCACGTCAGCTAAGGAGCTTTTTTGCTGCCTTTCAGCTCATTGTTTTGGTTTTAAAACTTTAATTTTCAGTCTCACTGCTCTCATCAACCTTGTTTCTAGCAGCAAAATGCTCTAAAACCCCCACTGTATGACACCTGCTGGGCACCATACAACAGACAGACAAAGTTGGCAACTAGCTGATGAACATAGTGGATTATTTAGTAGCTAAAGTAGCCCATTGTTTTTATCAGGAGTTGGTGGAGACCAAAACAGAGATAAGAGGAGAGTGAATATTGGCCAACTGTGGCTACAAAAATGGCTACAGTCCAAGTCTAAAACTTCAACTGATTCTCACAGGGATAGAAGCACACACACACACACACACACACACACACAGACACAAACTTGACACCCGCGTCCACCAACCCCATGATGACTGAGGCGCATCAGTGGGAATGAAGCAACGGGGAAATAGGACAGCGAGGCGGAGAGAGTGGCAGGGGAGAAACCCAGAGAGCAAGGGATGCAACACCAGCACTGAGTGATTGAATTAGAAATAGATCTTCACTTCCCCATGTAATTGATATGCAGTGATGACACGCTGTGTGTGGTGCCAAATGCAGGGAGGCACAACTGTGTGTTGTAATTTTATGCGTGTGTTGCTGCATATGTGTGTGTATAAAAGGTGGGTTGTTATTGTCTTATGTGAACCGCTGGAGGGGCTGTACTCAAAATACTTAAAAAAAAAATCTCCCTCACTGTGTGGAGGGATTGTCTCCACACAGCTCTCACACACCGGTCTCCATTGAAATACCTACATTTTTGCACGGTCACATGCACTTACCGATACATGCAGGTGCCCAGACTGGCTACTAAAACAAAGAACAGAGAAGCTCTGATTAAAACACACAGAGGAAATGTGGCTTTATTCTCTGCTCAGGATGCCATTAATCCGCTATATCTTTACATAGCAAATATTTGTTTACTGCTATATTAATGTGCTTAATGTCAAGGACAGCCCCTTTATAGGTGCATCACCATCAATCAAATAAACAAACGAAAACAATACACCATTTAAGCCTTATAAAGTAGTTTTTTGGGATATTTTGAGTGATGACTTAATAACAACATTTGAAACAATAGTGTTTGCTCTTTAAGTGTCCTACATTCATCTCAAGCGTTCTTCTAGTGAGCCAACAACTGTGGAAATAATGAGACGGACAGAGAGAGAGAGAGAGAGAGAGAGAGAGAGAGAGAGAGAGAGATGGAGAGAGATGGAGAGCGATGGAGTGAGGAACAGAAAGATAGAGAGAGAGTTGAAGGCAGCGATAGACGGGGAAAACAAATCAACTAATTGATGGAAAGATCCCTGGCCGGTCTCCAGTTTGACCACAGGGCTGTTCCTGACCACGAGAGAGAGAGAGAGAGAGAGAGAGAGAGAGAGAGAGAGAGAGAGAGAGAGAGAGAGAGAGAGAGAGAGAGAGAGGCATGCTACTAAATGACATGCTAATATGGCATGGGGTGGGATAAGGAGAAGTGGCTATGGAAGAGCTGGTGTGGGTCATTTGTTAGTTTTGTACAGATGGAAACTGCTGAATGTCTCAAACAGTTTCCCAGTTCCTCTATTTTAAAAGTTTTAAAAGTGATATGAACATGACTAAGAGTGAAAAGTGAAAAGGCCATTTCTCCATTAAAGATACAAAAGGGTATAAGAGTTCAGTAAAAAAAACTGGTGTGCCCATTAGGTCTGGAAAAGAAGAATCCACTCATTGTTCTAACACAAAACATTATTCCTCTCACACACAAAACACAACAAATATCACACAGAAATACCATTATACATAACTGTCACTTGAGGAGTGTTACTTATTAATAAGCAACACTCTGACTAATTAATCTTATTAAAATTAGGGAAATATAATGTCTTTAGGGTTAATGTTATGGTTCAGTTTTGGAAACAAAAACTTTGCTTTTTAACTAAATCTGCATTAATTGATTTTTGGCAACTTGGGTGTAGCAAAATTAGCAGCAAACAACATATATATTGATAGCGTGCTGATATCTGGAAATGATGATGAAGACTTGATGAAGAATCAATGACGAGTCTGATGATTTAGATTAAATGCAGCTTTATTCAATATTGAACGAGGGAGACAACCATTTGTACACACACAAGATGCATGTACCCATAGTGTTTCTTCAAACCTCAGAGGAAGTCCGTCTATATACTCTCTGGAACTTACACATTCCAATCTATCTATTTCTGTGGGACCGTGTTACCTTCAAACTAATCCTTATATGGAAGATACTTCTAATAGATTCACACATTCCAGTCTAGTTATTTATGTGGGACAATGTTACCTCAAAACTAATACTACTTACTAAACCTTAGAATAGATGAAATACCTTTGAACACCTGCCTGCTGAACTATCGAACCTATCATATATATATATATATAGTATTTTACTTATTAAGTTGATATGACTAAGGTGTTTGCAAACAGTGGCATTCATTTGGAGTCATGTTTTTTTCCACTTAATGAATATAATTCCAATTATCTTCTTTTAGCTCCGTTTTTGTTCTCCACCAGCTCCTCAGGCAAATATCTGGCTCTGAAGCTGCTGAATGCTTTGTTATGTGTTTACCAGCTAGTTTCTAACTGTGTCTGTCTGCTGCCTGCTGCTGCCAGAAACGACACTAATGACACTACTAAGTGGTAGTGAACCAAAACAGTTAAGTAGTGGGCCTGAAAATGTAAATAATGAGCTTATTTATCGGTAAGGTTGTCCCTACAAGCGACACCACAAGAAATAATGCATTGTTACTATGAAAATATCGATAACTTCAACTTTAATGTTGGGGGAATGAACATGAAAACATCACTCAAGGCTGTCAAATATTTTTCTGCACATGATTTGGGAACTGAACATGGGATACCAAAGTGTCATCTTTTTGCAACTGAATTGAATTTCTGTATAGTATATATTTTCATTTGAAGATATCATGATGATTTTATGAGATGTCAGGTCACCAGCCTGTTTTTATGTGTAATTCAGGAGGGATCCCACTTAAGTCACTTTGCTACTATTTATGCGATCATATTGTAAGAGCAAGAAAGAGAGAGAGAGAGAGCAGATCGAAAGGGACTATATTCTTCTCTGTAGTTTGTATTCTTGAATAAATTCCCTCTGAATGTCCTACATTTTCTCTGCGTGTATGTGTGTGTGTGTGTGTGTGTGTGTGTGTGCACTTTCTTTGATGTACTATAGTATGGAGGCCTCAGAGGAGAAGCACTCATAAGAATTCAAATTTATGTTTATTAAAGAGAAGCAGAGAAGGAAATGAGGACTTACAGTATATGGAATTAATTCACACGTTTGTGAGAATAGGGAATGTTTTAGTGCATATTATTGAAGGTATTGTGGGACCTGCGCTGCTTGTACGTCCACTACTTCTGTGTGAGCAGCAGCATGTATACTTTGTTTTGCATGTGCATGCTTTCCTACCAGCATGCATTTGTTTTTGTTTGCATGTGTGTGCTCGCAAGCATACTGTGTGTGTGTGTGTGTGTGTGTGTGTGTGTGTGTGTGTGTGTGTGTGTGTGTGTGTGTGTGTGTGTGTGTGTGTGTGTGTGTAGGCAGGCAGCAGCAGAGCACCGCTGGGTGATGGCCTAATTCAGCAGGGCTCAACATCAAAGAGGCAGGCTGCTGTAAGAGCTTCAGCTATCCTTACTCTGACATGAGTACTGTCACACACACAGAGAGAGCGAAATGGACGGAAAGAAGAAGAGAGGAAAATAGATGCAAAGAAGAGAGAGTGACATGGGGAGAAAGAGAGGAGACTCCCGTGTTATTTAATGCATTGTGCACAAAACTAGCAGGGAGGGAGTTTGAGTCCTGCTAGCCATGCAGGCTAAAATGTGTGCACTTCTGGACCTGTAGGGCATACTAGATGAACAGCCAAGTTGCGTATATGTCACATCATTGCATTTCAAGTGTATGAGAAAAGGGGGGGGGGCAGGACAGGTCAGAGGACGCCATGAATAAGAACTTGACTTCATAAAACATGTTGGAAAATTGTCTTTTGATTGTACTAAGGATAGCACATTTTCTATATGATTATGTAACAAATCTAAAGATATATCTTGTTTGTTTATTTAGTACAAAAAACTGTAAGTGTAAAAAATTACAATTTCTGATTTTACAGGGAGTTATGTGCTGAAATATTTATTAATATTTCATTTATTGATAAGATTAAAGATTCATAAGTTCATATTTAGCGTTCAGTCATAAGAGTGATATTGATCTTCTCTATTATAAACTATTCCTATTCCTTTAAAGGGGAACTATGCAGCTTTTTTAGCTTAACTTACCTTAACTGAACAGCTTCGGAGTCATTGGAATGGTTATATGACTTTTTTCGGGTTGAATGGTGGTCGTCTCGCTCCCCCCCCCTAGCGCCTGTGAGCGGAAAATCCACCCTTGCAACTTTCGGACGGCGAGCCGCTGGTCTCAGCGTCAGGAAGTACCGCGTGATAACAGGTCTCTCGATGTAACAAATTACTTCACGGCACTGCACACATACGCCCATTCAGGAACCGGCTAACAATGTAGCGATGGAGTTTTTCACACTATCGTCATGACTGAGCCGGCAAAAAAGAAGCAGAAAGCTAGGAAAGCATTGTCGGAGGAACAGAGGAAGAGGAAACGGCAGACTGACAGAGAGAGGAGTCAGACACGAGTAAACATAGGAGCTGCCAAATATCTATTCCGAAAGCTGTAGGAGGCGCTTTATAGAGAAACCTGCGAACAAAAAGCGAAAAGTGCATAGCGCCACTTTAAATAATGTCGTTTTCTCCGGTAGCTCAACATGTACATGACATGCTATTCCTGAACAACTTGCTCACAGCAGATGGGTGCATGATTGCACACCTTAAATAATTCCACTTTCCAGGGTTAACACATAGTATTTTGGAAAAGGATGTCTGTTATGTTGGGCTATGGGCAGCATCAATCTACAGCACAATGCTTTAGAAGCTTTAACTGCGTCAAATACACATTTCCATTTCTCTGCCAGCCTAGCAACTTAAGTCAGCGTGTGACTATTTCACAAAACTGATGAAGGCACTGACATCAATAGTAATACAGCTTACTATGTTCTTGGGATTTTATAATATATATATTATATATATATATATATATATATATATATATATATATATATATATATATATATATATATATATATATATATATACAGTACAGGCCAAAAGTTTTTTATTAATAAGGGAAAAAAATTCCACTAATTAACCCTGACAAAGCACAACTGTGAAGTGAAAACCATTTCAGGTGACTACCTCATGAAGCTCATTGAGAGAACACCAAGGGTTTGCAGAGTTATCAAAAAAAGCAAAGGGTGGCTACTTTGAAGAATCTAAAATATAAGACATGTTTTCAGTTATTTCACACTTTTTTGTTAAGTACATAATTCCATATGCGTTCATTCATAGTTTTGATGCCTTCAGTGAGAATCTACAATGTAAATAGTCATGAAAATAAAGAAACACATTGAATGAGAAGGTGTGTCCAAACTTTTGGCCTGTACTGTATATATATATATATATATAATCTTTATTTGATTTTTTTACATATAACTAAACATATTTTGTTTAATCGTGGCTCCTTACAATCATAGATATAAAAGGAAATAGCAACAGTCATACTAAAGAAAACAATAACAAAAGAGTCATGGCTACAGGTGTCCGCCATCAAATAAGTACAAATCCATTATCTTGAAATTCATACAACAGTTCAGGTCATAAACTATTTCCACTGCCATAAATCATCTATTCCCTCACTCTTAACTGGTAAGTATTTGTTTCCATAGTGAAAATCGCTTCTATAATTTCTAACCATTGTTTTATAGTAGGGGGTTCAGTCTTGTGACAGTTTCTTGTAATTGCTTTTTTGCGGAGTTTTTTAATATGTAATAATTTTATTTGTCACTATTTTATTATTAAGATGCTACAAAATGTAAAGAAAATGAAACCTTAACCAGAAACATGTTAGGTAACTTTGCATGTTAACGCTTTGAGTGAGTGGCACGTGTGTGACATATGGGCCTCCCTCATTAAATTCTTTCTCAGTGTGCTAGAAAAAAAATACACGCAAACATTTGTTTGAAGTGTTGTGTGGTATATCGTGCTGTGGTCCCTCTAAATCACGCACACAACACATCCATAGAGTATGAGCAGATGCTACTTAGCTGAGCTCTGTTCTTGTCCTCTCCCTTCCTTCCTCCTGTTGTCTCTTCATGTGTCTTTTTTATCTCTCTCTCTCTGTATCACCTAGTTTTTCTCTGTTACATGTCCTGTCATATGCCTCTTCCTGCTCATGTAACTGTCTTTTCCTCTTCCCCTCTCTCCATCCTCCTTCCTTTCTCACTCACTCGCCTGCTTCTTCCTGTAACTGCAGGCCATCTGTTGTCTTGACAATGAAGCAATGTGTGGGGAGCACCCATCCACATTTAATTTTTTAAATCCTCTACCTCAACTTTTATCATAGTGGATAGACGTGCAGGTGAGCATGAAAAGTGTTGTTTTTGAATCTGTGGTGTGCGTTCACTGCATTTCACAGAAATCACTGAAGACACCGGAGTTTTATTGTTTCTGGATTACATTTACAGTAACATGCAGTGATGTAATTAAATGTGCCTTGTTGGCTGTCTTGGCAAGTGGCAAAACTGCTTGAATTTTTAACTTTGCATTGACAACTGGCACATAAAGAGAGTGATGAAATGACTAGGAGATGTTGCACACATTGCCTGCCCACTTATTCCATGCTTCTCGCCTACTTCCTTTCTTTAGTCTCGCTCGTCTGTGTGTGTTAAATGGAGTAAGTGGAGTCATTTCAGTACACTGATTCCAATGAGGTAGTCTCTCTGTCATCCCTCCCTTCTTCTTCCCTCTCACACACTCCATTTGCAGGGTAAACAAGGGCTCATCCCAGGATAACACCATTATTTTCTGCCTTCAGCCCACACATTGGATGCATTGAACTTTGACCGTCTGTCTGGTCAGCACTTTACGTAATTCAGTGGCCCACTATACACCTACACACACAGAAACACACAGGGACTGACTTAATATAAGTCACGTAAAACTACTAAAACAAGAACGTAACGTGACTTTACAGACATCATTGTGTCACTGAATAAGGTCCGTAAAACTTGGTTGATTTCATAAAGTGAGTTATGTTATATTTAGGCTATATCCTTGACGTTCCACTTCCGGGATTGCCCCTGGTGCCGCAGGAAATTCCGCCGGATGCATGTATTTTCCATTTCCTTCCGCTTTCTTTGTATTGTCATTTTAAACTCCGGTGGATTTATGAGCACTATGGTTAACTGCATCCAGACAGCTAGCTAGACTATCTGTCCAATCTGCATTTTCTCTCACATGACTATTTTACAGCGGCTCTGTGCGGCGCTTAGCGCCGCCCAAGACGATTGTGATTGGTTTAAAGAAATGCCATTGAACCAGAGCACGTTTTCTTCCATCCCGGAATGCTATGTGGAGTAGCCAGACCCTCCTCCGCTCCGCAGTGTGTGGACAGTCTGGCAAAGCGAGACTATGTTATGTTATGGTTTCACATGGGACACGAACCCCGGTCTCTTTTATTTATCAGAACTTTAATATATTTTGATGTTCCTCTGTTCTGTTGTGATAATAAAACAAACAAGTTTATTTTTAAACTGCATTATCATATTATTTTAGTGAGGACTCATAAATAACTACAAATAACTAACAAATGTTAGGGAAATCTGTTTATATTTTGTTATGTGTTTCTGGATTTTCTTTTAAATATACACTACCGGTCAAAAGTTTTAGAACACCCCAATTTGTTTAGTATTTTATTGAAATTTTAGCAGTTCAAGTCCAATGAATAGCTTGAAATGGTACAAAGGTAAGTGGTGAACTGCCTGAGGTTAAAGAAAAAGTAAGGTTACCCAAAACTGAAAAATAATGTACATTTCAGAATTTTACAAAAAGGCCTTTTTCAGGGAACAAGAAATGGGTAAACAACGTAAAGCTGTTCTGCAGCAATGGAGGTTGATCAAGCCTTGAAAGTTGGTGCTACCAATTCCCACAGGTGTTCCTAAAGTATTCCAAAGTATTGTTGGAACACACTGTGGTACCGTACCCTCGTGAGCATTATTTGAACAGTATTGTACTGCAGAAAGTAGTGTGTTGCTATAAAAATGGCGGGAAAAAGGCAATTAACAATGGAAGAGAGACAGACCATCATACCACTTAAGAATGTTGGTCTTTCCTACCGAGAAATTGCAAAGAAAGTCAAGGTGTCAGTGAGTACAGTATTCTTCACCATCAAAAGGCACTTAGAAACTGGGGGAAACTCTGACAGGAAGAGGTCTGGCAGACCCAAAGCCACAACAGAATCAGAAGACAAGTTTGTGAGAGTCAACAGCTTGCGTGATAGGCGGCTCACAGGACAACAGCTTCAAGCACAGCTTAATAGTGGTCGTAATAAGCAAGTCTCAGTTTCAACTGGAAAGAGAAGACTTCGAGCTGCAGGTTTGATAGGTCGAGTTACAGCAAGAAAGACATTACTAAAAAAAAAATTTTTTTTTTTTTTTTTATTTTTTTTTTTTTAAAAGAAAAAAAAAAAAAAAATTTTTTGCGTTTTATCACCCCCAAACACCCAGGATTTTTGTACGCCGTCAAGTAGGCGAAAGGATGGTTCCTCAGTGTGTGACATCAACTGTCAAACATGGAGGAGGGAGCGTGATGGTCTGGGGCTGTTTTGCTGGATCCAGGGTCGGTGATTTGTACAGAGTGAAAGGCACACTGAACCAAAACGGCTACCACAGCATTTTGCAGCGCCATGCAGTACCCTCTGGAATGCGCCTAGTTGGTCAGGGGTTCATCCTACAGCAAGATAATTACCCAAAACATAAGTCCAACTATGCCAGAACTACCTTAGCAAAAAAGAACAAGATGGTAAGCTTAAAAACATGGAGTGGCCAGCACAGTCACCATACTTAAACCCCATTGAGCTGGTTTGGGATGAACTGGACAGAAAAGTGAAAGCAAAGCAACCTGCAAGTGCCACACATGTATGGGAACTTCTGCAACAGAGTTGGGAAGAACTTTCTGAAGAATATTTGATTTCCATTGTAGAAAGAATGCCACGAGTGTGTTCAGCTGTTATATCTGCCAAAGGGGGCTACTTTCATGAGTCAAAAATGTAGAATACATTTTGGTTTATAAATTGATTCCATGATTTCTTTTTTAACTTAAATTGTTCATTTGTTCTATTCTTTAATTTCAGAGTACAATAAGACATTGAACTGCATGAATTTCAATAAAAACCTGGAAAAATTGGGGTGTTCTAAAACTTTTGACTAGTAGTGTATATCGATTTTTAAATCACCAAATATTTGTATTGATATCGGCCTTAAAAATCCTTTATCAGTCGGGCTCTGAATACAGTTGTCTGTCATTTGATCCATTGTTAATATAAACATATTGATTAGCGCAGCTTTAACTAAATGTATTACTGTGCAAGAAGGAATAAAGTTAGATAAGTTCAAAAGATGACTGTAGTCCATGTAAAAGTTGTTAATGATATGTCACAAAAATGGGATGAAAAATAGGAGTAAAAGCTGATGAAGGGGAATGACAGGGGAGAGGGAGTGAGAGATGAACAGATGGGAGAAAGATACAACAGAGACAAAGAGGACGGACAAGAGCTGAGAATGTCGCTCTTGGATTTCATCTTTCCCAAAATGTAGAGCATCTGTTTTCAGCACCACGGACAGAACCATAAGCCTCAATACCACACTACATCTAACCCATAATTCCTTTGACTTTACTGGACAGTTTTGACGGTAGCGACATAAAACATGGAGAGAAGCTGTTATTCCATTGTAATCTACCCTCTATATGATCCTAATCTGATTTCATGGTCTTTTTCTGCATCCTTTATTCCCTCCCATAGCTCTCCATTTTCTTGCTTCTGTCTTTTTCCCCTTTCTTTACAGCGCACTAAATCCTCTAAATTTCATATATCCAGTCTGGCTTGGCTGGTTAACCTGTCAGGCATAACTTTAAAAAAAAGTGCAGCAACGGGCAGATACAGGAGAAAATGAAGTTGTTTGACACACACACACACACACACACACACACACACACACACACACACACACACACACACACACACACACACACACACACACACACACACACACACAGACTCTCTGTAGCTGTATTCATAATGTGTGTCTGTATGTGTGATAATTAGTACTTGTCGGCATATGCGTGCATGAGGGTGTATGCATTCTTTTGTGCTTGCATGTGTGTGTTATGTAACAGTGAAGCAAACAGTGTGAATCTCTTTATTCCATTATTTATTTTTCATTATCTACAAAGAGCTTCTTTAACTCTGACAGGCGTCTGAAGTCCCACTGGCTCCCCTCAAAGTCACCATGACTCATTCTCCCTCTCCCTCCCTCTATTTCTCTCTCTCTCTCTCTCTAATTGTTCTTCAAGGAACAACAAAGCAAACCCCTGGCCACCGCTTCTTAACTTCTGAGGATTCAATTATTCAAAAGAGGTAATTGTACTGCACAGTCATCTAAAACTCACTCGCTAACCCACAGACACGTTTCTGTGTGCGTTATTGTTTCTCTTTCCGTATGTCTGTATCTTTCAGCAATCTTGTGACCTGTTCCAATTTGCATTATCAAATGCATTATCATCTTCAGCTCCCTCTAACAGCTGCAGCATTTGGCGAGGTGAAGAAATACTCGTTATGCAACAGTACTCAATTCGGGTCTCATACATTAAGCTAATTTGCCTGAATTAATCTTTCATGAAAACATTTCACATCAATTGCTTCAGACTCTTGATCTCAGTTTTGTGTGCAACAGAGGTCAAATGAAAGTAATTTGTATCTCTTGGTTAATTGACGACAGATGAAACAATCAGAAACCTTTATCATTCTCCTGCGCCTTCAAATGACATTTGTGACAGCGATAAATTACATGTATGACCTTGTTTAGCCTGGTTATTTATAACAGCTACATTTGGGACCAAAATTACATTCAGTTGCAGCGATCAGCGCTGCTTGAGGTACAGCTTTAGTTGTGATTTAATTGCAATAAGTGGATCAAAAATATACCAAAATAACCTCATGATGCCGTTTTGTAAAAAGTCTGGATTCATGCTTTGTCAGGTCTGTCCGCAAGACAATAAGGAAACAGCTTTTAAAATACCTGTCTTTTTAAATAGAGTTTGGATTGACCGGGCGCAAATGGCGAACACGCAAAGTCCCCACTATTTGCGTCTTTGCATCGTCTTTGTATGCAATTCCGCCACGCAGTTGGCTCGAAACGTGGACTGCGTGAACACAGATTAAAATGTGCACAACTCTCAGTAGAAGTGATGAAACATCTTTGGAATGTATTGAAAAATCTTCAAGACCAAACATCCAGTCATGCCTAGTCATTCATTTTTTATTTTTTACCATTTAATTTCCTTAAAGGTAGTTACAGACATATCTTTTTAAATCTCTGTGAAGGGTAGAGATAGTCAGTCTTGTAGGCTACCTATTTGCTCTACCTGCAGAACTAATGAATTAATAACAACAAATCTGGTAGATCTGTGTTGGTGTGTTTTTGTTTGTGTAAGTGCATATGTGTTTCTCACGGCATACAGGTACACTGTTTCCTCCTGTGCTTAGAGAACTAGTGAATTATTTAGCAAATTTGAGTGTTAAACATGTCCTTTCATTACAGAGGTCAAGCAGCACCTGGGGCTTCACTTTACACCCACAAATCTCTGAAACTCAACTCAAAGCCTTCCTACAAGAGGGCCAAAGCATTTAAAGTCACACAAGACATTCTTTCAGCATGGATTTACCTTTCAGAAACATTGCTATCATTACATGATTTCTGCATTACTGCCGCACAGCATGACTGTTAACTCGCACCAAAGAAATCTCACCATATAATCTTACAGCATCATAGCCCTGGTTTTACATGGTTTTAGCCTGTTGTATGTGGATTAAGGATTTCCTGACAGATCGCCCACAGACAGTGAGACTGGGCCCACACCAATCCTCGAGCCTGTCCCTCAGCACTGGAGCACCGCAAGGCTGCGTATTGAGCCCGCAGCTCTATTCCATCTACACGTATGACTGCATCTCCACCCACTCCTCGAATACAATGATAAAATTCGTAGATGACATAACTGTGGTGGGAGAAATCTGCGAAACAGCGACGAGAATGCCTACAGAGATGAAGTTGACAGGATGGTGCAAAGACAACAATCTGACCCTTAATGTCAAAAAAACAAAGGAGATCATAGTTGACTTCAGAAGGTGTAAGGAGGACCCCCGACCCCTCATCATGAATGGTGAGGAAGTGGAAAAGGTCTCCTGTTTTAAGCTGTTGGGGATCATGATCTCAACCGCCATGTACATACTGTATGACTGCATGGTATGCCAACTGCACAGGGAAGGACAGGAAATCCCTCAATCGAATTATAAGATCAGCTGATAAAATCATTGGACTTCCCCACTGGACGACATCTTTAAGATCTGCTGCCTAGCCGAGCGCACAATATTCTGCAGGATGAGACAAACCCCTCAAACCATCTCTTCTCCCTGCTTCCATCTAGCAGGCGGTATCGGGCTTTTAGAGCATGCACCTCCAGGCTACAGAACAGTTATATTCCCAGGGCCATCACAGAACTGAACAATCATGCCCCCCACCCCCGAGTCAGCATGGTTGCACTTTCTAGATAGGGATTCTATGCAATGGGACTGAGTGATAATCTTTTTTATATTTTTCTTATTTTATTTATTGTGTGAGTGTGTATATGAAAGTGAGTATTGTTTTAGAGGCTGAACAATGACAATTAAAGTCTATTCTACAGTATTCTATATTTTTTAAGTTCAGAAGTGTTAATAAAACCTGTTTCTTTCTTTAACTTTTTTTTTCTTCAAATTATTATAATTATTTACTCCTCAGCAGTGTTGGGAGTAACAGCGTTTAAGTATAACGGCGTTACTAACGGCGTTATTTTTTCAGTAACGGAGTAATCTAATTCATTACTTTTCGTTGCAATGACGTTATCGTTACTGAGAACGTAAAGTGGCGCGTTACTACAATTTGGTTGAATGAAGCGCGAGGTGTCAGGCTTTGGCTACACATCAGCTGCCGGGACAGAGCGGGGGATGATGACACCGTTGCAAATGCGATGATGATTGGCTGGGTGGGCGGATGCCCAGCTCACGCCGTCTCATTGCACGCTCTGACTACCACTAAACACAAGACAGGGACAGTGGCGACGAGCCAGGGAATTTCAAAGGTAGCGTTCTCGAACTGGAAGTACCGGCACTACTTCTCGCTCATTGAAATTAAAGGCAAGAATGTTTATGTAACATGCACGCTATGCCCAGGAAAAAAGACTTCATCCACGTCTGCCTCAAGCAACTCAAATCTTATGAAGCACCTCACATCAACACATGCTAACACGACACTTGTTCCTGCTTAATTTTGCACTTGAATTTTATTTTCAATATTTATTTTTTATATGTTTTTATTTCTATGCATATCATATGGCAGGCTGCAATCTATTGAGTTAAAATAAATACCAAATGTTCTAAAATAGCCTACTGTATATAGTGTTTTTATTTAATGAGTTAATATAAACATCTTTGACGTTAAAGATGTTATAGAACGTAATAGCGTTATAAAACATAAAAAATAACGTCACAGTTACTTTGCCGAGTAACTAATTACTTTTACAATAACTGAGTTACTAACTCAATTACTTTTTGGGAGAAGTAATTTGTAACTGTAACTAATTACTTTTTTAAAGTAAGATGACCAACACTGCTCCTCAGTAGAGACTTAACCCTTTTACACCAACTTGTTTGAGGGTGTTTTAGTCTGCCCTCCTGTACCTCCACAAAATATATACTTAAACTCTATATAGTATACTTACTTTTTTATTTTTTTTTTATTTTACGCAATAAAACCATCTGTGTAGGTCATATTTAGCCGTTGCCTCATTGTCCAGGTGACTGAACCCCAGCATGCAGATCTAGGGCCCTATCTCGCACCCCGCGCAGCGCGGCGCAAAGCCCGACGCAAGTGTCTTTGCTATTTTAAGACCGTCCAGCGCCCACGCCGTTTAAAAAGCAAATGCACATGCGCCCATCTGTGTTCTGGTCTTACAGGGAGGTGTGTTCAGGTGTATTCTTGGCGTATTGCTATCTTGAAGCAGCGGGAAGTGATCGCGCCATTGACCAACAAAAACCTGGATCTAAAGTCAATAATGCAGCATTTCATTGTTATTTTAACAGTGCATTAGTAAAATGAGCCTAATCTTATTACCAGCGCACGCACACTATGTGTGTTACACACACACACACACAGGGAAGCGCAGCAGCACACAAACATGCAAAAGATTACAAATAAAAACATTACGGTGCAAATCCTCCATCATAATAGTAATGCGCCAAGGTCCAAACGCGCCTGGTTTTTAAAGGGAATGGGAGAGGACACTCTGATTGGTTTATTGCATGTTACGCCCAAAACACACCTATGAATTAACGAAGACACTAAGTACAACCCTTATGAACCATGCGCCCGGTGCACAGACCCTTTTTTCCACCGTCAAACTAGCAAAAGTCGATTCGTACACGCCCTAAACGCACCTGCGCCAGGTGCTTCACGCCGTGCGCTTAGATTGTTAAAATAGGGCGCCAAGTGTATTGTTGTTTTGATGTCTTTTTCTATGGGATTAAAATATACAAATACACTCTAAAGTCAAGTTAAATTCAGTTAAGTTGGGTTTTAGTTGATTTAAATCCCTTACGTCTATCCTGTTGCCTAACCAGGACATCTGGAAACATCAATATTATATTAGCACTGATCAGTAAACTGTATCTGCTTCCATTTCCCATAAAACACACATGAATGTTTTTCTACCTGTGATCTCATGTCCAGAAATACAAATAATTATACTAGTGATTTGTCATGGTTGTTAAAAAAGGGCCAGATTGGATTCTTCGCTTTATGTGTCTAAAAAAAGACACGTCTTTAGTATTTATTGTTCTTTGATCTTTTGTACGGAAGAATAAAACATGAACAATGTCAGGCCTGGCATGAGATATTTAAAGCCTATTCCCCCTCATCCATAAACCCATTCAAGTTGTGGCCAGGGACTAATATTGTACCCATAAAAGAGTTGAGGAAAAAAATTTAATTGATACTTATTGTCCATTAAACCTAATTTCTTACATGTTTCTGGCCATGTATTTATCAGTGTTTTATGAGCTGTCCAAGAGATAATATACACATCTCTTGGACAGCTCATAAAATATATATAAACATAAAAATTGCTGAACCCGTTCCATTAGAATGAAGCAATATTGTTAATATGAGATGTGACCGTGCGCTTGATGAAAAATGAAATATAAAGTAGGTGAGAATAATAAAAAAGCAGTGTTGTCACTATACTGAGACTTTGTTCAGCAGGGAGAAACAGAAAATATGAAGGTCAGTGAGAACACACACACACACACACACACACTATATGACATATGGACACACACTCTCACCTTCCAATCATTACCATGGTGTGTGAAAGGAGGGCATCAAGCATGAAGTTAATTATTTATGTATGCATTCAGACAGGAAGAAAGGGCACGAGGTATGCATATTAGTTTCTCTATGAAATATTACTGAATAGACCTTTGATGCAGCCAAAGGAATGCAATAAAGGATGAAAAGAGGAGAGATACGGAAGAGAGGGAGGGTGCAAGAAATGGAGAAGAGAGAGAACGCACAGAAAGTAAGAGATATGATGAAGTGTCTTAAGAAGTGTACTGGAAAAAGTTAGGACACAGACCAGAGTGAGGGAGAGAGAGAGAGAGAGAGAGAGAGAGAGAGAGAGAGATAGAGAGAGAGAGAGAGAGAGAGAGAGAGAGAGAGAATAAAGAAGAAATAAAAAAAGAAAAGAAAAATAGCTGACAACTTTTTTTTTCAGGAGAGAAAAGAGTGTATTTATGTGAGTGTGTGTGTGTGTGTGGGGATGTTGTACATACTACAAGCCTATCATTACACAAGAGCTGCCTCAGTGACACTTTAATAGTTTTGACCTCTGAAGTGGGCCCAAGTTGTGGTGTAATTTGATGTATAATGGTTGATGACAGTGATAAACAATAATGTGTGTATGTGCGGTTGTGTGTAGGTTTATACGCTCTTCTACTTGTCAGCGGGATTTGTATTTGCTATACCCACTGTTTTCGTTTTCTATTGTAAATTGAATATCTTTGGATTGTGTAATTGCCTTTCTAACCAAACCATTAGTGAAATAATTGTAAAAAAAAATAAAAAAATGGAGAGATTAATAATGAAAATAAAAGTCAGCTTCAGCCCTAAACTGAAAGTCCATTCCCTACAGCTAACATGTAACCCTGTAGAAAGTGCAACTACCTTTATTTCTCATGCACCGGTCCTACACTTTTGCATGTGTGTGTTTTGTAGTCATAAGAAAGTCCCAGTTTGCAGCTGAACGTATTTATATATATATATATATATATTTAAATATATAATACACAGATGTGTGAGCATATTTGAGAGTGTATTTCCATGCTTGATGTCGCTGTCTCCCCTCAGCTGAGCTCTGTGCTGTGCCAGTGCTCCCTGACTAATGGTGGAAGGCCTGTAATGTGATTGTAGAGGTGATGGGCTTCGCTACTGTATCTAACCACAGAGGCACATCCCTTATCATGTTAATTCCCGTGTGTGTGTGTGTTTGTGTGTATGCATTTCCATGTGTAGATTAGTGCTGCACGATACAAGGAAAATATCTAATTGGGATTATTTTGAGTGATGTTGCGATTGCGATATGATTCACGATATTGGAGGGATTGATCATTATTGTATCATTGTTCTCATTTTCATTGAAAAAAAAAAAAAGAAAAAGAAAAAAAAAGATGTGATTTTTGTCTCTGCAGCACTATAATACCCCCCTGCGATTTGGACATTGCACTCGTCCATAGTGCAATTTTGACAAAATTGCGACTAATTGTGCATCCCTAGTGTAGATACAAAACTCTTTCCTCTCTGAGAAAGTATGTACACATTTCTACAGGATACAGGTGCGCCTGAGCCCTCTTGTTTGCGTGGTTGAGTCTTTTTATGTGTACTGCCTGTGTGTGCATGTGTGGGAATGATCTCATCCATATTCTCAAGGCAGCGGCATTGGTGGTGGAATCGCTCAGTTCACTGACTTCACGCAGCACCATAAAAACCCAGCAGCCAGCAAGCGGTGCCCTTCACTCACCGGCTCCCATTACAGCACTTGGCAAGGGGCGACTGATCAAGAATATTAACTGCAAACCTATGGCGGAGACAGAATCTCATACAGCCTCTTAGAATTACACCCATGTAGGTAACAAAAGAAAAGGCGCATTTTCATCTCTTTGTGTAGTGCTAAATCATGTGAATAGCCTTTTAAATCCTCCACAGAGGCAGGTAGAGCCAGCATTTATCCTGCATCTCTTGTGCATGTCAACCCTGTATTTACCTAGCCTGGTCCTACCAGACTCTGGTACATTTCATTTGTACAGAGAGTCTGGCCACTCTCCGTTGACAAGTGTTAACTTCCTTGAAGGCGGGTACTCTGTTGAAGTTTTAAATGATTGGATCTGCCCAGAGCCACTCTGGATCTGCCATAACCAATCGCTGACGTTTGGTCATGATGTTGGCTTAGCATCGCTCGCTTGCCTTAGCTAACTCCTTCACCACTAACGGAGCAAGCTGGGAAATTTAACTTTTCCTGAACCCCGTGGGGAGGAGGGCCACGACATCATGGCCACCAACACAACTCAGCAGTTTTTTTTTTTTTTTGGGGTTTTTTTTTTTTTTGTTGGTGGGGGGCGTTACTTTTTTTTTTTTTTTTTTTATTGCACAAAAAAACCGGGAATGGTCGCCTCGCATCTTTCTCCGCCGCCATTACGGAACTACAAACTCTAGCGCACAACCTCAACGTCATCGTTCTCAGCCACTCCCTCCCTCCTCCCCTCCTCCTCCCCTCCTCCCCTCCTCCTCCTCCTCCTCCCCTCCTCCTCTTTACCCTTGGAAGTGCATGTTTCAGACCATGATGCGATTCAGCTACTCAAACACCCAAAGATGGATTGATGTAATTCTGCAATATCTAATGCTTTAAGCTCAAACAAATGGTTTTCAAAGATGTTATCAGTAGATTGTGACATGGATTGATTGAACTAAGGGCGAATAATGGCACACAGAAGCGGCTTTTTCTGTCTGTTATCTCTGTTATCTAAAAGGTACATTTGAACCCAAAGTGCAGCCGTTAAATAAACAAAAAGCTGACAAAAGCAAGTGAAGAATCAGACTAATATTAATGATGTTAATATCAGTCAATCAATTCATTCTGCCCACTTGGAGCCTGATACTTTTTGCCCGACGTGTTAATCCTGTCTTGTCACCCAAAGTATTAAGTTCTGTCTTCACCAATCAGTGCTGCTTCACTAAATAAAATACATTTAAAAAAAAAAAAAAAGTTGTAAACATTTCCCTAAAATGTAACGTGTTGGATTTGCTTTATTTTGAATCTTCATTTCATGGGAATTTGAAATATAAATATTGTCCACCAAATTTGTGGAAACAAATTTCCTTGGAAAAGGACAATAAAAAATGAATGAATGAATGAATGAATCAATCAATCAATCAGTCAGTCAGTCAGTCAGTCAATCAATTAGTCAGTCTATCTAGGTTCATAATAACTGTCCTGAGGATCTTTGTGTGATTAAGGGGGAAATTTAGAAGTAAGGAAGTGCAAACAGAAGACGAATGTAAAATAAGAACATCTTATGAATAATATTACAATATTTTGAAACCAACACCTCACAACAGAAAAAAAAACAGAATGCAGAACGCTACTGTTGGGAGAGATTCTGTGCACTTCAATGAGCTCCTTTCAATGCAGCTGGTTTCACTTCTCTGCCACATTCTTTAGCAGAAACACACACAAACACCTCGGTCACATGGCCTGCCTGTGAGGACTGCGTACAAACACGCACGTGTACTAGATCCCACATACTTATGTATGGTCATACACACACACACACACGCACATGCACGCACACCGAGCCAGTCCTTCCTGCTGTCCCTTTGTCTTGTCGGATCAGGAGCCAGCTCCTCTCCGTGTTTCCTAAAGCGTGAATCTCTTGCTAGTGTGCCCACCCACCATGTCTAACAGTGATTGATGTTCCGCAGACTCTCAGACAGACGCTGTGTGTGAGTGTGTGTGTGTGTGAGCATGTGTATGTGTGAGCGTGTGTGTGTGTGAGCGTGTGTGTGAGCGTGTGTGTGTGTGTGTGTGTGGGTGTGTGTATGTATGTGTGTGAGCGTGTGTGTGTGTGTGTGCACGAGCATGCCTGCATTTGACCTTCAAATCACCTCCAATCCAAACAACCCCCAACCTCACCCCCCTCCCAACCTTCCTATTGGTGCTTCCATCGCGGTATGTTCTGACTGATTCCAGATTAACATGGTGGACTGGGTCAGTGCTGCAAAGGCCACCTGGGAGGGGGTTGGATTGTAGAGTTGGGGGTGGGTGAGGGGTGTTGGCATATCCTGCACAGACTGCTAATATGCTGCTATATACCCTGCAGAGGGGGAGGAACAAAGGGAGGAAAGGATGGAGGAAGTGGTGGGAGGAAATGATGGAAAGGGGCAAAGAGAGGAGAGAGAGAGAGAGAGAGAGCGAGAGAGAGAGCGAGAGAGAGACAGTGATACTTCCTGGGATAGAGGTGTGATGGGATGATGGAGACAGAGAGATAAAGAGAGAGAGAGAGAGAGAGAAGTGCCTCATGAAGAGAAACAGGGGGAGCAGATGGCTTCGAAAGAGAAACGGATGACATGAGAGTGAGAAAGTAGCAGAATACTACATCACTCCATCCAGCAGCGGTGTCTTCTCACAGAGAAGCAATCTGCCCTCTTTTTTAATGTTGTACGCATGTTTCCAAAATCAACTTTTAATCACTTTAGAAAGTTAAAAAAACACTTCATGCATAACTATTATTCCAACTGCTCTGATATGCTCCCAATCATGTTCTATGTTTCATCTTTTTTTAAATTACCCTCCCCTATTAGTGAGCAATATGTCCATACGCCTCTCTGTTGCTCATCAGTTTCTCAGCCTCCCTCTACCCCACTTTCTGTTACCCCAAGGCAGTGATTTGTGGAATCTGTCATACTCTGGCAGCTGGATCCTCTGCCTGTCCCCCTTGGAGAAAGACGGGTAGGAGACAGAGACAAAGAGAGAAAGGGAGGATGTAAGGGTCTAGCCACCTCCAAATAATTACACGTCCCCTCTCTTCACGCGCTGTCATCCCTTAGGTAGTGTGAAATGAGGGCCACCAGACTAAAAATAATCCAGACTGCTGAGATGGTTTGTTCTCACTTTTATGAATGACTCCCATATTCTTTAAAGAGACTAGGTTCGGAACACCCACACAGGTGTTTTCAATTACTCTCACTGATAAGACCTCTGCTCAGGTTGAGAACTGGCGAGGCTTTGTGCAGTATGTTACCTTGTTGGGTTGGGGTTTGGGATACAGAAGATGATGGATTGACTTGGCTCCTCATACAAAGCGTATAGACATAGCATTAATGGAAATATGGACTAACATACTGCCCCCCCAGATGGCTGACCATTGTTCCAAATTTACAAATAGTGTAAAAATGTTGGATTTATTTGAGCTCTAGTGAGTCAGTGGTCCTGTTTTAATATGATGATCATGACATTAGAACTATGATCAGGCCCAAAAAATCAGGCCCGACCAGACATGAAGCTGCATAGTTTCTGTCCAAGCCTAGTCTGGCATTGCCAGACCTTCCTCCACAGCGCTGCGGAGGAGGGTCTGGCTAGTCCACACAGCATTCCAGGGTGGGAGATAAACGTGCTCTGGTTTATTGGCATGTCTTTAAACCAATCACAACAGTCCTGGGTGGCACTAAGAGCCGGACGGAGCCACGGTGCCGCTGCAAAATAGCCTCGGGAAGGAACTTGTTTTGGTTGAACGTGTACATTCAAAGTTTGTTTTAGTCGTGCAACAGAAAACTTTTAGTTGTGCAACAGAAAACTCAGATTGGACAGATAGTCGAGCTAGCTGGCTGGATTTACCCTGCAGAGATCTGAGGAGGGGTGGTGATGGTGCAGTGGATATGTCACATGCCTTTGGTGTGGAAGACCTGGGTTCGATTCCCACTGTGATACATCAACCAATGTGTCCCTGAGCAAGACACTTAACCCCTAGTTGCTCCAGAGGTGTGTGACCTCTGATATGTAACAATTGTAAGTCGCTTTGGATAAAAGCGTCAGCTAAATGACATGTAATGTAATGAGGAGCAGTTAGCCATAGTCCTCATTAATTGACCGGAGATTAAAATGCCAACACAAAGAAAGCAGAAGGTGACAGACATCCGGCTGTTATGAGGGACATCCAGCAGAATTTCCGGAAGCACCTGAACAATCCTGGAAATGAAACGTTGTTGATATAGACCAACCCAAGCTCAACCCGAACCCGAACCACGGCAGCAGTTTGGGGCCCAAGCCGATTAAAAATCCAAATTACCACTGTGAAAGAAATGATATATTTTTTTGTAATATTAACAACTTTTTTACAAGCTAAAGTCAACTAAAATTGTAGGTTCACAATATGTCTGTATATAAAGAAGAGATATAGAAAAAGCCTTTTCACAGAAGACATTTTGACATGTGGTCAGTAGGAAACACACAGGTGTAAATAATTTAATAATGATGGCTAAATTCCATTTAGCTGCTTCAGTGTCAGGGTCCTGTGCATACTGGCTCACTGTCACACTGTTGTGGCTTGAGACCCTTTACACTGTGAGGGTTTTGGCTGTCTGAGACAAAAGTTGAGTCGTGAGAAAACCGTTGCGGATTAGGAGCTTTGGCGACCAAAGACAGCCTGCTGCAAAATTCAGAAATGGACTGCTGCTATGACCCATGTCTACGAACCAACCAATCAGAATACGATATGAAATGATGCAGAATACACTAGCTGGCGTGACACATATTTTTGAATAATGCTTAGGCAAGAAACATACACAATCGTTGTCAATGCACCTTTACTGGGATACTTGAATAGAGCATCATCATGATATCAGTACTGTAACACCTGTGCTATTCCTACTATGACAAGTCAAAAATGCTACTGTGAAAAACGCAGCCTTTTTGACACAAACAATAGACGTCCTATCAAGTGAAGCAAAGGTCCAACAAATTACATTTATAATGTCTCTTTTCTATTGAAGTGGAAAGTAGACCACTGTACTGTAGCCAGTGTACACAATGCCAGAGCTTGACAATTGCACACCTGTTATTATTTACACCTGGGCTTTTCCTGCTCTAACGTCAAAATGTCTTTGTGAAAAATTTCTGATGGGTAACCTGTCATCCTTTTAGCTCAAATTGGACTCGTCAGTGAAAAGAATTAACCTTCATAATTACTTTCTTCTGTCTTCATACAGTACCATTTAAACTACGTGAGGAAATAGCATCAATTCAGAGTTCACAGTTTGCTTGACCGACTGAAATCTGCATTATCAATGCAATTGTCTGGTTTTAAACCGTCGTCCACATACACCTCGTGAAAACATTTTCTTTATGCTCTTATTGTCTGACACAACACATTCTAGTTAGATTTACTACCTTCCCTTGAGCAGCTCATTCTTTATGTCTATCCACTTAAGGGGTAGTCTCACATTGCCAGACATTACTCCACAGCACTGTGGAGTAATGTCTGGCTACGCCACAGTAATATTCTAGAATAGGAGAAAGAAACGCTCTGGGTTGTTTGCATTTCTTAAAATCAATCGCAATCGTCTTGGGAGGCACTAAGTTCCGGAAGCAGCGAGTTGTTACCATTAAAAATATATCTATTGTAATTGATTTGGTGTCAAACCGTGTCGACGCAATCCAACAAGCAGATGACACACATTGAGCTCAGTGACTTGTTCCGGACATTGTTGGCCATTTTTCTTAACTTTATTGGCCCAGGGACGCTTGTAACCATTTTTTCCTCAGCATTTTTGCTCTTTTTCATTCATTTGTACACTCCTGAGGGCTGCCCACCACAAACAGTGTGGCCAGCTCCACTGAAACAAGTAGAGGTTAAGCGACTTGAGTTTCTCCACTGCAACTGTACTCTCAATGCCACAACTATCCCCACTGCTGGTTTAAATCTTCTCTGAGCTACGAATGACTATATGTTTGATTTTATTTTTTACTTCCAAACAATACCACTTCATACGCACCGTCCAAAATATCACGACGAGACGATGAGGAAGAGTTGTGACTTCATATGCCAAGGTCAGGACTTTGACATTTGTAACATGTGATTCAGCCTGATATTGATGGAGACGGACTGGGTGAAGTGTACCACCTCGGGGTATGTTATGAAACACACTCACACTGGGCCACATGGCTGCGCTAAGCTCAGGCATATATACATGCAAACATTCGGCATCAACACAAGAACATATATAAGTGAACTTGAGAGGATATCCAACTGATTACAAAACCTCTAAATCTACAGTAACTCTCTCTACTTGGCTAATTTTAATACTGATACAATCCTAATTCGGATCTCAATGTGAAGGCTAAACACAAACTAATGTTAGACTTAACCTGTTGTTAATCTAACTCACATATCTCCTCCATAGCTCATATTCCAAGCCCTAAATATAAACATTAAAATAGCGCCATCAGTAGGGCTGGGCGATTTGCAGAAAATCAAACAGCATGATATTTTTGACCACATACCTCGAAATCGATACCGCAACGATATTGTAGTGTTGACTATTGGTGCTTTCACAAAATATTTACACAATGAGATTTTTGATAAATAATCATCAGTACTGTGGATATAATGACTAAGTGGGTAAAGGCAAATAATATAACAGTTACAACAGTCTGGTAAATTTAGAAAATGACATCACTTTACTGTAATGCAGCCTTTAAAACCAGGAAAAGACAACACTTATGCCATATTACGATATTACGATATCCAAAATCTAAGACGATATCTAGTCTCATATGACGATATTGATATAATGTCGATATATTGCCTAGCTCTGGCCATCAGCCACTTGATGTGCAAGATTTTCACAAGCAATCTGCAACAGCCTGTAAGAGACAGACAGCACACAGTAAACAGCAAATAAAGATAAGATGAAAGCCATATGTCACTGTATAGGATACTGTTTGCTCACATACATGCTGCATGAAAGTCTTGCAGCAGCATGACTTATATACTGACACACACACACACACACACACACACACAATACACTTAATATAGCACACATACGCACGCATAGTGAGATGTCAGCGGTTTTACCATGCTTGACATTTCTCTCAGTGTGCAGCCAGCACATGTTGGCTGTCCAGTGACATTTCACACACTGGGTGGAGAGATGGACAGAGACAGAGGACAAAATATAGATAGAAACCATGAAATGATTGAAATGAGCAGTGAAAGGAAGAAGAAGAAGAAGAAGAAGAAGAAGAAGAAGAAGAAGAAGAAGAAGAAGAAGAAGAAGAAGAGTGTTTTGGAGCCACGCACACAAATATGCTTTTCTTTATTGGATCCAGTTCTTCCTGCCTCTCCTCATCCTTCTCACTTTATCTTTCAAGTTTCACTCCCCAAGTCCCACCATGTTTCTCACCTCATCGCCACCCTATTGCCTCCATCTGTCACACACAAACACACACACGCACACATTGCACTCTCTCTCCAATATCTCTTTATTTTTGGCATGTTAGCTATCACTCCTTTACTTCCTCTCTCGTGCTCTACTTTCATTTCCCCTCTCATGTCTTCACTCTTGCCTTTTCCCCCTCCTCCACCTCTAATCCTCCTTCCCCTTTCGTCTCTCCTGTGCGATGGTGAACGATTGAGATGGCACAGCGGATGACAGGCTGTGATTGAAAATCCTGTTTAGCAGGGTGTTTCCTCCTCCTCTGTTTCTCCTCTCCTCTCATTCTCTCATCCCTTCTTCTCCCTTCCTCCCCCTCCCCCTCCCCCCCTCCTTAGGCATCAGCTCCTGCATGGTGGCCAACACTGGCCTCCCTTTGATCCCCCATAATGCATTGTGATGGCTGTGTCAGCGCCCAGGCTCAGTCTCAGAGAGACAATCTCTAAGCAACAAGCTAAGATCAATAGAGCATTGTCACCAGGGAACTGTTTTCTCCGTTGGTCCCTTATCCTCTCTCTGTCCGTCTGATTAACTCATTCTCTCACTATTCCTCGCCATCTCATTTCTTTTTTCTCCGCCTCTCTGTTATCTCTCCGTCACTTCTCGCAACCTTTTCCACCCCGCACTGTGCCTTCCCTCGCTATCTCGTCATCCGTCCTTTTGTGATTTATTAATTCTCTTTTTCTTTTTGCTTCCCACTCTGTCATGCAAAACACGCACAAGCAGGAACGCCTCGATGCACATTAAATATGGTTGTGTTATAAAAAGTTAACAAATCCCATGTCTCAGTGTTCCAGCAGCAACAGTGCCGTTTTCTTCTGTGTGACAGCAGTAAGTCAGTGCGGCAATTACAGAATTTAATTTGCTTCTCTACGTTACAGATAACGCCCCCCCTCCAAAACATCACCATCTTTTTTAATAAAAAAGGAAATGGGATTTGACCGCAAGGTGTTCAGAATTTGACCACTCTTTAAAAGAAACTGCACATTGTAATTTCTTGGCAGAGTGGAGCACTTCCAAAAATTGATTTTGTGTCAGCAAATAAAAAGGCCAGACTGACATGAACCACTTTCTGCAACCCGCCAATGATAAATTGACACAGAGTTTCCCATTTTCAGCAAACACAGAGAAAGTGCCAGGGCAAAAATTGGCAATTGTGGTAAATGGATATTGTTCAATTACACAGTATATTGTAGCTGTGCAGTGGGATTTCAGGAGATACAACAGAGCAATAGGTGACATTAATTAAAGTGTGTTATCAACTTTTGGATTGCCTTTTGTCTTCAAAACAAGATTAAGAGTGTACAGCCATACAAGCTGCTCTGTGAGGCTGTACTCAGAGACAGCTGGGCGTTGAGCTAAATGCTAATGTCAGCATGCTAACATGCATGTTTAGCAGGTATAGTATAATGTTTACCATATTCACCATCTTGAGTTAGTGTGTTAACATGCTTGCATGCATTAGCGAATTAAACTAATACTATCACAAAGGCTAAGGCTTATAGAATTGTAGAATAGTTTTTCAGGTATTTGGTCATAAACCAAAGTATTGGACTGGTATCAGGTATTGACCTGATGATGGCGTTAAATGAAAAGTTAAGATATTACCAAAGTGTTTACAATTCATCCTGAGTGTGGCATTAATATCTGTGTTAAATTATATTCCAATCCATAGTACATTTTAAAATATTTCACTGTGTAAGTGAAGACTTTGTGCTGCTGGTGGCACTAAAGGAAAATGTCAGTATGGCAAGCCCTTTGAGCATTTATTCCATATGCTCAAAGGGCTTGCCATATATCAGGAGTTCCCACAGTCACCGGGTTTCAACCTCTGGGGACCATGAGCTTAACTAGTAGGACTTTTAGTGTTACTAGTTCGGTCCACAGTACCACTAGTGCATCAAACAGCTGACTAGTTCGGACTTTGGTGCTACTAGTATGCTGCCTGGCATCACTAGTAAGGGTTCTGCTGTAATTAGTTAACATAATGTTCCCCTAGTTGTTGAAAAAAAAAGTAAAATATTTTGTTGAACTAGTACAACAAATACCCAAGGAATTATTGCTCAAAGGGCTTGCCATACCTCTAAACATATACTTTCATTCTGTTTTTGTCATTTATCTGTGTGATTAATGCCCATCTAGTCAACACTTTTGATAAAATGACATTACCACAGGTAGAAACATCACTATCACAGCAGTTCTTGTACCTGGAGCCAACAATAAACCTGATGAGTCATAGAAGTTTGTGGGAAAAAGTGACAGGGAAAAAGACCATTACACTGTGTTTCTAAGCAGAAGTCAGAGCTGCAATAGGTAAGAAGATAAAGCAATGACATCACCTCCACCATGTTGTATTGAAGGACCTGCTACTTTCCAATCTGGCTTCAAGAGTATTTATGAAAAATGAAAATCAATCACAACATGAACAGAATGGCGACATTACAGTACATGTGCGTATAATTTGCAGGTGTTAATACAAGGACGCTGTCAAATTGCTGATTATCCAGACGCAGATCACAGTTTAATGGGAGGTATAAATCATGTGGTGTTGATTTGTCCTTGTGTTGCAGATCGGTAATTGGCAGGCAGGGATTGCAGCAGTGTGTTCCAACATATGGCGAGAGTGTTGGGACGAAGATGAGCACCGTGAAAAAGTGACAGTCAGTGGGAAGGGAGAAGTTTGAATGACAGCCAGTGTGGGATTAAGTTAATGTGTGTGGATTAATGATTCAATTAGGAGAGATATTTGTTTTTAATGATACCAAAAGCATACAGCTACAGAGAGTCTCTGTAGTGTGTGTGTGTGTGTGTGTTGTCAGAGAGACTAAGATGAGAGAGCACTTCTCTCGTCCCGCTGCATTTAGATAAATATCTGGCAGCGGTATATGGCTTCACTTTGTCATATGACAATCTCACCTTGTCTGTCACACACACACACACACACACACACACACACACACACACACACACACACACACACACACACACACACACACACACACACACACACACACACACACACACACACACACACACACACACGTGATTGATTCTAACTAGTGTAATATCTATGACACTAATTAACCCAACTGGTCAATACTGCCTTATAAAGGCAGAGAGCAGTAGGCTCTTAGCCCAACTGTGTTACAGAAATATGCATTGTAAAAAAAATCCTTAATTGTATGCTGATTATTAAACAGACAAACATAAAACCTACAAAAAAACATGTGGGTGCAATCTGTGTTTGGACAATCCAAAGCGGGCAGGGGAACAAAAATAAATGTATAGACTCCTATATAATACCTCTCAATAATCTCTTATGACTCACTAGAAGTGTGCGTCTGTATTTGCAGAACCCCTGGAATTTCTTATTTTGCTGTGTTCGGGACGTTTCTGGGCGTCAACCTCTATAAAAATATAGCGACCAGGTGCCAGATCGTAAACATGCATCCAAGAAGAAGCTACGGAAATGGCAGACAGCAAAAATCAAATACAGCGAGCCGAATAGCCAAACCCCAAAAGCTCATTCCAAAAAGAGAGTGAATCTGGGGTAGCTTTTGCCCGCTGGTGAGCAGCGCAACCCTGGTTTAGCCGGGGGAGGAGGGGCCAACTTTAGATGTTGAATGTTTTCAAACCGCAATACGAATTTAGAACGCTCCATACTACTGTCAGAATCGGTTTTCAAATTATTATTCAAAATATGACTCCCCTGCTCATGCATTAGGTTCCCGTCTCACTACTGTTATCTCCCAACAGGTAAGCACTGAATCATAGCAACCACTAAAACCATAAACAAAACATATCCCTGTGAGGTATCATGGGAAAAATCTGATCTGACGTCGGAGCTGCAGCCCGATGTGTGTCCGCTCACAGGTTAGTGATACGGAAATGAACCACAATTAGTCACTCATTCTGCCTTGCAGTCTTGTCTGTTTGGCTTCTCTACTCGTCTGTTAACGTGTCCGCCTCGCCTGTCGTCCCGCACAGGTCTTTGTCATGTGTGTTTGAAGTGTGTGTTTGTGTGTGTATTAAAAGCAGGCTGCTGGTCTGTGCTTTCTAAACCCTGTGGCCGTCACACAGCACATCGACTCATAACAGACCTGACTCTCCCTCTGAGGATCACGCATGGTTGAGTGTGATTAGGTTAAACGTGCTCTCTGAAATGACGTGATGTGATGTGATGTGGCAGTGTGTGTTGTGTGTTGTGCGTGTATATGCTTGACAGAGAGGAAGAGTGTGTTTGCGTGTGCCATTTACATGTGCTGTTATATTAATTTGCAGTGCTCACATGTGGGTTTTTAGATTGTTAAAGGTGTGTGCTGGTTGTTGTGGTTGGTTCCTTGTTTCATGTGTGTGTGTGTGTGTGTGTGTGTGTGTGTGTGTGTGTGCGCGCGTGCACGTGCACGTGCCAAGGACTCCCATGCTGCTTTCCAAGAGCTCTGGCTTTCCGATGTGACCCTGATTTCAATCAGATATGTTACAGCATTGTTTGGCTTAGCTTACACACACGCACGTGCGCACACACACACGCACACACACACACACACACACACACACACACACACACACACACACACACACACACACACACACACACACACACACACACACACACACACAGGGACAAGGAGCTGCCATGCAGAGTCGAGCTCAGCTACTGTTTCTTTAGTGATAACTACATCAATTTAAGCTCACAGTGGGAGCAACCTTCCCAGACAGAAGGAGACATGGTTATCAAAGACACATTCTCCTCTGTTACTTCTTATTGGTTTCACAGTCATGGTTATGAATCAGTAATGTCCTGTGAAAACCTGGCACCTTTAATCTTCCTATAACGGTTTATTTCCCAGTCACTGACAAAAAGCTCCATGGCTGCAGGACTAAGCCAAATGATGTATGGTGTAGTTGAATTGCCTTTAGTCTTTTCATGGAGATACAAGGTTTCCAGAAGGCACTTCCCCTTCATCTGATATCATCTTTAAGCTTGTAATCGTAGGATTGAGCTTGTACAAGATTACTGGTTTGATTGTGGGAAATAACTCTAGTTGAACGTGACAGAACACATGTACAGATTCGCAGAGTGGTGTAGAGCAAAGGCAATTAACCAGCTGGTTGATATTATGAACAATGTACTTTATATAATTTCAATCCCTGGTACAAAAATGACCAAACTCAGGACAATAAAGCACTGAGGCACTAACGGGTAGCACCCAAGAAAAGGGGTAGTTCTGACCCATACCCCTTTCACACCAATGGCTCAATCAGGGTTATACTCAGGTCGACTGTGTTTTTGAATGGGGTAACCCTCCTCCATCTACTCGGCTTCGCGACCCAGGTAGCAAGGTGGGTTTGATCAGGGTAGACCAGAGTCGAGTTGCGCAGCTGGGGCAGGACAAATTATGTGATTGGTTGGAAATGACATTGGGGCAGTCGTCACAAGTCGCCGCCTTTGTTCGCCGCACACTTTGAAAAAACAACAACATACCCGAACAATCTGATGTACAATGACAGATTCAAGTAGCTACAAAACATTAGTTCTGCTGGTATACAGATGGACTGGTGTGATGTTAGCTGTTCACTGAAAATGACGTGAAAGCCCCGCCCATTTCTAGCACTTAAGGTAATTGTTAGGGATTGCTGCCGGGTTGACCCAGGTGAGCTCTGAATTGTCATGTACCCATGTAGACTGGCTTGGTTTGAATTTCCAAAAGGAGGGTTGAACCCTGATCAGACAACTCTAGCCCAACCCTGGTTGGTGGTGTGACAGAGGTACCAGTTGTAGTGTCTACTCCAGCTATTTTTAAACATCCATGCCACTATTTGTTACTGATTGCTAGTGTGTATTCTTTGCGGTTTTCAGTAAAACCCAAACAGAATCCTCAATTTGTGATTCATCGGATTAATGGAATTAGTCTCATTTTATTAAATCAACTTTCTTTATTAAATATAACTCGTCAGTTTTGCAACATTAATACATGTGGGCGGCAACAGTGGCGGTTCTAGAGGGGGACGGTGTGTGGTAAATATTTGAAGCTTGAGTGAAGATATTGGTATCATAAACTTTGAGCTTTGAACTGCGTTGAGCTGCATCTCAAATTCATCTTCAGGTTCCCAGCTTTCATATGACATATACCACTTCTATATGGCATATACTGTTGACCTGCTATCTTCCACTAAAGATCCCCTGTCCCCTCCCAAAAAAAGAAAAAATCGGTCTCTAAGGGTTAATATAGTTGGTACCCCTAAAATCGCATGTGGCCCAGGCCTGCCTCCCCCCACCCCATTTAAAATGGTCTAGAACTGCCACTGGGCAGCGGGCTAATCCATTAAGGGCATGCAATAATGATGAAATAATAATTGCACCCTTAGGCTTATAGCAACATTACATTATGCTACAACAGAAACAACGATCTAGAGTTATTGGAAATTGTTTGGATCACACAAATTGGAAACAATCCTACGCAGCCACCACTGGTATCTAATTCTACAAATAGTATAATACCAAATATTTTATTGTAGCCTAATCTTTACTGCAATTTACTGCAACTACGCAGAAGTACCGGGTTTAAACAGAATAAATAGACAAGCAAAAAGGGAAACAAATGTTGATTTGAAATTTGAATGTTAAGGTAATGAAGGAAGCTTAGAACTATTCGGCACAGCCCTATGTACAACTAACAAGACATTTGTGACACTCTTATGGTATAGGCTAATGTAAAAATAAGCATAGTTTGGGTAAAAACCCAAACAGTGATATAAACATAACACTAACACTGGGTCAAAAGAACTACTGTAAAGTTAACCCAGTATTGCATTCATGCTAAACTGGGTCATTGTTTAATTGATTTTTAGTGCATACACAGAATTTTTCTTAAAAATAATTGATGATTACAATAATTTTACTTAAATCTTAGCAGACATACAGAAACTATAAAAAAGACATTCTACTGATAAGGAGCAGTCAGTTTGTCCTGTAAATGTACTTTTTTTGGTAGCAGATTTTCTTTTCTTTTTTTTCTCTCTCTCACACTCCCTCCCCCCTCCGTCATAGTCAACACAAGTGCTACCCTTGGCCTGATGCATTAACCAGGAAACCATTGAGTCCTCTATGAGAGGGGTTATGCCTCATTATGACAGAATAACAGAGCCAAAATGGAGCCCGATCCCTCCCAGCCGCTCCATAACAGTAATACTATCAGTGAGCCTGCAGCAGTTGGGGCTAATCCGGGCCATTTAATGTATAGCCACGCACTGCACCTCACTCAGGGGCTCAGCAGCGGCTCATATCAGCATCCAACAGACACATTCACAAACACACACACACACATTCACACACTCTTCACATCCATGAAATCCACATTCTCCCTTTGAACTGCCTCGCCACTTATTGCTCCTTACACATAAAAATGCCACCCTCTTGAACATGCCGGACAGCCAAGTGCTTTTGCACACATGCATAGTGAACAGAAAGCTTCCTATTCAACGTGTCATACAGTACATTACACCCTATAGTAGAGGGTATAATAGACCTATGACTCTTTTGCTTTGCTTCCGACATGAAGTCAATTCCGCTATATTCGTGGAACATCTTGGTGATCTTACGATGGATACAAAAAAACAACAACATTTACATCAACAACTACATGCAATCCCATGGCTGCACATGCTTCCGCTCACTCACACACAACTGTTTTTTAAGGTCAAAATGTGTAAAAATGTGTCAATCCATAAGGCTGGAGGCGGAGGGAGGTGACAGAGACAACACAGCCCCCCCTCAGCCTCACTTGCCATCCCCAGTATTTATATAAACACACACACACACACACACACACACACACACACAGTTGTGTGTAATACACAACCCCCACGCAATAAGACAGCACACAATGACAATGTCTTGCAGGTGTGTGCCGTCATTTGTTTCTATTGAGCTGCAGTTTACGAAATTGTCTGTCCACACTTTCATTGCTTTGTGTGTGCGTGTGCTTGTGCAAGTGTGTGTGTGTGTGTGTGTGTGTGTGTGTTTAGGGGGGCTGTTGGCGCGTGGAGCTGCAGCAGAGCGGGGTCTGGTGTCCTTCAAATGACAGGGAGAAAACATCCCCCGCACCGCACTGGATCAATGCTCGCACACCCACAAGCATGCAAACACCCTCAACATCTTCACTCTTCATGCACATGCATGTACATAACCGTACAGCTGTGCCTGAAGATACTCTACTGTCCCTTATGCATGCTGTACACATTATAAACATGCCCTCGATAGCAGCTGCAGGGGTCTAAGTGTATAACTTCACCCAGACAAAGCACAGACATCCACATGGCATGATCCTGGATAAACCAGAACTAAATCTTCTACATATATCCATTCATAGGATCAATCAGTAGACAATAGTCAGTCGACAGTCTGTCTGATGCTGTTCATCCAGATTTTTGTATATCTGTGTATTTTACTGAATAAGATTAGTAAAATAAGTGTGTGTTTTGCAGGAGGACAGTAGGAGTGTCTAGTGAAGGCAACAGCCAGGATTTTAGAATTACTAAGATTGTCAGTTTATATAGACACTTTATCTACTCAGTTAACTCTTCAATTAAATTTTATGTAAATTGTATTTCCCAACATGCTGTAATACAGCCCCCACCACACTGTGGGGAATATAAATCTAGATACTCAATCCTTTTTGAATTAATTGTCAATCATTGTCAAAGACTACTGCAATCCGTTCCAATTCATGTCCATGGGCCCTATTTTAATGATCTAAGTGCAGGTGCGTTTAGGGCGTGTATGAATCCACTTTTGTTAGTTTAACGGTGGAAAAAGGGTCCGTGCGCTGGCTGTAACATGCAATAAACCAATCAGAGTGTCATCTGCCATTCTCTTTAAAAGCCAGGCGCGTCTGTACCTTGGCACATTGCTATTATGATGGAGGATTTGCTGAGCAGGAAGGAGAGATTTTCAGGAGAAGAATCTGATCTGCTCGTGCGTGAAGTGAAAGCGCGCGAGCAGATCATATCATAATACTATTTCACATTGTAATATTAAATTTTTTTTTATCTTTTGCATGCGTGTGTGCTGCTGTGCGTCCCTGTGTGTGTAACAAGCAAAGTGTGCGCGAATGAAATGCTGCGTTATTGACTTTAGACCAGGTTTTTGTTGGTCAATGGCGCGATCACTTTCCGCTGCCTCAAGATAGCAATACTCCCAGAATGCACTGGAACACACCTCCCTGTAAGAACAGCATGCCCAAGACCTTTGCTTTTTTTTTTATTATGTTTTGGGCATTTTTAGGCCTTTATTGACAGGACAGCTGAAGACATGAAAGGGGAGAGAGAGGGGGGAATGACATGCAGCAAAGGGCCGCAGGTCGGAGTCGAACCCTGGGCCGCAGCGTCAAGGAGCAAACCTCTATATATGGGCGCCCTCTCTACCAGCTGTGCTATCTGGGCGCCTGTGCATTTGCTTTCCAAACGACATGGGCACTGGACGGGAAAATTGACAACTGCGTCATTCTTAAATAGCAAAGACACTTGCGTCGGGCTTTGCGCTGCAACGGATGCAAGATAGGACCCCATGTGTCCATCAGTATTACTATGTGCTGACCTGGAAGTTTGCATTCATGAGTATACTTTTGATCGGCCAATATTTCCATTCAAACAGTGACCTTCTGTCTGTCTGACAGTGGCTCTCTGTTTGTCAGTCTCAGTCATTGTTTTGGCGGCTCACTAAAGCCGTAATCTGTCGCTGCCCTGGCTTATTAATAAGCCTATTCTGGATATTCCTCCTCTGAGAGTCGGTTGACTTTCAGCAGAGATCATCACAGAACTAGGATAAGTAGAGCGGCACCATCCATTTCCATGCGCTTGCTTGTTGAATCATTTTATTTTGCTTTCATGCTTTTTTTTCTGATTGTTTACTGGTGCAATATGGTTTAATGTTTTATTTTCATTTTACTTACAACAAATTTACAGTAGATTCTTCATTTTCATGAGACACAAGATTTTGTTTTCAACTAACTCCCTATCTTTACTTCTATATTTTAGCTTTGTTTTTCTCTGTGTATTTTTTTTTATCACGTTGCCTTTAGGTTTTATCCCTGTAACCCCAAAAGTTTGCTTTCAACTCAGTGCAATTCAACTCTTGAACTCCTAAAAACACCAAAAGCAACATCAGGTCTATTTATTCTAGCTCTGTGATCATTTCTGGGTGACTTTAGGGTTGAGTAAGAAAATGAAGGAGGCAGTCTGCAGACACTCAGGCTATGAGAGAGAGAGAGAGAGAGAGAGAGAGAGAGAGAGAGAAAGAAGGAGAGAAGAGGGGAGATACAAGAGCAGGGCACTGAGAGATGAGAGAAAACACAGAAACAGAGAGAGGAGAGAGCGAGCGAGAGAGACCTCGAGGGAAGCAGGGCTGTGAGCTGAAAAAGGGCAGGCGGCTAAGGCGGCTAATGAGAGGGAACTGGAAAGGGGAAGACTGAGACGGGAAAGGGATAGTGGGAGAGTAAAGCTAGCGATGCACCGGAGGATCATCAGCCTGACTTACACCTGATTTACCCAGCCTAAAAATCAGGGGGGATTTCTCAATCCCACTGTATATCTGGTAGTGTGAAGGCTTCATGAATCAAATCTTTACTGCCCTAAATGCGTCAGAGACATAAAAATATCACTTAAACTTTCAAGATGGATATCGCAGACTCATCCAAATAGGAGAGAAAATAAAAGCCAAACTTTTTAATGATGCAAAAATCATCAAGAAGTTCATGAACATATCTGCAACTCAGACAAATGTGTAAGTGAGATATTTAAAAAGGGTGTTTTTGGATGTTCAGTGGTTTTGGCTGTGTCAGTATAGCTTGGGTGGAGGGAGAGATACAGATAGTTTGGCCTGAGGGGGGAGAAACGGAGAAGTTGATGTAGAGAAGGGAAATGCAGACTCATATTTCTCCTCTCCAAGCCAGACAATAATAGATTATTGCAAGGCTGAGAGAAAGAAACAAAGATGCAGGAGTCAAATAGGAAAAAAGCAGGATAGAGCACACAAAGGTGTACTGAGATTGGGAGAAGAGGATTTAGTCTAATAAAATAAGATATTAGAAGAAAAACATGTGAACAAATAAGGTTGACATGCTGGAGACTAGGGCTGGGCAATATAACGATATTATATCAATATCGTGATATGAGACTAGATTTCGTCTTAGATTTTGGATATCGTAATATCGTGAAAGACATAAGTGTTTTCTTTTCCTAGTTTTAAAGGCTGCATTACAGTAAAGTGATGTACTTTTCTGAACTTACCAAACTGTTCTAGCTGTTCTATTATTTGCCTTTTCCCCATTTTGACATTATGTCAACATTACTGATGATTATTTATCATTTATTTATTATTATTTAAGATATTTTGTTAAAGCACCAATTGTCAACCCTACAATATCGCCACAATATCGATATCGAGGTATTTGGTCAAGAATATCGTTATATCTGATTTTCTCCCTATCGCCCAGCCCTACTGGAGACTATTATAGTCATCTAAAAATATGCAGGTTTACTGTGTGCTTGTGCTGCAGTCCTTTTCTTGTGAAAGAACCACATCAGCTGGTGTGTCTAACAATCTCCCATCTCAAAGTCAGACAAAAAAGTAGGATTAATCATCAAGGGACCACGAATGTGTCGGTACAAAAGTTCATGCCAATCAATCCGATAGTCGTTGAGATATTTCAAGCTGGACCAAAGTGGTACATTGCCATCCCTAGAGCCGTACTATTATTAAACATTAGGCGGACTAATTTTCACGCACAAAATTATCATTTAGATACTTTCAGATGATCAACTGTGAGTCTACAGTTGATATCTGTTTTCTGTTGTGGATTGCTGCTAGTTATATTACTGTAAGGCATATGTGCACTGGCATCTGTGTTGATGTATTACAGCTGCCAGGTCTGGTTAAAAACATTTCTGTGATCTCATAAAATGTGTTCAGTTCTGCAATATTAAATCTGGTTGTCTGAGGCCGGGAGTTGAGGTTCGGTCTACACAGCAGGTGCCAAAGTAGCCATCACAAGGCCACCAAGGTCAGGACGAGTCATTGCTGGACAACACGCACATCCCGTCAGGCCCTAATTAGAATGAAAACTCCCATAAAGCAGCAGACGGATTGGTAGGGAGATCTGGGGTCCTGTCAGTCATTCAGACATAATGGTAATAATGTAACTGGATAAGAAGACAAGTTGGCCACCTGATGTGCAAGCTGTACAGTATGTTCATGCATGAGAGCATGTTTTCATGCTTGTATGAACACACACACACACACACACACACACACACACACACACACACACACACACGCGCATATACTCACATATTCTTAAACCATATTTGATCTGTTTCACTCCATTCCCTCCGTCTCTCTCTCTCTGTCTCTCTGGTGGGGTGTCGTTGACGAGCTCAGTGCAGATATAATTGGCACTGGCCCCATGTGGCACTGTAGTGAAAAAATCAAGGGCGCACAGATGTAAACAAACACTCTCCCTCACAGATGCTTACACACTCCTGGGCGCACGCGCGCACGCACACACACACACACACAAACACACACACACACACACACAAATGCACACACGCCACCCTGCCTATAGTACGTCTTTTCACTTAACACCCGTCCTGCAGGCTCCCATGGTACTCATTTCCCTGTTTTGATTTCAATGTCACACCGATCCTATCTCCCTGCTCCACTGTTGCCTGCTCTCCCCTCCTTTTCTGCATCAAACAATCCTTCACTTTCCTTTTCCTTCTCCGGCTCTCCCTCTTTTACATATTCCCTCCTTCCATCTCCACCTACCTTCCTTTCTCTCTCTCACTCTGTTTATATTTTTCTCTCTCTGCATCTTTTCCCTCTCTCTCTCTCTCTCACAGGCCAACAACATGCAAATTATGCCCCACAAATGCAAATCCTTTCCTATCTCAGTCGAGACCTCCAGCGCAGGAGAAGAGTCTGCCCAGCTCAGATATGCCCCACAGAAGTCTTTTCCTTCCGTAAAAGAGGGGCATCGTTTGTTTGAAGGTTACCTCTGAGAGCTGCTGAATAAAGCAGTACATATGTGCATGTGCATTAGTGAGACAGTCCAAGGCATCATTATTCAAAGTGTTTTAGAACTAGGGTACAGGTTCCAATGGTTTGTATTTGTGTTTGGGTAATCTAATCATTCGTACAATGATAGAAAGGCATGTAGGGTGTTATCATTGTAATGGTTTATGTGTAAAAATATGAAGCCAACGAATGAATCATCTAATGGTTCCATTAGAGTAGCTCAATGACAGGTCTCCATGGTTATGCTTGACAAACTCAGAAAGAGAGCAAGTGTTAAATGGATTTTGTATGGAACATAGTCTCAAACATGACAGAGTCTGCTTTGAGCTAAATGCACGCTGACAATGACAATGCTAACATGCTGATGTTGACAATGGTGACCATCATATAGTTTAGCGTGCTACGGTACATGTAGCATGCTAAAATTTGCTAAATAGCACGAACCCAAAGTACAGCTGAGACTGATGGAAAATGTTAGTTTTGCAGGTAAAAACCAAAATACTGGACAAAATGTTGACACGGTGATGTAGCGAGATGAAAAGTTAAGGGATCCCAAAAGTTTGGACAATTCATCCTGAAGGATGATTTACATGGCAATCCATTCAATAATTGTAAAGACATTTCACTCAAAACCACAGATGTGAACCTCATGTTGGTGGTAACGCAAAAGTCAGGGATGCCCAAAAGTTAAGACTTATCATCTGGGCACCACTGATCCGTAGAAAAATAATGGAAATACATCCAACAGTTGTTGAGATATTTCAATATTGAACAAAGTGATACAGTGACCGACTGACGGTGCCATTGCTGGAGCCATGGCACTAGAATGGCTTAAAACGTTATTTCAGCCAGGGTCATAGAATTTTAGAATAAATAAATAAAGTCCCTTCAATTTTTGACCAAGAGTTTATTTAAATGAATGTATCTTCAGTCAATAAATACTTGTATCAGTCTATGAAACACCCACTGTATATATATTCTATAGAGCACAAACCTGCCCCACAGGAAAACACGTGTCCTCAATGGCAGCTACGGCCCTGATTTCCGCAGCTTTAACATTATGATTTCAGTTCACGTGCTTCCTTAGAAGATTTTCTTGAGGACAACAACTTGGCTTGAGGTTTCCCACTCTAATAATGTATCACAGGGAAGTTCCTGCAAAGCCAGTTGAGGGAGAACCTCCCTAGTAGAGTCCCGGCAGTTTTTAGGGTCGCTGTCCATGGTGCTGAAATCACTGTCATTTGAGGAAACAAAGAAAGGAGAATTGTTCTGTTCTATTATCTGTGCTGTTGCAGTCAGTGCTACAATGAGAGGCAATGTTGGCACAGCTGAGATCAGCTATAAGTGATCTGGGAGCGTTATCGCATTCCCAGCTTTCCATCTTCCTTCCCGCTCTTCTTCGCTGCCATCTGTTCTCCTCTCATTCCTCCCCCCCTGCCTCACTTTCTTATTTACATCCCATCGCCTGATAGCCTCTCCAACCCCCCTCTTTTTTTTTTTTTTACAATCACTCACTGTCTCACTTCTTTGTACCTTATGTTTGTTTTAACTCTTGATGTGCCCTAGCCTGTGGAGATTTATTTTCCTTCCCTTCCATTATTCTTTGAAATCTTTTCCTTTATCTCCCCACCATTTCTTTACTTTCTTCCACATCTCCTGCACCATCCTCTTGAACCCTCCCCCCACCCCAATCTCTGCTCTCTATCTGTGCAGTAAAACATGCCAAAATGTGTGTGTAAGACTGTGTATCCCGCTCTGTGTTGTGTTAAAAAATGCAACATGCAATGTACAAATGCAACCTTCTGCGTGTGTGTGTGTGTGTGTGTGTGTGTGTGTGTGTGTGTGTGTGTGGGTGTGCGTGTGCAGAGCAGGGTGACTGTCCTCAGGGCATCTCTCCACACCAGAGCAGAGCAGTAGCTGACCAGCTGTCCCCCTCACAGCTAGCAGCATGTTGTCTCTTCTATCTGTTCTCTCCATCTCTGTCTCCATTCATCCAACCTGCCTCACCCTCTCATTTTTTCGTTTCTCCAGCTCTTCCTCTCGCTCTTTCATTCTCTCTGTCTATCACTCGCTCCTTTGCGCTCCAACTCTCTCACGCATTGCTCTTGCCTTGCCTCTCTTTTCAATTCCTCCCTCTTTTTATTTCATCGTACACCGGACACGCCCACCGCTCATTGTCATCATCAGCCCCCTTTCACCTCCCTGTCTCTGTCTTTCTTTTACCTGCACCATCTCTCCCCCTGTTGTCCCCAGCTTCTGTTGCCGTTTCTCCCATTGCACGCCTCAGTAATGTCATTGTCATATGACTCTTTTAACCTCATCTAATTTTCATCTCCTCCCTTCTGTTTCACTCCACTCCCCATTACCTTGATCTTTGACTTTGTCCAACAACTTTTCTCTGTCAACCCCTTTTTTTCTCGTCATCACGTCAGCTGTCCTCTGTAACCACAAAAGGCCTCCCGTCTTCCTGTTTAACTGTTTCAGTCATTTTAACCGCTGCATGACCTCAATACTTTTTCTCCTTGGAATTTTCTGCTCCCCCACCCTCTCTCTCACTTTCCTTTCTTTCTGACACATATGCCGGCCTTAGACTTTACATCCTGCTACTTTTATCCTTTAGTTCATCTCTTACAGGGTATTAAAAGAAAATGTCTGCCTTGAAAATGAAATGAGCACAGGAGAGGAGTGGAAGGCAGATAAGGAGATTCTCAGAAAGGAAACATGAGGATTTGGCTGCTGTCTTCATTAGGGAAAGGGCTCAGAACCTTTTCGGTCTATTCTCATCCTATTCTCACTGTTGTGATAAGAATAGCAAACTGCTGTATGTTCTGTATTGTTTTTCTGCAGCAAATGTATTATCTGGAGGACCAATGTTACTAAACATATATTTCCAGAATAAATGCTATTTGTTATTATTATTTCAAAATACACAGTAAGGAGATTTCTTTACTACATACAATTCAAATGGCTTTTACTTTATACATTCGATTTTGAATGTGTTTTCCATTGAAAGGCAATAATGTTGTCACCATTATAAGTGTGCCATTTTACTGTGGGTCTTAGACAAAGTGGTAAACATAATTTTGCATACTGCCTAGAAGACTTTTGGATGAGCCCTAAAACTCAAATCATGGCGGAGAACAGTTTTGTGCAATCATTAACCTCCTCTGAAAAGTCCCATCTGTCTACCACCCTCTCTCCTTTTCTCTCTGCATCTTTCACTCCCTCACAGCTCTCTGTTTCTCCTCTCACTCTCTCTATCTCAGTCTAAGTGGCTTGGAGGATTAAATGTGTTTAATTAAGAGGTGATTATGTGTAGACGGCTGACACAGAGGGATCCGGAAGGCTCCATCCCATTGCCCCTATTGTCATCACTCTGTACCCCCATTCAACCCCTACAACACACACACACACACACACACACACACACACACACACACACACACACACACACACACACACACACACACACACACACACACACACACACACACACACACACACACAGCCATGTTTATCCCCTCTTTCACACCTCTCACACCCTTCCTTCTGTTATTTCCTTGCCCTTTTTATTATCTATCTATCTACAGGATTCATTCTCCCTCTTTCTTCGTCTGCTACTCCTGTTACCCTGAGTGGTATAGTAATTGCAAATAATTATTCTTCCTTCTTGTGTAGCCTAAGTGTTGGAATTTTACAGCATCTATATGTCATAATTTCATCTAATCATGCAGTTAAAGTAGGCAGAGAGGAGAGATAAAAAAAAAATAATAACTACAGTTACATATCTTTAGGTATAAAGTTAATCATCCTCCTGGATCCTCCTGAATCCATCAGATATCAAAAGATAACTATATCCCACACAATAAATATTAGTGTGTATTAGTGTGTTTGTGTGTGTGTGTGTGTGTGTGTGTGTGTGTGTGGGGTGCTGAAAGGCTGATCAGATTATGATGTTAAAGACTACAAAAAAATACCAAGACAAAACAATTGGGGGAAAGCAGAGGAGGTAAAAGGGCCGATTCATTAGCAGGGGAAGAAAGAAATGATGGAGTGAGGGAGAGCAATACAGAAGAAAGCATAGTGCTAATAAGCGCAGTATGGGGTGAAAAAGAGGACAAAAGCCTGTTTATTGCAATAGTGGGAAGATGAAGGGAGAAGCCTCAGCATTTTCTTTTTGTCTGTATGGATAATTACTGCATGTGTGGATAATTACGTCATGTGTAAGTGGGTTAGGCTTTTGTGACAGTGTTGAATGTGAAAACCTTACACTGTAATAATTAATATATGAAACACAGCATATGAAACATCTGGTATAGTTGCATCTCTGTGTTAGAAAAAGTAGCTATCATGTCTGTTGATTTCATATGGCTTTATGAATGCCTTTGTGAGTAACCAGATATCTACTTAAGTAGGGCTGCCACTAACGCTTATTAATCTGTTTCTTATTTTCTCGATTAATCGATTAGTTGTTTGGTCTATAAAATGTCAGAAAATGGTGAAACATGTTGTTCAAGTGTTTTCCAAAGCCCAAGAGGACGTCCTCAAATTTCTTGATTTGTCTACAACTCAAAGATATTCAGTATACTGTCACACAGGAGTGAGGAAACTAGAAAATATTCACATTTAAGAATCTGGAATTTAGAGAATTTTGACTTCCTTTCATAAAAAAATGACTCAAACCAATTAATCCATTATCAAGAGAGTTGGCGATGAAGTTAATAGTTGACAACTAATCGATTGATCGATTAATCTTTGCAGCTCTAAACTTAAGTGGCTTACAATAAAGGCATTTACTTACCACACAGCAATACAAGTCAGTCTGGATACTAGAAAACAACTGGACCAAAGCATGGCTCACATTTTCTCTGCTGAGCCTGATGACTAGGACAAAATAGTCAGGCAACAGGGACCTTTGTCCTTTAAAACATGCCATCACTCTTGTCACAAATGAGCCCTCAGGAAACATGCCCACTAATTTGAGTCTCAATCTGCTGAAGAAGCACAGGGTTATATTGAGCATGTGTGTGTGTGTGTGTGTGTGTGTGTGTGTGTGTGTGTGTGTGTGTGTGTGTGTGTGTGTGTGTGTGTGTGTGTGTGTGTGTGTGTGTGTGTGTAGGGGAGACAGATGGGTCACACAGTGTTTCCTCTGTAGGTTTGGAGGAGCTGGAACACGGCTAATTACATCTTAATTAAAAATGACCTGTCTGTCTCTGTGCCTCTTTGCCCATGGATGACACATGTGTGCTAGTGTGTGTTTATGTGTGAGACAGACAGCATTACAGAGTGAGACCTACATGTGTATAAGTGTGTCAATATAAACGGCTACAAAGGGGGCTCTAGAGCAGGGATGTAAACCCATATATGTGCATTTAATGGGTCTGTCTTCACTGTCCCATGAGTCTCAGTACTGATGTGTTGAAGTGTGTCTCAGTGGATTTTGAGGCTGTGTCCCAGTCCTCTCAATTAACCCCCCCCCCGCAAGTAGCGCAACTAGTTTAAAAACACAGCAATTATGATTTCAATTAAAAAAAAAAAAAACATATATTAAGTCAGCTGTAAGACCTAACAACCACATGTTGAGAGTGTGAGAAGCTAATGATGGATAAATGGTTGAAATAGATAGCTAAAATGAATGGATACATGGTTGAAATACAATAGCTAGTGAGCTAAAATGAATGGATAAATGGTAGACATTTAGTCAGTTGAATTATTGTTAGCAAATTTTTTAGCTAAAAGTAATAAACAGTTGAAACAGTAAGCTACAAGTAATGAATAAATGGTTAGCTTAAAGTTAGGGATGTCCCGATCCTGATCACAATATAGGAACGGAGTCGATTTTGGCATTTTTTTTAACTGATGGGGGATCAGCATTCAACCTTACCCTGATCATGTACATCAGCTTGTAGTGATCACCGCCTTTTATCCATACATGCCCTGCGCCACAGACGCACCGCCAGACTGCCTGGATGCTGGCATTTTCAAACCAAGATGGGCGCGGCCACTCATCAGTGTCTGTCCAGAGTGTCTCGTAGCTTGCCAGCCCTTGGCAACAACTAAAAAAGTCTGTCTTTCTTAGTTACCCTTTTTTTACAGAAGTGGATTACTGCGATTCTCCACACTTCTTCCGTGATTCCACCAGGAAACCACGCTTACAGTTATTCTCTGGAGCAGATATCGGTAAACACGAGAAGAAAACACAGATTGACTATTAAGCGCAAGAGGCATTACTAAGTTTAGTTTTTTTTTTTTAACATTGACTGAAGAAAAATGCTGATGTTGGGAGCAGATCTATGGTCACACAACTGTGATATACAGTAACTGTGGACATAATAGAGGCCCGGTGCAGGGCGCAAAAGAAATCTTCATGACTGCGCATGCGCAGAGGGATAAACCCAATAGCAACAGCTCTTAGAGGGCTATGCCTATACTCAGAGAATCTGGAGTTACAATACGTTACTAAAGAAAAACGGTGTGCAGCTCTATTCTCTGAGCAACTACAAGTTTCAGATTGGAACTCAGTGTCGGCAGATATTCAATATTTAAAAGATAGAGATCGGATCGGGAGTCAAAATAGCTGATCGGGACATCCATAGTTAAAGTAGCCTAATGTTTAAACAGTTAAAATATAGTTAAATAAAATACAGTTAGCTAAAATGAATGGGTAAACAGTTGAAACATTGTTAGCTAAAAGCAATGGATAAACAGTTGAAATATAGTTAGATAAAATGGATGGAGAAATGGTTTACCGTAAATAAATGGTGATGTCGTTGAAAGGGTACTTGAGTACACCTGACAGGGGTTCTACGGCTGACCAAAGAGGTTGGGTACCACTGCTTTAAGACACGTCTTGTAATGTAACTGATCTGAACCGACACATTTATCTACAGAGTATAGATAAGATTGGACCATTGAACCAACTTTGGACCATTTTTCCATTTGACCTCCATACGCAAGCAGTAGTGGATTTGTGGTGCAACTACAAAACCTCTGTTATCAGTCATTTTACATCAGCTCAGTGTGCTTGCAGGCAAACCCATACAGATGCACAGACACACACATGGAGGACTGACCATTGTTGGAGCGTAGTGACCTGGCGGAGATGCCGTTGGTCCCTATAGGATGATGAACGCCGGTTCCATCCACCATTCCTGCCTCCCCTGGCTGCTTCATAAGCTCCGTCAGAGTCCTAGAGGGAGGAAGAAAAACACACATTTACACACTTTATGAAAAGCGTCCTGGATACAAACTGAAAAGTAGATAAAAAGCACAAATATCCACACAAAGGTACACGAGAGACCTTGTGAGACACAAAAAAACGACTCAAAGGAGAGTGTTAGAGAGATGCGATGGAAAAGAGTGAGAAAGATGATAAAATATAGAAAAAGGGAACACGTGGAAATAATATGAAAATCCATTATTAAAAAGTATCCAAACAACCTTCATGTTAATCGCTCTATCTGAGGATAAAGACAAGTTTCAAACTGATTGCTCACGTCTATGAACAACAAACCCAAAACGGATAACGTTCAGAATTAAATTCAAGAAAGTGAAATCGAAGATGAAAAGCACGAGTCTCTGGATGTTTGCCAACTGGGAGCATCAATCATGTATAAAAAAATAAATAAAACAACTTTCACTCTTGCCATCTTTTATTGTTTGATGCCTTTGAACAAGTACTGATGCCTCCTCAAAACTGGAGCACAGGCAGGAAACAGCCTTCCAACATGCATATTTAACTGTTTCGGAGCACACAGAACCTGCAGCTGTGGACACATGGACTGTGTTTTATATTAGACAGAAGGTAATCGGTCGGTTGTATTCGAAGTGGACACATTCTCGTGCCTTTTCTGTGAAAGACAGACAAGTGGTGGTTTCAGCCAAGTAATCCGAATCTAGAAAGTAATCTGTCAAAGTGTGTCTTATACAAATCTGCATCATTGTCATAGGTGTGATTGCAGTTTAATTGCTACAGTAAACAACCCTGTTGGATTACTTGGCCTTTTAGAGTTTTAGCTACCAAAGCTACCAAATTTGCTCCTATTGCGCCATTGTTTTTTTTTTTTTTAGTATGGTAAAGAACACAACACCTGCTCTGCTCGCTCATATGAAAAGTTGCATTCTAATTCCACTTCTTTGACCTTTTTAATTGCTTTTTACTAACTTACTTTTCCAGTGTTTTCTCACATTAACAAGGGAACGTTAAACATCAACATGTAGCCAGTGACAAGGAAATTATAGCGGCATAGTCAACAAATCAGCTGTGACCTGAGAGCTGCTATCAAGAGACCCATAAATGTTTCCTCACTGTTAATCTCACTGTTGAAACCCTGAACACAGACGTCTAAAATGCAGCAGAGCAATTGTTTTTGTATAAGCCCGCTGTGAGATGATTGCCTGTGGTCATGGGACCAGTAAGCATAAAAACATGAACAACTGTACTATATAATGCAATTCAACACAGTAGACTCGCAATAGGCGCTAATTATAAGCTGCCATTTTGAAGGTCATAATGTTTCTTTGTTTGTAAGTTGTTCCCAAATGAAGGTATAAAATAATAATAATAATAATAATAATAATAATACATAAGTTTTATATAGCGCTTTACATGGAACTCAAAGACACTTTACAAACAAAAGAAAGAAAGAAACAAACAAACAAACAAACAAACAAGATAAGTAAATTATGGATAGGCCAATTGAAACAAGTGAGTTTTGAGCAGTTTTTTATAGGTGTTCAGTGAGTCCGAGATTCTGATGTGGATGGGGAGTGAGTTCCAGAGGGTGGGGGCAGCTATTGCAAAGGCTCGGTCCCCCAAAGTTCGGTGGGTTGATTTGGTGATGGGTTTGAGGAGGTTTAAGTCTGCTGAGCGAAGGCATCTGGAGGGGCGATGGTGCTGTAAGAGGTCTGTGAGGTATGGAGGGGCCAGATTATTGAGAGCTTTGTAGGTGAAGAGAAGAACTTTGTAATGGATGCGCTGTTGTACAGGGAGCCAGTGAAGCTGTTGAAGGACAGGGGTGATGTGTTGTCTTGAACCGGTGTGGGTGAGGAGGCGAGCAGCAGAGTTTTGAACGTATTGCAGTTTTTGTAAGACAGATGAAGGGAGACCATATAGGAGGCTGTTGCAGTAGTCAAGTCTTGATGTAATGAATGCATGGATGAGAGTTTCAGCAGCAGATGTCGAGAGGGTGGGGCGAAGACGAGCAATGTTACGTAAATAGCATGAAAACTAAATGGAAACTGGTATACGCCTAACCTCGTGAGACTGTCCTGATCTCGTGAGCTCCAGTTTTCCACTCGCAGATCAGTCCGGCATCTTGAGATAGAGAAAATTTGGAGCCATTCGCCAAATGACCGGGCCAATCAGCGTTGGTTTTGAGGCGGGTTTAGGTGGTGATAGACAGATGGTTTATCCAATCAGCTAACCAGTATTTTCAGCCCTAATTCTGTTATCTGCTCGCTAATGCTTTTTTCTCTTGGATCCTTCTTTTGGAATATGGACCAGGAAGCTGAAAGGGTGCGTTTTATTCATAAATTCTCGTTACGCAAACGGAAAATATCCTTTACTGACATGTTGCTTACTTGCTGAGCTAACGAGCTATGCTTTGCCTGCAGCAGCAGGGACTTGTGGTTGTATTTTCATACGCTTCATTGATCTGATTGGTTGATTTGTCCCATCTATCGCCAACATAGGTGATAGACAGATGGTTTATCCAATCAGCTAACCAGTATTTTCGCCCCTTCCCAAAAGTTCTCCAACAGAAAGTTCCCAGATGGATATGCCGGGCAAATGCGAAGCAATCCATCTGGCGGAGTCGGGTTAGTATACTCCAGGACATGATTTAGATAACATATTGACATATCTATGATAACTTTTAGTACTTGCCGTCATGCCAGCGAATCCATCATAGCAATGCCAATATATCATGGCATAACATGTAATTACTTAAAAGGGGCACTCCACCTATTTTACACATGAAAATCAGTTTACATACCATGAGGAGTACTGGTCAACCTGTGAAAACAGTGATGTCCTCAGAGTAATCTTGGCTTGGGCTTGAGACCAGAAATTCATAACATGTCTGTTAGGTGTGGGGTTTAAAAAATGTGGTCATATACCAAGCAGGGAGTTTCTGATAAAAGATGCTAGATAAGTTGCATTAAGGGAAATGTAGATTACTGTACAGGGTTTCTAGGAGGGCCCAAAAAGTGAACAGCTGTTTTTGTCTTTATGGGCTACTTGTCCACCAAGTTTGAGTAGAAATCAATTTATGAGCTTTTGAAACATCCACCTGAGACAGAAACTAACCAATCAACAGAGTTGAAACATGCTCTCCCTGGTGCAGGCAATCATACCGTGCAATTCAATTTCTATTAGACACCAAAGAAATGCTCACTGATGCTGTTAAAGTGACTGCACAGCACAGCAGTAAAGTTAGAAGTATCAGACAGGAAAGAAATCAGAATCTGAAATGATATTGGTATTTCTTTCCTCTCCCTTGATACTCTTCTCACAGCTAGGGTGCCATTATCCTCAGCTGCTCCAGTGGAGCTGCACAGCGACCAGCAGTGGTCTGTGGTTGATCTGGGCAGCTCCCTGGTGTGAAAGTGAAACACAACCCAGCTCAGCAAAACCTACCGTGGATAAATCAGGCAAAAAGTTTGTTTGATATCACACCCCTGCTGAGATTACAAGTCAGCTCTTCTGGTGTGTAAATATGTATAAGCTAAGTAATGGAATTTATTTTTAAAACCACAACATTTGAGGTTTGACAGATACAATGAAAGTTAAATGATTTCCACGGGGAAATAAGTGCATTGACGGGCACGCAAGGACAATAAATACCCATCGACTGTGCCACGGGAATACAGTACCCGCACATCCATCTCAGTTGCCCTTTGCATTTTCTGCTTGCTAGCCAATCCATTTTTTCTCTCTCCTCTCATCTCATTTATATCCGTCCACTTCCATTCCATTACTTCATTTGTCTTCCCCCCCACCCCCCCCACACTCTCTCATCTCCCTGCTCGCCCGCTCGCTCTGTTGCTTTCGTCCCCTCCAGAATGCTTAAGAGCGCTATTGTTGTGTACTTGTTGTTCTCTACACCCTCTAACTCCCTGGGCAACATCTTCTCTTTCTTTCTCTCCCCTTCTAATCCCGCCTGTCTTATCTTCTCAACTTTCTGCGTCTGACTCCATTCCACTCCTGTTATCTCCACCCCAACCCTGCTTCGTCATTTTCGTCGCTACAAGCCTTTTTATCTCTCCCTGTATCGCTCCCTCAACCCTCCGTCTCTCTTTCTTCTCCTCTCAGCCCTCTGACTCTGTCGCTCTAGCACTCTTACATCGTCGTGTCTGGTCCGTTTCACCCTTTGGCCCAATTTCTATTTTTTCCCTTTCTTCATTTCCCTTAAGTATTCTCAGCCCTTGATCTCTCGCTTCTCTTCCCCTCCCTGAGGAAACTGTCACACAAACTATTCTAACTTGCAATATTAGCACTCTTGAAATGATACAGAGTGATATGAGGACATCCGAGCTTCCTATCATTGTGCACGCCCACGCACACGCACACGCACACACACACACACACACACACTCGTTCTGACAAATAGCAAATGTGCAACACTTAAATTGTAGCTGTGTAAACCCCAGATCAGTCTATATGCCAAGGGATATCTGACTCTTTAATGATAAGGGTGGAAGCTCTAAGTGTTGACATGCAGCACTTCAAAGGACACACACACTTCTAGCACAGATTTGAAAGAGGATTGAAGATGCAGTATGCTGCAGGCTCACACATGAAAATACAGTACATACCACATGCTTTCTTAATTCTGGAGGAACTTATATTCAAATGCCGTCTTTTTTCTAAAAGCTGGGCGTGTTATAAAATGTTGATAGGTTAAACCAATCTCCTTTTTAAAATGTGTGAAGTGTCAGGTAGTTTCAAACCCACTGGAATTGGGTTTGTTTAAGCTGAGCTGATGTTACTGATATTTTTGGACACTTGGAACATAATGGTAACTTTACTGGTCATGTAAGTAACCGTTGAAAAATGTTCTCTGTGGCTCCGGAGGAGCTTTGTCAAGTGTTTGAAAATAACCCTGATGATGTCATCAGAGTCACTTTCAGGTTCATTTCCAGGCTTGGAAACAAAAAATGTATAACAGAAATCATGCGCCACATACTGGGGACATGGAGTTTGAAAGATGTGGGCATTTACCAGACAGGGTGCGACAGGTCAATACCATGAACTAAAAGTCAGGATATCTTAGCCTCTTTTTGCTTTTACCCATTTTATTTATTTATTTATTTTTTTTAAATCTGTCTCTTGTGAATATCACAACTTTATGAGTGAAGGGATTCTGCTGCCATAATGTATAGCACAAGGTGTATGCTAGGGGCATGAGCCTGACGGATATTATGGATATTATGTCATTTTCATTATTATTTGCATTTAATTTTACTTACTCATGTGTGTATTTTTGTATCTGTTGTGTCTGTTGTATTTCCTTGTGCCCAAATCACCTAAATGAAGTAGAACAGCAGCTCTCTTCTGAGCAGCACCAGTCCAGGGTGGACCCTACCTCTTGTGCAGTGCATGCTGGGACAGCCCAGCATGTAGTTTAACACTGTAACAACAAACTGCAATACTGTGATATTTGTATGATTCAGTTAGTCATGTTTCATTTCATTGTGACTTTTAAAGCAATGTTAGCTGCTCTCTTTCTGCCCATATTGCACTCTTTTAAATTCCAGTGCAACTTACTGACTTTATTAACTCATTTTTGTACAGAACAAAGACAAAGGCTATTCTGTTAAAGTTGTGCCAACTTTCTTCATATGGAAAACTTCCTATTATTAAATATTATGGAGTGTTGTTTTCTAGATTGAATATTGTTAATCAATGTCATGAGGTTTGCATCCACACAAGGCCCAGTGAGCCTTATTTCCTATTCAGTTACAAAAAAGTATGTGTAATGCAAGACAGGATATGAATTGAATAATGAATAAAAGCTGATGTACACTGAGACTGTATTTTTCAAAACTCATAAACAAAAATTATTCAGCCGAAGGCTGTAAAATATCCACCAACAAGGGTTTCAATCCTGTGTGGTTTGGTGAAACTTCTGGACAACTCCACAGAAACAGCTTCATGCATTCTGACAGACTTAAAGCACCACATGCTCAGCTTTGTCCCGCTTGAGATTTGCTAAATATTGCAGAGTAAGAAAACACAAGATCCTGGTATCCCCCAAAATTTGATTTTAAAATACATTTAAAGTTAAAAGCCAGCAGCCAGGTGGCTGTTTAAACTGATAACAGTGACACAGTTAAAGTCCTTATGAGCCAACTGAGTGAGCATGAGCATGTTGCTTCAAATGGAGTCAGCCATCTACCGTTGAGGAATATTATATATCGGGATATAGGAAAAATGATTAGTGTCTGAAAACTGTGCTGATATTCACCCAGCACGAACCTTCTCAGGGGTGAAACATGTGGCACTTGATTAGACTGTGATAACTCAATACTGTCTTTATGAAGTTCCATCCTCTAACTTTACCATGGCTAAAGCAGAGGAGAAAGATTTAGCTGCTAAAACTGCCTGTTTTTGCTATGCTACGCAACACCCGAGGAGAATGGAGCTATTTATTTCATGGTCAAACTGCAAATCAATGCAGTCAAACACTGAAACCAAATCACTTGACCCCATATAGTTTGTTTTTGTTAGTGTACCACAACCTTGCAGGGGCCCGGTCCTGGTTGTATAACTAAATGTGCACTATTGCTTTCAATTGTCAAAGTGTGTTTCGTGCTAAAAATAAAGTGAGAAAAACACCCCATGGTCATGTAATAAGACATTCAGTATTGTTCTGCACACAAACGCACACTGGCGCACGCACACACATGTACTCCCCTGGGTCTATAACGCAGCATTTTGTAGCTGAATCACTCTTCACTGTCACAGCAGGTTAGTTTATATTACAAGGCCCCCCACAGACGATTCCAGGGCCCTGTAACCTAGCATGGAACTGAGCATGGAGATGCAACCCTGCTGCTCAAACAGGGATGGTGTGTAATTGTTTGTGTTGCTGTTCGCCACCTACCCGACCAACCTACACAAAGACACAGATCATGCTCACACACTCGCACAGGCACACCAAACAGAAGCTTTAGACACACACACACACACACACACACACACACACACACACACACACACACACACACACACACACACACACACACACACACACACACACACACACACACACACACACACACACACACACACACACAGATGTTGGTGTCCTACCTACGGTTGTGCTTAGAAGGAGTTACTTGATTCCACACAGGAGTGACTCACCCTTTAATTCTTAGGGGTGGTAATTTAGAGAGGTTACAGTGGGAGGGAATTGCATATGTATATGTGTGTCTGCGGTGGTTCAATTTACAAAACATCCTCCGGGGCAGGGAAAGGGAATTTTAAAATGACCTAATGCGCAAGCTAGGTGGATGTATTCGAGTTTATGACCATGCGGGGGCTGTTTTCTCTCCTACCAGTCTCTCATATTTCACTACTAATTAGAAATGTGAGACCCCAAAACACAAAAAAAAACTTCATTATGACCAAATGATCTGATTTTCCACCTACTTGTTGAACATTACGTATTGTGCTTGAGTGTTTTGTTTGTATACTTTAACAATAATACGATTAAGTAGGTTTCCATTGTCCTTCATGTTGGTTGCATTGAGCAGTTCTGCAGCCTTTTTGAAGAGTCTGATTGATATGTAAATTAAGTGGAAGTTCATAGTTATTGTTCCAAAACTGTTGCGTCTAAATGGGCTGTCTGAACTAGAATGCCAAATGAAGCTTTTGTAAGTTAGAGAAGGCAGAAAGAGATATTAACATGAATTGTGTGTGTGTGTGTGTGTGTGTGTGTGTGTGTGTGTGTGTGTGTGTGTGTGTTTGCGTGTAGTTTATCTGTCTCTTCATCTCTCCCTCCTTTTCTTTGTCTTATGGTGTTATGAAGTGACAGAGCCAACACTTGAAGTCTCTCTTCATCAGTAATTCACCACACACACACACACACACACACACACACACACACACACACGGCCAGATTCCAGCACACAGATTATAGTAGGGTAAATGGACACTGTAGTGGCGCAAGTGGTAGCATGAATTATCTCAAAGGGGGTCTGATACACCAGTCCCTCTGACACACAAACATCCTCGTACTTACGCATGCACACAGCAAGACACGCAGAAGCGCTGTAGCTGCCAGATAGTGCACCCTTGTAGGCTTGGTACAGAGCCTGGATCTGTCTCCCACCCTGCTATACTCCTATTAGAGCTGACAGCTGCCAAATAATGTCCTTTGGCATGGCTGAGTGCCTGCCATGCCAGGGCCTGTTTGTGTTTATGCATAGTCTCTCATCCACTTACATGAATGTGTGTTCACGCATGTATAACCTCACATAGGAAGAGTTTTATTCCAAAACATTGTATACCTTTTGGAAAAAAATTATGCCTTTTACAGATATACCTGTTACCACCTAAACAATGTATAATGGCCAGAGACAGCATTTAGCATAAATAATCGTTTCAATATTGTATCTGAAAAATAACATATTGACTGGCTTGCTGTTATCGTTTGTCAGATTATTCAGATATCCTTGTTAATCTCAATCTAGTTCCGTTTTGAACAGATCACTATGGCACATACTATGTAGTGGTACAACCTACAATCCCAGTGGACCGGTCAATAAAAACTATGATGAAACATGATGTTTTTTCACGATAAGAAAAACGGAAGTAAGGAAAGCAAGCAAACGACTAAAGTCGAGAGGCAGTCAGGGCACACACCATTCTTATTATACATCCATGGCACACACACACAGAAGGCTCTTCTCATTTTTCATCTTTGCAGAGAGAGCGGATGGACTAGCTAGCCATCTCCCAGGGTCCGCTGTCGTTGCGGCAGAGAGCGAGGCAGAGGGACCATTGGGTTAGTGGTGTAACGGACCCTAGTTGTTCCGTGGTCCGTATGGATCAACACTCATGGTTCGGAATGCATGTGAACTGCGGATCAATTGCAAAGTTTAACAATAATAATAATGTGTGTGAAATAACATTTTTACTGTTGCTGTTTTCAAACATTTCTCTTCGCATGTTAAAATCCGGTGATTACATGGCACCGGTGCCTTAACGAGCGCTATCTACCGGACAGAATAGTAACGCAGATTTTGGATCCTCATTTCGGTGCCACTTAAATGTCTGCGCTGTTCTCTGATGCTCCGAAACCGACGTTACAGGTAACAGAAGCATCGCTGCATGTCACGCTAGTAAACACCAACGTTACACTTGGCATTGGGTAACGTTAGTCTACCGTTAGCTAGTAGCTGGATTAAACACAGTTTAAAATGCTGACAGCTAAACTGTAAACGGTGTAGTGTGTCTGTATTTCACTGTATAGGATTCCAACACCGGGACGTACAACAGTCTGCCGCTAAAGCTAAGAGCAAAAAGACACAAACTAGCACTTGGTCACTGCTGTTGTCAACCTCGTGGCGCATTCAAAGTTATTGTAAAATACCCTTTTTTCATCTGTTTTTATCATTTAACCGCAATTTACTGGTAAAAGAATTAATTATTGTTGAAAGTTAATGTTATTAAATTTTTTATAAATCATTTAAATTACCCCTTTTTTGTGCTTATCCGAAAATGTATCCAATTCGTGACTCAAAACCGTGATTCGATCCAAACCGTGAGTTTTGTGATCCGTTACACCACTACTGTGCGCTGCTACTGGCTGATTCGGGCAAACCCTGTTTTGTTGTTTGTACCATAGCAACACTTTGTTTATCCGGTTTCCCTTTTTCAATGACGAATAGATTACAACCGCCTGCTGGCATTAAGAGTTATCTCCTCTCATGCAGGCGCAGAACATACGTCGACTGTAGCCTTTGCAATGTGTTCAAGTGCAACTTTTTGGCCAAGACAAAAGCGGCGTGAGGCGACGCGACAGTTGGCCTTCCTCGCCACTAGTTCTTTTCAGTCTGCCTAGTGTGTCAGAGAAACTTGAATTCAGAAGATGTACGGTTGTCTTTTTCTGTGTAATCAGTAAAATAGGTAAGACTATTTCCTTTCTTGAAATTTTGTACGTTTATTTTGTTTATTTGTTAGACTAAATCACCGGTTGATGGGCTGAATTTTGAAAATCTTTAACATATCGGTAACACTTTACTTGAAGGTATCTACATAAGAGTGACATGACACTGTCTTGAACACATGACATTGTCATGACACATGAACCCTAACCTTAAACCTAACTCTAACCCTAACTTGTCATGACAAAAACCGAATGACACTTAATGACAGAAGCGTTATGTCATAAACGTTTATGACTTGTTTAAAATGTTAATGACACGTTCATGGCAGTGTCATGTCACTCTTATGTAGATACCTTCAAGTAAAGTGTAACCAACATATCACCCACCCCTAACATTAGCGCAACATTGTCAAGTGCTGTGGATGTAACGTCAATGCAACTTTCAGTGTGCTATCTTTTGTGTTGCAATCAGAAATGAGTGCAGTATGAATGTCAGCAGTCAGCCATCTAAACCTTCCTCTGGATGTTCACTAAAGAAATATTACGTTAATGTTTTCCAACATTTTAGCTCGCAGGCTAAATCCAGACCGTAAACTAAACAGTAATTTAGTGAAAAGGAATAGCCAGCTTTTGAATGATTACATTGTCATGCAGTGCTCACCTAGCATCACCACTGCTAAGTGCTGTGCTAAAGCTAGGTGAGCAAAAACAAACGTGAGTGGGCAGCTATGTTCAAACAGTTCGCAATGACAGGTGTAGTCAGTCTGCTGTATTACTGCAGAGCAGAGTGACGCACACGTTGTGTGTAAACCATTACAGACACATCACCATGGATGAGAACAACACCTGTAACCATGGTAACTGTACACACCAAAAATTATGACAATTGTAGCCTCAGAATGGTTAGAAGTGACAAATGCATGATACAAATGTACTGCTGAAAACAAGACTAAAATGTGACTTTTTTTAAAGAGTAAAACTAAATCAAAAATCGATCAATATCATATGTCCTCATGGACTCAAAACCTTCTAGACAAAAGCTCTGAAAAAGGCCTAAATTAACGTCACTGTACTGTATGTTGTCAGTCATTGGTGCTCCTCTCATCTCCACTCCAGTAAAGACAATAAGGTAATTTTGATTATTTTGCTACATTGATTTCTACACCAGTGTGCCTGGATTGAGCAGTGAAATAAAAATAAAATGAACGAATTCAAAGCCAGCATGCTGGAAGCCGCTTGAACCAGTTGCTGGCAGGATCTCAGCACTGAGGCTGTAGTGTTGCTAAAGATGATGTCACAGAAAATACCATATGTCAACCTCTGAGTCACAGCCTGCTCTCATTATTTTTGGACCGTTTTTATTTTAGAAACAATAAAACACACACACACACACACGCGCGCACAAAGATTCACTCTCCTCAAGGGATTTGTTCTCAAACATTCATCGGTGTGACGCACACATAACCCACGCATGAATACACCTACATTCAGACACACATTTGTCAGCAAAATAGCTATAATTCTGTAAAGCCTTTGACATTATTGATGACATACAGGTACTTGGTACTCATCCATCATTACAGTGAGATTGACAGAATGATATTGATCAGTTTAATCAGATATCTATCACTGTCTAAACAGCATAAACCACTCATTAGGAAAGCCTGTAGGGGAAGTCATTATATGTATCTATTAAATAGACTAGAATACGCAGATTTTATGCAATTACCATTATTTGACTTTTTGCTTTATTTTATGTCTCTTTCATAATTTATATTTAGACTTGCATGCATGTGCTCAAGCTTCCTTTATTTTGTTTGTTGAAAAGACTTTTCTATAATTCATGATGGTAGACTGTAACTGGAATTAACTTTATTGTAGGGATGAATATAACAGCTCATTCATCAAATTTGATTCAGCCAGTGGGGTCAAGATCCCAACCATCCATCCCTTTTATGCCTTTATGGATCCACCCACTTGGGCACACAACCTGTACATGCTATTTACTGTAAATATGTCAGGTCAGGGCAGCATTGATAAATTAGCAATACCACAGCACTCTATCATCAGTGCACTTTGACAGGCTCTAATAAATGTTGTAAGCGGTGTGTGAACTGTGGAGTTAAGTGACCTTGGATTACGACCGCAGGCCTGGACACATGGCGCTGGCGTGTCCAGTGCAATGGTCATTCGCCGAGGGGAGCTGTGTGCTCGGTTCCAGGAGGTGAGACACACACAGACTCAAACACAGTTGAAAAAACCCACATCAGGATGGATCTCCGCTCATTTTTGATGCAGTTTACACGAGCAGCGGGTTGTGGCAGCTCTGCGTCTTCCTGGCGGGTGCTGCTATTTGTGGCTAAGGGGATGCAGCTGTCCAGCCAGCACAGTGCACTATCAATGGACATGAGTAGACACTCAGGACTGCCTGATGAATGAGACACACATCTATAGATTCCCATTTCACATCATGTTAGTATCACATCATGTCAGATTTAAGATTTAATAACCATTAAGGTTTTTGTTTTTATTCAAACTTTTCACTTTAAAGCAACAGTGCATCTAATTTATATCAATGAACGTCCGTTACATTCAAGCCATTGCCAAATTAGTTAATACAAAGCTAATTAAGCCTATCAGCTCCACAAAACACTCTCTCTATAACTCAGTAAGGCTATGTTTACAATATGGCGTTGTCCGGCGACATTCACGCGCAGTAGATCGAGTAATGCGTTTTATGTCACCGCTGAGAAAGGACAACAGCAGCATTCAGCTTTGGAGATGAAGAGGACATAAAAGAGTCCATAGATTTTTTTTTTCTCAAGTCCTCCTTGATTTGACAGGTTAAACTACTAGCATCTGCGTGGAGGAGGTGTGGGGGTGGTGCGCAATTGCCGAAGGTTTGCATCATGTGGATGCGCCGAAATTGTTGTTGTCATTTCTTAGAATTCCTCATGGGGACTGCAGAAACGAGGCACCACAGCTTTAAGAATTGATGTATATCGTAAAAAATCAATATGATGATAAACCACTCTATTTTAAAACAAAACAATACCAGTGTAATGTCTGTGTGCTAGATATAAAGCTAGAGCCAGCAGCCAGTTGGCTTCATTGACATATATGAAATGGACCAACAGATCCCGTTGCTCTGGACGGACACCAGTGAAGGATATTAGAAGCACTTTTCCGGTGATCACCAGCTTTACTGCGCAGCCTCCAACTGACAGAGACAACGTAAATGTGACATGAGCAACCTGTATCAAAGTTGGAAGTCTTCCGGTATCTGTGCCAAGAGAAATCTCAATCATTCCCAATCTTGCAGAGACGGAGAGTGTAGGTATATGTAAGGAGATAACATAGGCACAGGCTAATTATTGATCACTAACATGCTAGTTAACATTAGTAATTAAACCTAAACAGCTAATGTAAGTCGAAACTGCCTGCGAGCTTCTCCTGTACTATACGGTAATTCCTCTACTATGCGACAGTAAGTCACTTGGTTATGACACAATCGTTAGCCTATTTTTACAAAAGCGTCTGCTACGGAGCCATAACGTGAGGTACAAGGTAATGGAGCCTTTTATACATTGTCGTGTTTCTTTAGAAACAAACAATGGATAAATAGAGTCTTTAAACGCTTCAGAGGTAAAGTTTTTCACTGTCAAAGTGACGTCAAAATGACGTCAAAATGAATGCTAATCAGTGGAATGCTAACGGGAGGTGATCTCTTTGTAGCATCAAAATGGCGCCATAGGAGGTTCGAGTTCTGAAGCGAAGCTTAACCCCTCGGTTGGCTTAGCTTAGCATAAAGACTTCAGATGGATGCACTCAACTACCAGTCACCCTAAGGTTGCCAGGCAACCAGTGAAGGCTCCTGGAAGTTACAGCGCCTGGCCAACAAGTAGTCCAACGTGATAACCAGTGAGCTTTAGAGTTGCTGCTTGGTAAATTTTGTTGCCTTCGAACAGAGCCAGGCTAGCTTTTTCCCACTGTTTCCAGTCTTTATGCTAGGCTAAGCTAACCTGCTGCTGGCTGTAGCTTCATATTTAGCTGACAGTTATGAGAGTGGTATGGATCTTCTAATCCAACTCTCGGCAAGAAAGTGAAGAAGCGTATTTCCAAAACCATTATTCCTGTAAAACAGCCACTGAGATCTTTGGCAGTGATCTCTATACATCCTGGGTAGGAATTAGCTGACAATGTCTGGCAGGGTAGAATTCCAGCCAGTGTGTGTAATATTATTTATTTAAATGTTTTTGGTCCAGATACTAATCCAATAGGGTACAAACTGTTAAGAGCACAAATATGTAGCCTCGTTAAGGGGTACAATCGGTGTATCTTTGAGGGTACTGCCCCATGCAGTGACAAGCTGTTGGACCCTTAAAGGTAAACATATTGCACATTCTTTCTGACAGTGAAAACATGCACTTAACCCCAGATGTTTAACAGCAGTCTTACAGTAATTACTGTCGCCACTCTACTACATATTATTGGTTATAGCACCAATATGTGTCAGCTATTCTCTCTCGTTGCCCTCCAAAGACTTAATACACCTTGTCTGATCATCATATCAGTATTGTTCACACAGTTAAAAAACTTTAAAAAACACCTCGGTGCTTATCTGTTTGACGCAGTACAATCCATTTGATGCAATGTAATGCAACAGAAAGCAACACAATAAGAAGCTTTGCAATGCAGCGCAATAGAAGTGGGAGCCAGGAGTCAACCTGTGTTTAGCTCATATAGCACACATTCGCTCGTGCACAGATATTCCCTTCACACTGCATTCAGCTCAAGGTTCAGCATCGTGCGCAGACATCAAAGCTACGCACAATACGTAGTCTGTCTCTCACTCTCTCTCTCTCTCACACACACACACACACACACACACCTATCTACAGTACGGTACAGAGAGTGCAAGGGCACTCTGACAATGCGGTATAATATTCTAATGGATAAGCAAGTTTCACAGCCAATTCTCGTTCCTCAGTTGTCATGAAATTAAACACACTCACACGCGTACAATAAGTCTGATCTTGGCTTTTCCCTTTACATGAGTGAGTATGTACCTACAGGGTGGGTCACAGGAATGACTCCAATCTATCAACCTGTCCGACTTGACTACTTCTAATTCAATCCACACACATCTTTCTCGCTTTCTTTTTCTCTTTCAATCAGTCTCCGTACCTCCCTTCTTTTTGTTCTCTCAACCTGTCTTCTTCTGCATCATCATCAAAAGTTGATGTATAAGATACATCAATTTTTCCTCAGAAGTGTTTAAGTGATCCATTTCAATTGTGCCACTTTCACTTTTGAACTCTGTCTGCATTCATCCTCTAACCTATTCTTTTTCTCTATATACAGGTGTCCTTTGTCTTGTTTCCTCCCTTATTCTGAAAGTTTCTGATATCATTTTTTCAACAATTTAACAAACTTTCCAGGAAATAGTTCTATAGGATCACGTTACCTGACTTTTCCTGGTTTCACAAATGTTGTTCCAAAAGGCACAAATGTAACAAAGCTGCATTTTGAATAGGTGCTTGCTGAACATTTTGTATAGCCTCCATTAGATGGTGTTCTTCGGTTATTTCCAACACCTTTCTCCGTATCTTTTCCGCTTCCTGCTCTGTCTTTTGCCCCAATCACTTAAATAAATGACTTCAGCAGACAATAACCATGATTCACTTTGACTTTAATGTCCTCAAATGATATGTTTCTCATTATAAAATCGCTGATAAAAGATTCAATCAATTCCCATGTCCACGACGGAACGTACTGACAAAACAGCCATTCCAGGGGAAGTGGAGAGGAAAGAAGAGAGACGCGAAAAGAGGGAGGGAGGGAGGCAGGGATAGATTAATGGAATGTTATGATAAAATGAACTTGTTCAGTCCACTCTTTTGATAAAATGCCAATTAACCAATCTCTTTCACCCAACGTTTAATCTAAATTCCTCTATTTCCCAAGCTTTCTATGTTGCTCACATTCTCTCTCTCTCTCTCTCTCTCTCTCTCTCACTTCCTGTCTCAGCTTGTTTTCCTCTGTAGTCTGCCTGTTTCTCTTTTTAATGGCTCTCCACCGACGACTATCTCCTTATCCCTTGACACTTATTTTATGTCCGTACCTCTTTCTTCACTCTCCCATTCTCTATTTTTTGTTGTTGTTGTTCCTTATCTCTACTGCCTCCTGACACACTCTCTCTCTCTCTCTCTCTCTCTCTCTCTCTCTCTCTCTCTCTCTCTCTTACATGTGCTGTTTAGCTGCGCTTAGCTTCACCTGTCAGCTTGGATCAGGGCTGTGGAGCAGAAACATGACAAACTGCCCTCTGATTCACTTACACACACACACACACACACACACACACACACACACACACACAACTTGTGGCGTCTTCTCACCACCCACTTTTCTCTATCTCTGTGGCTTTTCTCCGGTGCTCAGCACCACCCAAGACGATTGTGATTGGTTTAAAGAAATGCCAATAAACCAGAGCACGTTTTCCTCCAATTCCAGAATGCTATGTGGAGTAGCCAGACTCTGGCAAAGCGAGACTAATGCACACGTCATAAAAACAGACCCCAAAACGTGTTCCTGGATTGTGTTCACTCAATGTTGGTGACAGTAGGTCACTAGAAAAGGCATCAACAGACTAATAGCTTAACAGTGTATTATCTCAGATGATATGTTCCTAATTAGGCGGAAGGTTTGTGAGAGGAAAAGTTATTATGATACAAACATTTTAGTAATGATACAAAAACGCCACATGGTTTGTTAACACATAACCATCTGAGAAGCCGTCATTGGAAACTGGCAGGTGATTGGATCATCACATCTGCCATTGTTGTGAACGAGCACACACCTAAAACATGGCCATAGCTGCCAGTAGCTCCCTTTACCTAACTAAATTTAATCAGAGTGTGCATTAAAAACTTGGGTTACACTTTACTTGAAGGTATCTACATAAGAGTGACATGACACTAGGGTTGGATGATTAATCGAAAAATAATCGAAACCGAAATTCAGAGCCTATAACCGACGTAATTTTACCAAGTCGGTTATTTCGGTCTTTTAATCCTATTAATATTTCCGCGGCCGCCCACTGTGTGTTAATGTACTTTCCCCTTAAAACATATTACGGCCACTGCGTGTGTAGTCACGTGACTCCGCCCCGTCCAGTCTGCGACATTGAAGCAACATGGAGGAGAACTCAAACACCGAGTCAACTCAGCAACAGGAGCCGGAGCCGCTTGTACCAAAAAAAACACGCAGTGTCCGTTGTTTGGACACATTTTGGTTTCAATAAAGACGACACCGAACAAACTCAAGTCAAATGCAAACATTGCAGAAAAACTGTTATAGCGACCAAAGGTAATACCAGCAATCTATTTCAACACCTGGAGCATAATCACATTACCGAATATGAACAGAGAGAGGCTGACAATCGCCCAGCAACAAGTGCCTCCACAAAGCAGGTGTCGATAACACACGCATTTACAAATGCTACACAATATGAAAAGGATTCAACAAAATGGAGAGAAATAACTGACGCCATTAGTTACTACATCGCAAAGGACATGGCTCCCATAGCTACGGTGGAGCACAGTGGGTTTAAACAACTCGACAGAAGATACACTGTGCCATCGTGACACTATTTTTCCCAAACTGCGCTGCCCAACATGTACCAAACATGTCGTAAAAAAGTAGCTGCTGAACTTAAGTCTGTTAAGCACTTTGAAAAGGTAAACCTGCTAGTGTTTCTTAGTAAGAACCTGGAGTAAATGCTTATGCATAGAGAGTGACAGGACAAGATCCCTGAGAGGAAGATCAAAAGGTTTACAAAGGATACAAGTTGTATTTTGGCAATATTTACAATAATTTATTTTATTTACAATAATTTATTTTGTTTACAAGAGAGAAATTATATTTTACTTTTAAGATGGAATAGCAATATTTACCATAATTTTGTTTACAAAAATAACTATTTTTAAAAGTTCTTTATTTTCTAAATTTTTAGGAAACTTTTTTTTTACGTTAAAACTTAAATTACTTTTTTATAAGACATTTTATTTCTTTGCAAAATCTACTGTTGTAGATTTCAGTTCAGTTGTTTGAAATATTTCATAAATAAGCATTAATTGCTATCTGTGTGTTGTTTCCTTATTTTAGAATCACAAAGATAGGATTATATGCACTCTTTCATTAGAAAAAATAACCGTGAACATATTTACAGTATAAGAAAAGAAAAAAAATTTAAAATAATCGTTCAATAATCGTAATCGAGGTAACTTGTTCGATTAATCGTGATTATGATTTTAGCCAAAATTGTCCAGCCCTACATGATGCTGTCATGAACGTGTCATAAACATTATAAACAAGTCATAAACGTTTATGACATAACGCTACTGTCAGACATGTCATTTGGTTTTTGTCATGACAAGTTAGGGTTAGGGTTAGGGTTCATGTGTCATGACAGTGTCATGTGTTCATGACAGTGTCATGTCACTCTTATGTAGATACCTTCAAGTAAAGTGTAACCAAAACTTGTGTTATATAGAGTTTGAAAGGCTTGGGAATCTACCAGGCAGGTTAGGGTCTAATGAAAAATGCTATCTACACATTATGGGAATGTAGTATCCGGTATTTCTTTGAAGGGTGACACATACTAGGAAATAAAAGTCAGGATATGTCAGCTGCTGCTGCTTTGATTTCGGAATTTGAATCTGTCTCTCGCAAGTAACTGTAACCTAATGGACGTGCAATACTAAATCTCTGGAGTATCTCTTTAAATCCTAAACCCAGTGAATGATGGGTGGAACACAAGAAATGGTCTCAGAACCAAAACTAGTTCCATACCGAGCAGTTAGTTTTTGAAGTCAACTGATACACAGACCATAACTAAGACCATTAACAACACTGACACGCAGTTGTTGACGAGACTAATGTGTGATAATGTGTGTGCATGATGTCCTAAGGCCTCGGAGAAACAGAGGTCCTTCTCTGCTATGGGCTGATCTGTGAAGCTTATCATAGTAAAAAAAAAAAAAAGGTCCATTTATAAGCAGTAGTGTTGTTAATATAATGTCTGTGAATTAAGACTACACCACACATTATTTCCTACTTTAAAGCTGAAAAGATTGTAGACTTTTGAAAATTGTGTGAAAGCTGCTGTTTATCTTGTCAACCAAGCAAAACTGGCAAAATGCCCCAAATGTAGAATAGAATATAAAAATACAATCGTGTTTGTTTCCAGTGCACAGCCTCTGTTTTGGAGCTGGTTTGTGTGTTTTACAGTCTGACACACCATCACACAGATGGTTTTTAACATTTAATTAGTTCAAGAATTTAGACTATATGTGTGTGACATGTTGCTGGCATAAACAAACCGAGTAACCCCTCGCTCATAAAAACAGGTCGGGCAGACATACAGTATGTAGGGAGAAAGAGCATTGATTGGGAGTTTAAGAAAGGTTTATATAGCTCTCACAGAAAGGCAGGGCCATAAATCCACTTAATGGCTGCAGACATTAGCATGAGCTAAGCTGGTGGGACAATCATCACTTAGAGGAAAGAGGAAGGTAGAAATGGATGCAGGGAGACCGACAGACTAAGGGGATTGTTATGCGCAAGTGCAAATGAATGCCTGTACACATACCGATGAAGGTACACACACACACACACACACACACACACACACACATACACACTCACACAATTGTTTGACATAATGTCGCTCCACCATACAGGTTTGCCGCTTGTCTGCTGTCACTCTGACATTTAATGCAGGTATTAATAATACAATATCTACTGTAAGTTTATCATGTTTGCAGGTGCTGTTGTACACACCAGCGAAAACATCAATAATGATCAGTTAAGAAACATACTGTACAAAATGACCACCAAATATTTGATGACATACAGCATGATGTGTGAATCCCTACAAAATGAATGATAAAAAAAATGACTAAACAAGTTTTTAACAAAGGAACAAGCATGCATATATTGTACAAACATGCATTCATGTGGTCCAAATTAAAAAGGTACCCTGTGGAGTTTTTTGTAAACAAATGAACGAAAACATCACCAAAACACATCCTTGAGGCAGGGGGAAAAGAATTCCTTTCTCTTAAAGCAATTTTAGAGCTGATTTTTCTTTTGGACATTCATCTCTACCCCAGCCTTGCAAACCGTTGGCTAATTGGTTTGTGTACAACAACCAAAGCAACGCACAGAGCTGACCCTAAGTCGTAAACAGACAATAAACTTGCTCTCAACAGTTGCAAACTACCGGCATATACCACATCTCTTAATCGGAAAATACAATATTCGGAAAAAAGCCTTCTTCGGAATACCCAAATGGATTATGCTGTTTACATGACCCGTATCAAATTTGTAATATTGTCATTTTCTGCCTTTCATTATATAAGAACCCTGCCTTGTGTATGTTGGGTATTGTACCGGAGGATACGCATATATCTCGACAACAGACGCTATGGTGCCGTTTAGCTATGGTTTCTGGTTGCAGAGTCATTCTTAGACACTGGAAGTCAGACACACCTTCCTCATATGATGAATGGTTGGACCTTATGTCAAGCATTGCCAGCTATGAACGTGTGATATTTAGAACCTCAGGACGCTTTGATGCGTTTATGAAAATGTGGGGTCCTTTTCTGTAATGTATCCCCAGTATAAAAGGGGAAAAAAAAGTCTTCCAAATATATATCTTGCCCCTGTGTTGTAACCTACTAGTACTGTAAAGTCTAAACATTATTTATCTTCTTCTTTGAGACCTGTATCCTTTTCTTTCTTTTTTTCATGTATGGGGGGCATTAAGCTGGCTTAAGGGGTTTAAAAAAAAAAACTATTAACACTCATTTTCTGACTGTTGTTCATGTTCTGGCTGTTGTTCATGTTCAAAAAAAGTTAAATTAAAAAAAATTATAATAATATTGTCATTTTCTGAATAATAGTGGAATATTAGTGTGTCAGGACAAGTAGCTTGGTGCTGCAGGATACATAGGGCACACACACAGTAAAAAATATTTTCGGTTCATTATGAAACTGTGGCGGGACAAATTAGACTATGGCGGGGCGCCACAGTCTGGTTAATGTATGACACACACACACACACACACACACACACACAGGTGAGAAAATGAGAGAGAGATGACAGAGAGATCAGACTGGGGGTCTACTGTTGTGGTGTACTGCATTCAGAAGCACAATGCGCAGTAAAGTGTGGTGGAAAACTACAAATCTGCTTTGCGTTTCCCAGGGAGCTCTCAGAAGTGTTGGAGGGCTGTCAACAGGGCGGAAGTTTTTTTAAAGCATCTTCCACTGCCAGATAAAAAAGATCAGGAAATGGAAAAAGAAAAGTCAGCAAGCAAAAGTTGGGGAGGGGGTGACGTGTAACCTAAAAAGCCTTTTCAGTTTACATTGTGGGATGGCAATGCTTTGCAATGACAAAATGCCTTCACTTTGTCATGGTGGTAATGTTTGACAAGAGACTGACCATCTACAATATAAATGTTTGCATTCAATTTGCTGTTCTATATTTAATTTCAGGATGTCTAATAATTTCCCCTCTGAATAAATAAGAGGCAGGAATAAGTATAACTAAGCCAAACCAAAAATTGCAGTACATCTTTTTTCAGTCACCGTGTAATTTCCCTGCTTACTGCCTTATCTACTTCTACTTTATTAATAATATGTGACATTTCACCTGATGCCTCTCGACGACATTCTAAATGTCTATCAATTCACTGAATATCAGCTCTGACGTAGATTAATTGTTGGCAGTGATGCCAAGAAAAAAAATATTACCGAAAAACAAAATTAACCCCAAAATAGTTTGTTTGGGATTAAAAACACATGCATCCCTTTTGCTACACTTTGGCCTTAGGAAAAAAATCGGACCTTTAACCTTTGTTGCATGTCGTTGCCCTCTATCTCTCCAATTTTTCTATCCCTTTCCACAGTCCAGTCCAATGAATCTGAAATGCCACAGGGCTGTTAGATTTTTAAACATCCACTTTCAGCTTGTGTCATGGCATGGCACAAGTTATGGTGCATAAAGTGGCTATTTCTGCTGGTGGTGTTTAACATTGTTTTTCAACTAAAAACAGTGAACATCTGGTTTGTTGTCACTGCCTTTGTGCCACAATATGTATGCAGCAACTACAGCAATCCTTCCCTCCCTTAAGATTTATCACACTCATTTGTACAACGTAGGGAAGAGAGGAAGCATGTGGCCGGAATGTAAATGGCTCTTTACATTTCTCAGTGGTTCATACTGATAAACACACCAAATGGGGGAGAGACAGATAGATTGACGAATGGACAAGGGAATGGATGGAGTAGGTACAAAAGAAGTGGGCAAAGGAGAAAAGAGGAAATGATAGGAAAGAGTCACAGAGATGGAGTGCCTGGAAGGGAGTCACACTGAAAGCCAGACGTAAAGCACTTTTAGATTAAGGCACAACCAAAACTGACAACCAACAGCTGCAATACAGTTTTTCAGTTTTTTTTACATTTATTCATGATAATAAAGACTAGCCTAAATCAACAAGAAACAAAAATCTTTTCCAGACCCTATATGTTGTCCTTCCTCCTCTTTCCTTCTGCCTTTCTCTCTTTATGTCCCGGTGCTTATCCGTCACTTTTACAAACCAAACCACATTCTCTTCCCAGCTATCTTTTTTATTTTATCTTCGTGCTCTCTATTTCCCTCTGATGTGTTCTGTTTCTGTTTACCCAAAACTCTATCCCCCTCTCTTCTCTTGTCCTGTGTTATGTAACCATGTTTCCGTGCCTTCGTGCTCCACTTTCGTGTAAGGACCCTGTATGGTTAAACACTGCAGCTGAGCACTGGGACACAGTGATGGGTTTATTGGTAATGGGGACGAGTGGTAACCAGTGTTTTTATTCCTTCACTGAGGACAAAGCAGTAATGAGCAGCTTACACAAAGTGACTTTGTTTTCTGGAGCAGCCACTGTGAAACTCTGTGACTGAACAGAACATTAAGGGCTCTTTTGTTGCAAGTATACCTGAGTGGATAATCTTTAGTGTGGTTACCACTGCCAACGTTCATAGTCACAGAAGAGAATGTCCCTAAGGGTATAATGGTTAAACCGTTACTAATGCATTGGTACTTTGAGTTTTACTTGAAGTAAAAGGAAATGAAAAAATTAAAGTGAAGATGGATAATAATTCCGTGGTTATCATAACAGTAGTCTCGCTTTGCAGACCCTCCTCCGAAGCACGCTGAAGGAGGGTCTGGCTATACGCCATATAGCATTCGGGGATGGGAGGAAAACATGCTCTGGTTTATTGGAATTTCTTTAAACCAATCAGAATCTTCATGGGCGGCGCTAAACTCCGCACAGAGCCGCTGCAAAATAGTCATGCGAGAGAAAACTCAGATTGGATAGATCTGAGTTGCAGTCAACAATAGTCCTCATAAATCCACCAGAGTTTAAAATGCCAACACAAAGAAAGCGGAAGGAAACCGAAAATACAAGCATCCGGCGGAATTTCCAGCAGCACCGGAGCAATCCCGGAATTGGAACGTCAAGGATATAGACTATCATAGCAACAACTAGCGCTGCAGAAAATAATGAAAATATATATATATATAATATATATATATATATATATATACACACACACATATACATGTCATATTACTTAAACCTGCATTCATTGATTTTTTTTGGCCACTTGGGGGCAGCACAACAAACTTTAAACACAACATTGACATATCATCACCTCATAAAGTAGGCCTACATATGAGCAACTTGTTTCCAAACAGTTGCCAATTTAGACATCCAGCAAACATGGAGCAACATTAGCATTAGATAGTAGCTAACTTTGTTTGTGTGCCACATTGTGCTTGCTGATTCAATAGATTTATTAGAGCTTATCACTGTAAACATCTGCCTGTTGTGGCTTAAAACTACACGAGTGAAGTTAAGTTGCGTAAAAAACAAAACAATTAGCTGAAAGATGCTAAAATGCTCATTAGTGCATGGTAGCATTGTCATTAGCTCAAAGCACTGTATGATCTTGTTACAGTACTATAAAAATATTGATTAGTGCAGCTTTAAAAAGTCAATAAGAGAATATGTTATAGATGCATCGCCCATTTCAAGTGTTGCATACAGTAACTTAGCCTACTTTGGATGTCTCATGAGATAAACCCAGTATCACGGTCACTGTGTCACGAGCCAAAGCATTAAGAGATTGTTGTAGCAACCAACGTAGTAATAACTTAGATTAATATAGCGTGTTTTATGAAACCCACGGACGCTTTACACAAGTACAGGGGGACGAGGGAAAAGAAAATAGTAGGCCAACACAAACACGGACAGAAAGGAATAAAACGTCTGCTCTAAATAGAAAGGAGGAAGTCGTTTAGTCTAGATTACTGACGTACAACCAGATTGTGCATTGTAAAGTTATTTTATGAATGAAATAGACATATTACATACCCGAGGGTCAATTCGGGGACATTTTTTAATAATTTTCAATCCTGTAATTGTCTCCATCTGTTGAAAGCCCGACCGAGATTGACTCGGTTTTGCCCGTCCTCTTTCACTTTCCCTTTTAGCTTTAAGTTGTTCTTCGTTTAATTTAATTTAATTTTTTTTCTGTGATGGCCCTGCCCAGTATCAGCCATAACTAAAACAGAGAACTTTAAAAAAGACAATTTGGCCTATATATGAAGAAATCTCCTGCTACCCTTTACCTGGCTGGATACAATAACACAGCTTCTGTAGCCATCTGCCTGCCGTAAATCATTTTCTGACTTCGCGGAAAAAATCAGAACCCGGGCAGAGGCATTAATAAAAACTATATAAAATAGCGTTTTTTTTCCACTGTTAGTCTCGTTTGCTGTTAGAGATAATTTATGATCAGATGGAACTTTACACACACAGTTTCAGAAACATTTAAAAGTTACATCTGGTCACTTTAACCCTACAATGGACATAGAATATCAGATAACATTATGAAGCATCTCGGTAGCCTATATGTTTCTTATATGTCCTTAAATATATGTCCTTAAAATATCTTAGGCCTACCACGTCATTTGAAATTAAGGGGCAAATATTATTTTCTCTGTTGCAGAGGATTGCAAACTGTAGCATCTATTGCACTTTAGCGCCTGCTTTCCGCAATTTGCTTAAAAAATCTCACTCCTTATTGTGATAACAAATCTGAACACATAATAATATACACACATATATTTAGATTCAGCGTGACTTACACTTTCGGGAGATACTATTTTCTCTCTGTCCATCGCCAACAGACAAAATCATAGGGGAAAAATGCTCCTTAACTCCAGAACTTAACCCAGTAATCCAGCAATAGTTGTCTGGACATCCATGGGTCCATTGCAAACAGGAACTGCTAACAACTAATTCGGTATACTTTTAATGTGCCAACATGTAAACAAATATAGAATAGAAATAAAAAGGCTAAAAAGTTTCAGCCAAAAATAAGTCTCTTTGAAAATAATAACTGGTGTAAAATGATAACCAAATCAACATTTCTCCACAGAAGAGTAGGCCTGTTTAACTGTTTAATCAGTCCTTCCAGAAAAATTTTGTGATTGTTACGGGCCAAAATCCTTGATTATGCAGCACGTTTTCTTAAAAAATGCAATGGAATATGCTATATGACATTTATGCAATTTTATGCGATGAAATTGCGGGAACTTGCAAAAACTGCGGTTTGATGAAAAAGAAAGAAAAAAGTGATTCCCCCAACACTGCTTTTCGATGATGTTCACGTCGCGTATTTACGTCACTTCATAACGTTCCCATGGCAACAGGGGAAAATAAAAATGTGAAGTAAACGCAACCTTTTTCAACTTTCTGCTAAGATATATGTGACTGTTTTGTAACGAAAATGCGGGGATTATGAAATCATGCAAGCCCCGCATATTTTGAGTTGTAGTTCCGTAATGGCGGCGGAGAAAGATGCGAGCGAGCCATTCGGTCCGTTGTGGCAACGCTGCCGAAAATCCAGAAGTTAAAGCCCGAGCAAGAACAATCTTTGCTGAGTTGTGTTGGTGGCCATGATGTCGTGGCCCTCCTCCCCACGGGGTTCAGGAAAAGTTAGATTTTCCAGATCGCTCCGTTAGTGGTGAAGGAGTTGGCTAAGGCTAACGCTAGCGATGCAAATGCTAAATATAAGCTGATAGTTGTCGGTCTCTCCTCTTGTTGCACATGTGCATGACATACATCACGACCAAACGTTAACGATTGGTTATGGCAGGTCCACAGTGGCTCTGGGCAGATCCAGTAGTTTTAAACTTCAACAGAGTACCCGCCTTCAAGGAAGTTAACACTTGTCAATGGAGAGTGGCCAGAATCTCTGGACAAATGAAATGTACCAGAGTCTGGTAGGACCAGGCTAGGCTATTCCAGCATGTAAATACAATTTAAGATTGAAATACCAATAAAACATTATAAAACTGTTTAATTTAGCTTGTAAAATGAAACAAGACGTTTTAACTATAAACAAGCTATTTCCTGTAAATAAATGATGCAGCGATGATCCCTCTGTACTTGCCAATTCCTTTCAAATGGCTTAACAAAATGCATCCGACTATATCCCAGACATGCTGTTTTAAGATTATGTTCCTTCCTAAATTCCTAGTACAGCCCTTGTCCTCCGGTTTTGGCCTTTTGGATGTTAGCAGGCCAGGATCTGCAGTAGAAAGAGCATTTAATATCTCTGTTTACAACCCTCAGAGCAACCTGCCGGAGAGCCTGATGATGATCTGTTAAAGGGTAGTCTCTCTAATCATCAGTTACGTTTGTATTTCATTTCAGCATTTAGCCAAGCATATGCTTTATATTTTTTAAAACATAAGGACACAGTATGGTCACTGACTTGAAGGCACAGGGTGTTTCCACAGTAGCAGCAATATACTTGAGCAAAAACAAATGTCGGTGTTGTTGACATATTATGTAACAAGTAGGCCTAATGCTAATTAAGGGCCAGGCAGACTGTGGAGTTTATGAGGACGATAGCAAAGGAGGGGAAAGGAAAGCAGGGGAAGAAGCATAAAATGGTGATGAAAGTGATGGATTGAAAGCGAGATGACTGGAGAGAGGGAGGAGTGGACAGATAAGCTGAGGTGTAATTCTGACCATCACGGCTGTCATGTAGAGATGAGAAATCTCAGTTCCCCTGTCATTTTCCATTGACTCTGTTATTTCACAGCATCCCATTGGTAGTATCTTATTGTTTTCAAGGGCAAGACATCAACATCTCTTTTCCTCTCTTCCTTCTCTCGCTCCCTTGTCCGCCTATTGGCCTATTATTCGTTCTTTCTCTCGTCCAGCGTCAGAGTTGCATCATGCAGATGTTTAAAACGTTGATACAGCATCGGTATAATTAGGACTCACATATCGACGGTTTCACTGCTGCCAAATGTGAGTGTGCGTATGTGTTTGTAAAAAAAAACTATAAATGAAGACAGCACTTGACACAGCATTGGCATAATTGTGACCAGCTTGGAAAAAAACATTGGAAAGAGTATTAAGAGTATTAGAAACACTGGGCATGTTTCCAGTGATGATGGGAGGCTTCCAAAGTACTTAGAAAGATGCAGGTAAAATATTGAATTTAATGTTTGCTGTTGGCTCTACAGACAGCACCATGTTTCCTGCTGCACCGTAGCTCTTGTGTACTACGACAGTGTCATCAGGCGTAAGTGCAGGCCCAAGACCTGATTGATTTCCATTATAGCCCAGGCACAGTGTTATTAATCCCGAGTGCAAAGAACAAATACAATCCTGATCAGTACACAGATAGCAAAGATAGGTATACTCTGCCGCTGCTTCTGTAAAGCACACAGGCTTTTGTGGCGTGTTTTAATATCATAAAATACTTAAAGTGGCATGTCTTTTTGTGGTTGATGACTCTCCTGTCTTAGTTGAAAATGCAATGTAAGGTAAACTATGCCATACCTGCCAACATTTGGTTTTCAAAAAATCTGGGAGATTTGTGATTTGGGCATGGCGGCGCGACCAGGGGGGGGGGGGTACTGTTAAGTGTACGTGTTAAGTGAGTTCAGCTTGCATCACGTTTTCTGCCTCTGTCTGTCCTTTCGTGATAAAGGATGAAATCGCCTGTGTGCCCTTATGTGCCTCTACTGCGCGATGGTGCTGCTGTGTTTTAATGTGCTGGGTAATGTCATTTTTTCCACCTTGTGCTACATTAAAATCAATGGGACACACCTTACAAAAAGTGTGGAGGTTGTCGATATGACTAGGTAAGATGCATGTAAATTGTTGCGCCCAACACTGTTGAAATTCACAGCTACATTTCGATTTCTTTGCAGGAACACCGCCTTCACCTGCCATCTTTATCGGCGCGCAGAGATCAACTGCGCAACTGGGTTATAGGTTGCCAGGTTGAGGTGACTAACAGGTTGAAAATTGTATATGGTGTGTGGATTGTGTAAATAGGATGCGTTTCATACAAGATCTGGCAACTGGTCAACATTAGACAAACATATTGGTCCGATTATTTATAAAGGAGTTTGGGCCATGCAAATTACGAGAGTTTCCTGGGAGAAATAACAAACCTGGAGATAGGGCTAAAAAAAACAAACGGGAGAAACCTGGGAAAAACGGGAGTGTTGGCAGGTATGAACTATGCCAGTGATGTGTTGTCAACCAACGGGGTATACAAAACAAACAAAGAGGAATAGAAGTAGTTGGACAGACCTTTTTTTTTTGTATTATAGTGAAAAGCAAAACGAAAAAGCAAGTTTCTAAAAAAATGAAAACCAGCAGCTGATTGGACGAACGTGTCACATGGGTCTCGTTTCTCCGGAAATTCAAAGACAGACTGTCATGGCGGCTTGTTCGGAATACGATCTCATATTGTACTAAAATAGTTCACCGAAACGTGTTTCTGAAAATATTTTAAGTGAGAAATAGGCCATGCAGTTGCTGAATCGGTCTTTATTTCAGATCAACAAAGGTCAGTTTAAAAGATTTTCGTCAGATTTTGAGAGACTCTAGTCACGCTCATTCCGCTCCCCGTTTCTGGCTTAGCACTTGACCAATCAGATGGGTCATTTGAGTCTGACAGTGCCCGCCCTGCCGATTATACATGTCAAATCGGCCAAAATGAAGGCCGACGGCCCCTCGGACGGACGACGGCACGGAACACACCAAACAGACTCAAGTCACTGACCTCGCCAGACTGTCCAACGGACGATTATCGGCTTTGTGCGTCTTGGGCTTACACACACCATCATACAGAGTAAACCTTGATTAGCTGCTGTGGAACACCAGTAACGTACTGTATGAAGGAATTCCTGCCTGAACCAGACACATATGGTTTAATATTCCACATTTCCTACTATTACAATAAACTATTTTTTCACAAACATTGGCATTCAAATGCAGGCTGAAGCAACTATAATCATTATGTAATACATTCAGTAGTTGGAATTAATTCAATTTTGCATTCTGGGTCAATGCTGGAGTTCAGCAACTATAGTGTGTTTTGTTTCTGACTGCAACAACAAAGTGATCTGAATTTGGTATTACACTGATTTATTCTTCTGGCTGGCTTCTTCTGCTTGCTGAGGATCATAGGCATGATTAAGAACCTATTTGCAATAACAAAATGAGTAAATTACAAAAAAAATTTCTCTGCTGCAAAGTTAAAATATTTATAACGAACAGTGGGTGGAAGAACTCCGATTTTTTGCTTAAGTAAAAGTAGCAATACCACGATGTGGTAGTATTGTCAACTTTTACTTAACTAAGAGTACATAACTAATAGCATCAAAATATACTACAAAATATACAAAATATACTATTTTCATAAACGGACATTTCAACCTCTCCGTTTTCAAAAATAACATTGTGCACAGCTGTCAGTTTTCAGAAAAGTACCCGTGTATATATATCGTCAATGCCATCAGGAGCAGCCAAACCTGTAGGTGGCAGTGTAACGAGAAGCTCAAGCCCACGGCAATCAGAATCCCGAAAATAGCAACAACAGCAACGAATCACTTCCTCTTTCTCTCTCTCGGCTGCGTAAACCTCCGTTTGTCTCAATTTACATGCAAACGTGCAAACGCAGTTTTCCAAAATCTTTTAGGTTTTAGAAAGAATCGTTTTCAGAGGCGAATTATCCATTTGTGTGTAAACGAAGGGCACAAACGAAGGGAAATGTCTCCGTTTTTCAAAATAACCATGTACGTGTAAACGGGGTACTAAAGTTATAAAAAAAAAAAACGGTGTTCGTGTCCCGTGCAAAACCAAAAGTCAACATCGGCTTTTTAAAAGTTACGTAGGCTACATATGTTAACTTTCTTAAGTAACGTTCCTTAAGTAATGTTCTTAACTTACACCTCAAATCGTTGTTTCTTTCTGAATTCTAACCAAGTTTTTTTTTTTTTTTTTCTAAACCTAACCAATTAACGTTACTTTTGTGTTAAAAACCGCCAAGAGGTCCTGACCAAGGTAAAGGCGACCGTTTGTCAAGGAGACTCCTTTATTGTTTTTGATGTGGGGCATTAAAGTTACATTTAAAAATGTAAAGTACATACTAAGAATCAGGATAATCCCTTTGGAACACATTGCTCTGTCCACTGTGGGAAAGAAAGAAAGAAAGAAAGAACAGTGCCACCCACAATGCAAATTTGGATTACAATAAGCCCAGTCCAAAAACATCACAAAACAACCCAGTCTGTCTGTTACTGATGGATAGCGAACACTAAGTTCTTATCCAAGTCTTTGTTCTGAAGTTAATATCAGGTTAAGTGCAAAAAATGGTTAACTGAGAGGAGAGAACAGCTGGAAAAAAACATGGAACCTTTTTTGTTTCAACTTTTTTAGTCCTCTCTGTCTCTCTCTGTCTCCTCCTCTGTCTGTCTTTCTGTCTTTGGACTGGTATGAGAGGAAGATAAATAACCCAGCTTTTCGACCTCAAAGGTGAGAAACGACTGCTAAGATTGGTCTCAACATATAGAGGCACTGCACTCTGCAGCCTGTCGCAACAAGTTTGTGTTTATTATTGTGTGTATAGGTGAGTATGTGTGTGCTTAGTGTTGGTTGGTTTTGTAAATGTCCATTAATTGGATTATTAGATGATGGCTGTATCAGTGTTTCTATATATCTTACTGACTACATTCTGCACAGTGTACGTTCTCCTATAATGCAAAAAAATAAACTTTGGAAAAGAAATGGGGCTAAGTGGAAGAGAGAAAAAGGAGTGATGCAGAAGAAAGGATCAACAGTGAAAAGGAAGGATGACAGAGACAAAGAGAGACCAATGGGGAATGAGATACACACAAGCATAAGCAAACAGAACATGAACGAGGATGATGGTAAGGGATGAAAGTAGAGAGTAAAGTAAAGAAGTGAATTCCTCCTCTTGTGCCATCCAGCTCCCCCTTCTGAGTTTCCCCTCATCCACACTCTTGTTTCATCTCCATCCCTGCACAATGCTGGAGATGTACAACGGTTTGGGCGATGCCAGCTAGCAGGTAATTATTTTGACTATAAAGAAGGAATGGGGAGAGATGGAAGGATAGGGAGGGATGGTGAAAGAAGGAAGAGAAGGGGGGCGGGAGGGATGAATGTCAAAGGGGATGGATATTTTTCCTTGTTTTAATCACTGTGTTAGTAAGTTTAAGCGTTCCTGTAGGTGCAATGGTGTTCACAGATACGAGCTGAGAGGTGATTACTGAGAAGGCAAAGAGGATGAGATGGGAAGGATGGGAAAGAGAGCAAGAGAGGGAGAAAAATACTCACACACTCACATGCAACAAAACATATTGGTTGAGGTCTGCTACTAATAACCTGTAAAAAATGATTGTGTACACTGTTGTAAATAAGACCTGTATTTCCCTTATTATCAACACGGCTGTCATGATGTGCAAATATGATGATGAGAACAGTGATAAAAAGAAGATTAGAAGATTACTACAGAGAGCGGTTAGCGAGGGATGATACAGACTTTGTAATAATAATCAGTTAACTCCATGTGTACTTGTCTTGATATTATGTCTAATTTGTACATTTGTATTTTTGTATATTATGTTGATATGTGCCTGTATGTATATTATTGTCTCCATTGTACAGTATGTTACTACTACATGTCTATTTGTTGAATGTATAGTTAAGACTCCGTGAACCATCACCTTATCGTGGTGGAGAGGTTTGTGTGTCTCTGTGAACCTGAGGGCTGTGTTGTCTGGAGCTTTGTGCTCCTGGTAGGGTCTCCCAAGGCAAAGTGGTGAGGGGCGTGAGGGGCCAGACAAAGAATGGTTCAAAAACCCCAATGGAAAAACAAGGTAGAAATGGAGTGACCCTGCCCGGAGGAAGCCCGGGGCCCCCGTCTGGAGCCAGGCCCAGACGGCGGGCTCGTCGGCGAGCGCCTGGTGGCCGGGTTTGCCACGGAGCCCGGCCGGGCACAGCCCGAACAAGCGCACGTGGCTCCCATCTCTCCAGCCCATGGGCCCACCACCTGTGGGAGGAACCGCTGGTCGGGTGCGCTGCCACATGGGTGGCGTGAAGGTCAGGGGCCTCGACGGACCAGACCCGGGCAGCAGACGCTGGCTCTGGGGACGTGGAACGTCACCTCTGTGTGGGAAGGAGCCGGAACTGGTGCGGGAGGTGGAGCGCACCGGTTAGATCTGGTGGGGCTTACCTACGCACAGTCTCGGTTTCTGGAACTGTACTCCTGGATAGGGGTTGGACTCTTTTCTTCTCCGGAGTTGCTCGGGGTGTGTGCGGGCGCGGCGTGGAGGATACAAACAAGCCCCCGGCTGAGCCCGCTGCGTTGGAGTTTACCCCGTGGACGAGAGGTCGCCTCCCTACGCCTGCGGGTTGTGGGGGAAAACTCTGACTGTTGTTTGTGCATATGCACCAAACAGGAGTTCGGAGTATTCGGCCTTCTTGGAGACCTTTGTGGAGTCCTGCATGGGGCGCCAGTGGGGGAATCCATTGTTCTGCTGGGGGACTTCAACGCACGCGTGGGCAATGATGGAGACACCTGGAGAGGCGTGATTGGGAGGAACGGCCTCCTGATCTAAACCAGAGTGGTTGTTTGTTGTTGGACTTCTGTGCTAGTCATGGATTGTCTATAACGGAACACCATGTTCGAACATAGGGATGCTCATAAGTGTACCTGGTACCAGAGCACCCTAGGCGAAGGTCAATGATCGATTTTATAATCGTTTCATCTGATCTGAGGCCGGCGTTTTGGACACACTCAGGTGAAGAGAGGGGCAGAGCTGTCAACCGATCACCATCTGGTGGTGAGTTGGGTCAGGGGTGGGGGAAGACTCTGGACAGACCTGGTAAGCCCAAACGTTAGTGCGGGTAAATTGGGAACGTCTGGAGGAGGCCCCTGTCCAACGGACTTTCAACTCGCACCTCCGGCGGAGCTTTTCGTGCATCCCTGTGGAGGCTGGGGGCATTGAACCAGAGTGGACAATGTTCAAAGTTTCCATTGCTGAAGCTGCGGCGAGGAGCTGTGGTCTTAGGGTCTTAGGTGCCTCAAGGGGCGGTAACCCACGAACACCGTGGTGGACACCGGTGGTCAGGGAAGCCGTCCGACTGAAGAAGGAGTCTTTCCGGGATATGTTATCCCAGAGGACTCCGGAGGCAGTTGCAGGGTACCGAAGGGCCCGAAGGGCTGCAGCCTCTGCCGTGAAAGAGGCAAAGCAGCGGGTGTGGGAGAAGTTTGGAGAAGACATGGAGAAGGACTTTCGGTCGGCACCAAAGTGCTTCTGGAAAACTGTTCGCCACCTCAGGAGGGGGAAGCGGGGAACCATCCAAGCTGTGTACAGTAAGGATGGGACACTGTTGACCTCAACTGAGGAGGTAATAGGGCGGTGGAAGGAGCATTTTGAGGAACTCCTGAATCCGACTAATACGCCCTCTATGTTAGAGGCAGAGCTGGAGGATGACGGGGGATTGTCGTCGATTTCCCGGGCGGAAGTCACTGATGTAGTCAAACAACTCCACAGTGGCAAAGCCCCGGGGATTGATGAGATCCGTCCAGAAATGCTCAAGGCTCTGGGTGTGGAGGGGCTGTCCTGGTTGACACGTCTCTTCAACATTGCGTGGAAGTCTGGAACAGTGCCAAAGGAGTGGCAGACTGGGGTGGTGGTTCCCTTTTAAAAAAGGGGACCAGAGGGTGTGTGCCAATTACAGGGGTATCACACTTCTCAGCCTCCCTGGTAAAGTCTACCCAAGGTGCTGGAAAGGAGGGTTCGGCCGATAGTCGAACCTCAGGTTGAGGAGGAACAATGCGGATTCCGGTCCTGGTCGTGGAACAACGGACCAGCTCTTCACTCTCGAAGGATCCTGGAGGGGGCCTGGGAGTATGCCCAACCGGTCTACATGTGTTTTGTGGATTTGGAGAAGGCGGCGACCGGGTCCCCGGGAGATACTGTGGGAGGTGCGCGGAGCATGGGGTGAGGGGGTCTCTACTCAGGGCCATCCAACTCTGTACGCACCAAAGTGAGAGCTGTGTCCGGGTTCTCGGCAGTAAGTCGGACTCGTTTCAGGTGAGGGTTGGCCTCCGCCAGGGCTGCGCTTTGTCACCAATCCTGTTTGTAATATTTATGGACAGGATATCGAGGCGTAGTCGGGGTGGGGAGGGGTTGCGGTTCGGTGGGCTGGGGATCTCATCGCTGCTTTTTGCAGATGATGTGGTCCTGATGGCATCATCGGCCTGCGACCTTCAGCACTCACTGGATCGGTTCGCGAGCCCAAGTGTGAAGCGGTTGGGATGAGGATCAGCACCTCTAAATCGGAGGCCATGGTTCTCAGCAGGAAACCGATGGAATGCCTTCTCCAGGTAGGGAATGAGTCCTTACCCCAAGTGAAGGAGTTCAAGTACCCTTGGGGTTTTGTTCGCGAAGTGAGGGGACAATGGAGCGGAGATTGGTCGGAGAATTGCGCGAGCGGGTGCGGTATTACATTCCATCTATCGCACCGTTGTGACGAAAAGAGAGCTGAGCCAGAAGGCAAAGCTCTCGATCTACCGGTCAGTTTTCGTTCCTACCCTCACCTATGGTCATGAAGGCTGGGTCATGACCGAAAGAACGAGATCCAGGGTGCAAGCGGCCGAAATGGGTTTCCTCAGGAGGGTGGCTGGTGTCTCCCTTAGAGATAGGGTGAGAAGCTCAGTCATCCGTGAGGAGCTCGGAGTAGAGCCACTGCTCCTTTGCGTCGAAAGGAGCCAGTTGAGGTGGTTCGGGCATCTGGTGAGGATGCCCCCTGGGCGCCTCCCTAGGGAGGTGTTCCAGGCACGTCCAGCTGGGAGGAGGCCTCGGGGAAGACCCAGGACTAGGTGGAGGGATTATATCTCCAACCTGGCCTGGGAACGCCTCGGGATCCCCCAGTCGGAGCTGGTTAATGTTGCTCGGGAAAGGGAAGTTTGGGGTCCCCTGCTGGAGCTGCTCCCCCCGCGACCCGACACCGGATAAGCGGACGAAGATGGATGGATGGATAGTTAAGACCTACCAACTTTTGATAGATTGAAATGATGTACAATCCTGAGAATAAAATACGTGGGGTGTAAACAGTACAGAGAAAATTAAAAGACGCTTGGTGAGCTATTTCGACTGACTGGCGCTATTGTGTTGACAGCTAACTAGCATGTTGGTGGCTAGCTTGTCAGCTACTGTAGCTCACCAGCTAGCCTACATCACCAAGCTTCTACCACATATTCCGAGAGGACGTGTGTAAATTATTTACACATGGTATTAGTTAATGATGAAATAATTGCTGACCTTTTTAGATTTATATTTCTCTATTTACATGATTAACTGAGTAAATGATTAGCCATTTCTTATACATTAGGCTACAATAGTATTTATGTATTTACAGCGTTATATCGGCTTTCCTAACCTTACTGTTAATACTCGAGGTCAAAACCTAACCTCAACCAATTGGGCTGCTTCGTAGGGCGGGTCTTGCCTAGAACTACAGAATTCATAGAAATGCGTATTTACAAGCCATTAGAAATACAGTAACATAAAGCTTGTTGTGAGCTAATTTACAGTTACATGTACACAAATAATAAATTTTTCCACGCAATATTTGAGCAATAGGCTACTTGATACTTTACTTGCTTCGGGTAACAGCAATTCTACCAGAGTAAAATGTTTCAGTATTCTTCTTTCCTCTGACAGAAAGATATTAAAAGATGAAAAGGAAATAGAAGGTTGAAGGGCAGATTGCAAAGAAATGAGGATAGGCTACGCATAATAGCTGAGAATGGTATGGAGATGAATAGACATCAGATAAACCAGAAGATAGATAGATAGATAGATAGATAGATAGATAGATAGATAGATAGATAGATAGATAGATAGATAGATAGATAGATAGATAGATAGATGTGAAAGTTGAGTCAGTTGTGAGATAGAGGTGCAGGAGAAAGACAGATGACCAGCTACAATACACAGGGAGTGATAATGCTACTGTGCACGCTCCAGCAAACAGCTACATGTAAGCAGTGGATTTTCTGTCAGGGCGACTTGGAACGAGCGTCAATCCACACTGGGACAAGACCATTACCAGGATCACTGGAGTGAAAATGGAGCCCATGTTGGACGGCCTGTTCCCAACCTCCATGTACACAATTTTACACAGTCACAGAGAGGCTCACAGACACACAATGTAACACACACAGCCAGTTCTGAGGAGTTAGCAAAACATTGTTAGACTAAATATATAGACAAGAAAACATACACACACTTTAACAATGGAGCCTCCCACAATCCTCCTACAGTGCCTTCAAATTACAATGTCAAAAGTAACGCAGATCCTTCTTAACAGCCCAAAGCCCTGCTTAAAAAATAAACCTCTCATTATGAAGTCATCACACTTGATTTATCTATATTTTGCCTTCTTTAAAGTGGAATATGGTGTTTTAGCTACTTATCTTATGGTAAATATCTGGTCATTTGGGTGCATGGCTTTGATGAAAATCTGATATAAATATCACGCACGGAAGAAGTAGGATGACGAAGAAAAAGAAGAGTCATGACTTTTTGGATGCTTTTTTGGCTGCTTTGGAAAGTAACTAAATTAAAGTAGGAGAGGAGAGGAGAGGAGAGGAGAGGAGAGGAGAGGAGAGGAGAGGAGGCAACTGCCAGATATGCTGTTGCAATTTTGATAATGTAAGTAGCTGTTGTGCCTCGAATAAAAAATACTTTGAGCAGTGAAAATGACAATTTTCACTATGCTAGATGTTCCTCCATGCAGGTTTTTCATTTAATTACAGGAACCTATATTATGAATTTTATGCAAACATTCATTCAAATCTATAAAACCTTCCAATTGCTTAATTTGGCATTCACAAAAATCACATTAACTGGAAGTGATATAGACAGGCATTAGTCTTATATGTCCCATCTTCATTTTCATCTGTCCCATTCTGTCCCATTCCATTATGCATGCAACTAGCAGTGGGAAATGACTAAATGTTATTCAGCTTTTGAAATATAATGTACTTAATGAGAGCAATTCACCACGCTTAAGATAAAGTGCATACATTCTGTACAAGTATTAGTATTTTGAGGATGTTTTGTTATACTTTATATCTTTTCATTAATGCTCTTATATCTTATGTAAAGCACTGTGAATTGCCTAAACTTAAAACCTGCCTTCAACATTTTTAATGTACTTTTTAATGTTTAATGTCTTCGCTTTATTAATATGCATAATGTGCACACAGGGATTTCTGTATGAAAATGCAAACTCTCGTGTCATTTTGTCTTTAAATCGGACCATCTGCCATGCACACTTTTCGGTCTGATATCTGCCACTTGCTTTATACATGAGACCCCTGAAGAGAATGAGAGAAAGGAGAAGATTAGGTGTAGAAACAAGGGAAGAAATAATAGGATACAGTATTTGAAATGGGGAGACTGGGGGAAGGAAAAAGCAATAGGGGGGGAGGCATTGGATAGAAAATGTGTTGTGGAGCCACTGCAGCAACAGTTGAGCTGAGGAACTTCAGGGCTCTGCAGCAATCTGTCTCTCTGAGCTTTGCTGCACTGGGGTGTGGTGTGGAGTTATAATCATAACACAACTGAAACAACTGCCTTTATTGGACATGCATGTGAGAAGACAAACCCCTGTCCATATACACAGAAATACAATGCATGCATACACCCCGGGTGGAGGAAGTGTTGAGATCTTTTAAATAAGTAGAAGTAACCTAATTGTGAAGAAAAAGAAGAAGAAAAAATCCAATGCAAGACTTCAACTCAATTTTGAGTAGAAGTTGTTATGACGGAGGCACACTTTCCCCACCCAGATTTATCCTGTCGGTCTGGGGATTGAACCGTCGACTTCCCGGTCACAAGCATTTGATTGTGTCTGATTATTATCATATATGCATTAACTGTATATTTTCATATTGACTCTACAGAATATTTCCTCAAATATTGATTAGTCATAACAACAAGATGTGTAGGTCAAGACAACAACTACGAACCAATCACATCTCTGTCACAGCAGTGCACTAGTGTGAATACCATGAATAGCAACATAGTGTTTGGACCAGAAATGCTTTGCTTGGATTAAATAAACTAGTTTGGTCCGATCTTCAGGAAGGATAAATCATGCATCCTCCAGTGCAGCGCTGCCTCTCCGAGCTGTTTATGTCAAGTGTGCTGGTATAAACCTTTTAAACCTTTTATTTGGATGTAGGAGTTCCAACAAGTAAAATGCGTAGAAGAACATTTTAGGCAGGTGCATGAAAGCCAGCAGTCGGCTAAGATCAAAGTGTGTTTTAGTGCTGAAAATATGTGTTTTAATCACTTTTACAGTCCAACTACCAAATATCACTTGGGCCTCAGAGTGGGTTTTGAGGAGCAGAGATAGTGGTGAAGTGAAGCATAAAGTGAAGTCAGTAATAAAATGTTTAACACATCCAAAAAAAAAGGTCTGGGTTGAAAATATTCGCAATTATACATTCTTCCCTAAATGTGCACAGGGGCTAACAAAAGGCAGAAACAGTTATTCATTGTTTATTTGAGTGCACTTTGGGAGGGGTCAAAGTCTATTTTTTATACTGCTGCAGCATCAAAGTGTTTATTTTGGGTCCAGATTAAGCATGGAGGAGGAGGACGTGAGCTTAACAAGCCTCACTGCTCTACTAAAACACAAGCTCTTATTAATGCAAGGTGACAAGAGGTGAAATCAGCACTGACGCCTGAAGACCCGTTTTACATCAACAATGACTTTCTTTGTAAAGTCAATTTGAAGAATAGTTTGATCTGTTTTATGTCATTTCCTTTATTTTTTTTATTTTTTTATTGATATTTTAATTAGTTTGTTTTGCTCATGGTACCTAAAAACCTTTGATTCTAAATGAAAAAGCAACTAAACTCCACATCATCAGTTTATTCCACCCCCGACGGGCCCCGGCACATTTTGGACTGCACCCCATGCTATAAAATGTTAGCTTCGTGTGGCCACTGGCGTAACCGTTTGAGGAAAGCAGAGCCGTGTGCACATGTTTATCTCTTGGCTCTAACCACCTGTCACAGGTGATGATGGAAAGTGCCATTGAGGCTGAACAGTAAAGGAAATAGGAAGTGCTGTTGATGAAGCACAATACTAATACAGTAGAGGAATAGAATGGCCGATGGAAATGGTTGTTTGGGTCATTCAATTGCTTGTGCCCTTGAACACATGGCTCTTCAGTGGAATAACTTATAATAAGTGGTACAATGCTATTAGTAGGTGTGTGTGTGTGTGTGTGTGTGTGTGTGTGTGTGTGTGTGTGTGTGTGTGTGTGTGTGTGTGTGTGTGTGTGTGTGTGTGTGTGTGTGTGTGTGCTTTGTAGTTACAGATTTAGGTATCAAGTGGTCACTTGTTCCACCAAACAAAAACACAAAGGGCTCTTGAGCTGTGTGGTAATATTCCAAACATCATCAGTGGAGCTAACAAGGTCCCTGATGAAGGTAAATACTTGGTATGAGTAATCCTTCTTTGTCAGCACTTGTCTTTACATAACACATGAACAGCGTTACTTAAAGGATTAGTTATGTGAGCGTATGACAGTTTTTCCTTTAAAAATACCTTTCTCCATCAACATGGACCTTCGTTGTGGAGTAAATTATTTAGTTTGATGACAGAATGGTGGAATGCATCTCTACATTCACTCAAATTACAAGGCGCTTGTACTTTACTTGAGTATTTCCATTGTGTGTGCACATTTAATCTTCCACTTCACTACATCTCAGAGGCCAACACTGTACTACATCCACTACATTTGTCTGACAGCTTTAGCTTTTCAGATTACAATTGTTCATCCCCTTCCTGTCCAGTGAAAACCATTTATCTCCAAATCTGATGAGTGTTACTGTGAATGTCTCTGATAAACCCAAGGATGAGGTGTTGCTTAATGAATTGAGAATGTTCTGCTTATTTTTTGTCATACATTTTCTGCATTAATGCTGCAGTCCTATTTATACAGAAACATCATATAGTGTATAACAGTAAAACACTGCAGAGAACATTTAACTAAACAATAGGCTACTTTTACCTTTGATAGGTTAAGTATATATCCAGAAAATAAGTAGTCTGGGATTGCCTCCACACGGCTCTCACAGACCATTCCCCAACTCAACAAATACCGATGCTTCGTCGCGTCGATCAGCGCCAGATACCGACGCACAAGGTACTCACATGCACGAACATGGACGAGCGGCAGAACCATATCAAAACAAAGAACAGAGAAGCTCAGATTGAAACACATACAGAAGGACTTCATTCTCTGCTCCGGATGCCATTACTTGTCTATATCTTCACATAGCAATCATTTGTTAAATGCTCTATTAATGTTCGGTATATCAGGTACAGCCTTGTACAGGCTCATATACAGCCCCTTTAAGTAAGGTTTTGAATGCAGGACTTTTATTTGTAGTAAAGCTACTTTCACAGTGTGGTACTGCTAATTTTCTTTAAGTAAAGGATCTGAATACTTCTTTCACAACTGCTTATATATATATATATATATATATATATATATATATATATATATATATATATATATATATATATATATATATATATATATATATCCTTGACGTTGCACCCGTGCCGCAGGAAAATCTGCCAGATGCATGTATTTTTCGTTTCCTTCCGCTTTCTTTGTGTTGGAATTTTAAATTTGGTGGATTTATGAGGACTATGGTTAACTGCTCCTCATATCTCTGCAGGGTAAATCCAGACAGCTTGCTAGACTCTCTGTCCAATCTGAGTTTTCTCTCGCACGACCATTTTGCAGCGGCTCTGTGCGGAGCTTAGCACCGCCCATGACGATTCTGATTGGTTTAAAGAAATGCCATTAACCCAGAGCACGTTTTCCTCCCATGCGCTAACCAGACCCTCTTTCAAAGCACTTTGGGGGAGGGTCTGGCCTAGCAAGACTAATATATAGTGTGTGTGTGTGTGTGTGTGTGTGTGTGTGTGTGTGTGTGTGTGTGTCTCTCTGTGTAATACATTTACTAGTATTTATTATAGTATTGTTTATTCATTGTTCTATTCACATTATTTATGCTGTTGGCTAGCAATTATGGTTTTAATGTCTTAATGCACCGGTAGCTGTGTTTTCAGTAATGCTGTACAAGCATTTTTTTTTTAAATAGATTTTATGAAGGTTGATGTGCCAAATATTTATTGGCCACCACCTTACATTAGTGTCACTGGCACTGATTATTAGATCCACGGTGTGTGTGGAACGGACATCGCTGCTCTGTGCTATTTGGCATCTTGTCTACATGATTTCAGATTTCCCTCAATTATGCAAAATGTCAGCTTTAAACATTTCGGGTAATATAAACAAGTACTTGAAAGGCCTTTGTGTATGTCCTCTTCTTTTTTTCCTGTCTTGCTGTATCCACTCTTCGCCTTCAGTGAAGCTGCAGTCCATAATATGATGAGCTGAGCTGTCGTTAACTTAAATAAGAAAACTTGATATTGCATATTAATTCCCACAGCTGAATCACGTATCAAAGGATATGATTCATTTTTAATTTTGCTTTGCAGCAGTTTCCACACAACACACACAGCAGCAGCAGACAGACTGACAGCAAAACAAAAACACAAACAGACGCTTGGGAGGTGAGAAGCAGTGCAATGGATGGGACACAGAGGGGGTCAACGTACAGTTATAATGAGTGTATAATGTGTGTGTGTGTGTGTGTGTGTGTGTGTGTGTGTGTGTGTGTGTGTGTGTGTGTGTGTGTGTGTGCGTGTGCGCTATAAATCATTGCACTGCTGCCTGTTGTGATTGCCTGACCTAGTGTTGCAGCACATTACCACCTTAACAGCTCTGTGGTTGGATTTATTTGTTGAGTGCACACACACACACACACAACACACACACACACGTGTGCACCCAGACTCATGTACACAAACACACACGTTTAGACACAGACCCAGTGCACTGTCTCGCTCACAGCTGGGTGAAAGTGTCTCGCTGTCAAATGTATGCAGGCTGAGAATGAATTTTAAAATGGGGAAAACAATTTCACCAAGGCTCATCCAGTCTGCACCGAAACATCAACCATTGTTTTGTCACTCACAGGCAAACTCAGACAATACCAAAATTCATGATATATTTTATAATTGGGGTCTCAAACTCAATGCATTTTGCAAATTGAGACTAAGGGACCCGTTCGGTATTTATGGAATGGACCACTGGAGGAAAAAAAATGTTTATTCTTTGTTGAGGGGAGGATCATCCTTTTGTATTCATGATACAGCAAAATTTCAAAGTGGCTTGTTTGGTGCATATTTTTCCATGTAGCTCTTAGTCTCGGCCCCCGCTACCAGATGGGTCTAAGCCATTATTTGGCTGTGGGGCAGGGGGAGCACTGCCCTCCTGGTGGCTGAAACGGGTAATTGCATTGTTTAAAAAATGAGTGGAATAATTACGCCTGGCTGGCATGACCAGATATTTTATAAATATCTTAAATAACACAAAACAACTAAATGGTGGTAGGTAGTACATCTGATTTAATATACTGCTTTAGTAAGCAGTTAGTTACTTACTAACTTAGTATTTGAAGTAATGCAGTAATGCAGGCAGTGTGCATTTAGTTTCCATGCTTTTTGTGTTTCCACAACAACGTTAGTGAGTAAATCTACTGAAATGGCCACCACACCATAACAGAGGAGTGGGATGCATCAGATCAGAATGCAGAGGTTTAGTCATGTATATCATGGCTGTAAAAAAATAATGGGAATCTGTATATTCTGCTAAGCGCAAACCAGTACAGAAGGTATCGATGAATTGTTGGGGGAGGGTCATGCCTTTTTTCCAAATCGTTTTGGAGGGTCATAGAACAATTTTTAATAGTGAGGGGAGGGTCATGTCTATTTTGGCTAAAGGTCCCTAAACTCCTCCAGTGGCCCCTTAAATAAATAATGAACAGTCCCTGAGAGTGAAAAGAACGCTAGTTTCATATCGTTTTTATTAATGCCTCTACCCGGGTCCGATTTTTCGCGTGAAGTCACAAAATGATTTGTGGCAGGTAGATGGCGCTACAGAGCACACATTCTGACGGGTCACAGATTTCGGCATAACACCGGAAAATCCTGTGTAAGTGTATTCAGCTGGGTAAAAGGTAGCAGGAGATTTCTTTAAACAGGTCTAATTGTATTTTAGTATTATTTAAGAAGTTATCTGTTGTAGTTATGGCTGATACTGGGGCAGGTCCATCATGGAAAAAAAGGAAATTAAACGAAGAACAACTAAAAGCTAAAAGGGAAAGTGAAAGACAATGGCTCTCAACAGATGGAGACAATTACAGGATTGTAAATGATTCAAAAACGTCCCCGAATTGGCCCTCGGGTATGTAATATGTCTATTTCATTCATAAAATAACTTTACAATTCACAATGTGGTTGTACGTCAGTAGCCTAGATTAAATTAAGTCCTCCTTCCATTTAGCATGGACGTTTTCCTTTTAGTCCGTGTTTGTGTTGGCCTACTATTTTCTTTTCCCTTGCCCCCCTGTAGTACGCTATATTAATCTAAAAGTTATTATGACGTTGGTTGCTACAACAATCTCTTAATGCTTTGGCTCGTGACACAGTGAGAGTGATAATGTTACCCGGTTTATCTCACAAGACATCCAAAGTAGGCTAACTTACCGTATGCAACACTTGAAATGCAACAATGCATCTGTAACATATTCTCTTATTGTAAATGAATGAGTTTCTGTCTGAGCAAAATATTCATTGTGACTATATGACCTCCTGGTAATGCTAACTCAGTAATACAGTGGTCAATACAGCACCATAAAGAAAATACCTTTATGACGGCATGTGTGGTAAAAACACTACCACTTTTGTCCAAAGCGGCCGCTAGAATCAATGCAAACTGAAAGTTACATATAGCCACTTTAATATGAAACATCTTCCACTCGGTTTGCTTTGTCAGTTTGCTTCCACTTGTGTCTTTTCCCTGACTTTGTGTGCAAGGTGCTGCCTCTAAAATGTGTGTTTTGCGTGAACACGCTATACTGTCAGGGAGATTGTGCTGAGTCAATTTAGTTTTTCTTGAAAGACAATTATGATGGGAATAAATTAGAGAAATATGACCTGGGGAGCAAATGCTGTATTAATGATTAATGGATAAACTGATTATCTCTAAGCACTAACCAGGATAAATCTTCCAACAACTGGTCAGAAAACCCTTTCACGCACCTTGAAATAGGAGTTTTCTAATAAGATTGAACATCGACAACCACATTATTTTAAACACCATCCCAGTTCAATTCTAAAAGAAGCAGAGACTCAAGAATAGTCCAAAGGTGTTAAAACAAGCCCTAGAGAGAAAAAATAAAAAAGAAAGACTCGCTCAGACGATCATTATCCATTTAGCATGGCCACAGCTCTCAATGGCAAATCAGCAGAATTACAACAGCTAAGGCCTTCACTCATCAGCGCCTCCTTCTCTCTTGTGTACCTTTTTCCCTTATGCTACAGCGGACTGTCCTTTACAGGCTCCTTTATCACTAGGCTCTGGTCACATCCATGCAGTGGTTAGATCTGTCGTTACTGTCTTTGTTTTTCCGAACATAGCCTTCTACTGTACTGTCTCTCCTTATTTCTCACATTCTTATTTTGCTTTGTGGTTGGCACTGACCCTTTTTCCGTCCTTAGTTAAGAGACACTTCCTTGGGACTATGCCATTGTGGTACAAAAAAGAGGCACATTTGCAACAATTCAGCTTTTGTCACAGTAACTGTGCTTTTGTATTAATGCTAAATGAGAATTATTGCAATGCAGGCAGTAGGGCACTTTGGCACCCCACCAAAATCACAATTTTTTGGGAATACTGAAAAAGTTTAAAACCATTTAGTCTTATAGGCAACATGTAAAAATTGTACAAGTGGTACAATAAATATTGAGATCCTCTATTTAAGTAAAAATATACAGTAGCATAATCTTTTACAAGTAAAAGTCCTGCATTCATAAGTACAAGAAAGAATTTGCAGCAATTTCTTTACTTGACTTTAAAGAGGACTGGAAAATAATGATTTCTATTATCTTATTTATTTACAATCGGTAAAAAAAAACTGTTTTCATCCAGGAAGGTCAAAGTAAATGGTCAAGTGAGCAGAGTTTCAGTGTCTTGCTCCAGGACACTTCAGCAGGACAGATGCTTGCCAGCTGATTGGAGGCATACCCATGTCACTTCTGAGAAACTTCAAACAAAAATGCTGAATCTCTTGTGACATTATGACCTGCATGTGATGAAGACAGCCAACCAGAGTTCAGAAATATCTCCCAAACCACCGCTGAATTCAAGAATAAAGCCTCACATGTAATTGTTTGATTCAGGGAGGAAAATGTGCCAAGAGCTGCCATCTTTCATCATGTTATGGGTGGCTCAGTGCAGTATAACACTAATGAGTGCTGATGTCCACCGCTATCCTGTTCTTCTCATCCTCCCCTGGAAGGATGAGAGGGGATCCGGTAATGACAAGATTTTAAAGGAGCCCCCTTGGTCCGACTCTTAACACCCGATAGGCTGGCCGGTCACACCCAACACACACGGCGTCTCCCTCTCTCCCTTTTCCCCTCACACACACAAACAGAAATCCCTGTTCTCTGTACTAGAATTAGCCATCGGCTGCTCTCCAGTCAGATCCGCTCAATATTCCACCCTTCCAAAAAAACACCCTCTCTCTTCTCGTTGTTCACTGGAGGCCGCACATTGCCACAGTCATAGTTGTGTCACAGCAATCAATCACCCATCAATGTGAAACGGCTACACCGATACAGAGAAAATACAACAACTGCACTGTAATTCCCCCCCAAACTCCTCCCTTACTATCCCCCACACACACGACACCATCTGTCCTTTGGAATCTCCATCCTACTGCCTGACCTCCATCCACTCTCTTTCTCTCTCTTTCTTCATCACTATGTCCATTGCTTCCTCATGGATGACTACAGACATCACACCCATGATCATTATCAGTCACTTGATTCATTACCCAGCTGGTGACCTTCTAACACATATGCAGAAATATGCAGACACACACAGGTCCATTCACACATGCAGACATTTACATTTGCATTGACTTGCACACATGATGTACACGCATGTGCTACACAACTGAATATAAAGACCAGATTTCCTATTTTTTTTATCATTTCAGTGTTTTTTTCAATCCATTCTGTACGTGACAGTGTTGGGCAGCAATGTATTACTCAGTCACCTTTTCAGTAATGCGCAGTGTAAGGACATTTACCAATATTTGAAATTTAACAAATAGATAACAGTTACACTCAAATACTTTGAAATTGCTTGTGGCTTGTTCATTGTCTTGCTGGGAGTTTTACGGAGAGTTGATCTCAGTTTAGTTTCTGCATTCAGATGAGGAAATGTGCCTCCCACTAAAGTTGTCTCATTTACATGCTAAAGTTAGCTACCAGCAAATCTAAAAATAAGCTTTTGAGTTGTTGTTGTTGTTATTGTTGTGGCTGAGTAACAAGAGTAATGTAACAAGGAATGCAACTTAGTATTTTTGGGGTGGAGTAATTAGTAAAGCAATGTAATTACTTTTTCTCATAAGTAATATGTCATGTGTAATTGATAACAGTTTTAAAGTAAGTTATGTTTTTCTCTCAGAATTTTAAATTGTGTGATTGGATGTTTCTTGCCAAAATAGCTCTTACACATAGCACATTAGCACATTACACATCTCTTGACATAGCTCTTAATAAGCTGCTATATAAGTTGGTCTGAAATGTCTAGAATGAATCTAAACATTTAGATGAGACCTGGAAAGCTTTGTACACATGCAAAAGCAACAAGGACTATTTTCCTTCTGAAAATAATCATCCATCCATCCATCCATCCATCCATCATCCCTTCCAGATAATCTTATGAAACTAAATGCATCAATATCATAATGATTGTTGGAGACATCATCATCATCATCATTACCTATTTCACTGCTCATTATCAACACATCTATCATCTACTCATTAATCATCACTCCCTTCTGTGCCCCAAATCATCCATCCATCCTTCCACCCATGTTTTTCAGTTCATACCTGGAGTTGGTCATATCCGTCTGTCCTCCCTGACTCTTCTCCAGCCCGAGCTTGGTGAAAATCCCGACCAACACCATGATGGCCACCACTCCACAGATAATATACACGATCATGTGGGTCCGATCCTTGTCCGGTTCCTCTTGGACCTCTGTGACGGTTGCCGCTGGCCCCCCGGTGTTTGCCCAGACGGGTGTGTCATAGTTGGAACAGGAAGTCTGGTCCAAACTGTGGACTTTGAACTGGCAGCAGAAGCGATAGAAGCAGGAGCCACAACAGAACAGGTAAATACCTGCGTTACAGTTGAAGGGCGGGTCCCACTGGCCCATGACGTCGTAGTAACCCCAGCAACGGTTACCGCTAGTTGGAGCTGTTTTGTCCTCTGGTGGGGCATCTGGTGTGGGTGTTGCCAGCGCAGCCTCTGGTATCATAGAAGGGTCGGTTGTCTCGTTGTTGGAAAAGAACTGGGCCAAAGCCTGACCTGACGGCCAAGAGTTCAGTCCACCCAGAGAGGTCAACCCTAGGAGAATGGCCAGGGAGAAGCTTACCAAGATAGGATGCACGGAGGTGGCCATCTTGGACTTACTCCAGTATCTTGTGGTGGCTCGGTGCTGATGTGTATTTTAATGATAGTAAAGCTCCTAGGTTTAAAAAACAACAACAAATACACAGAAAGTTAAATATCCTTCGTGTCCAGAGATTTCCATTATAGTACTGTAACTGAATGAATCTGTGCGCTGTTTAAGATTAGAAATCATTGAGATAACAGTTTTGATAAATTGAGGGGGTTAGCCCTATATGCTAGGGGTGGGGGGAAAAAAATCGATAAAACATAGTATCGCGATATTTTTCATGGCAATACTGTATCGATACACAGACGCCAAGTATCGATCTTTTATGATATATGTGTTGGTCAGTCTGCTTGACATTCCCATTTTGCAGCAATAAAATTGAAGTGAGATGAACAGACAGAGAAATGTATCTTTTTAGATAAAACAGATGTTGACAAAATGTTCCTTTGGGGACATCATTTGAAATTGGGAAAAATTTGAAGTTTGAAAAAAGGTAATACATTGCAATATATCGCAGAATATTGCAATATGTCTAAAATCGCAATAATATCGTATTGTGACATAAGTATCGGGATGATATCGTATCATGAGGCCTCTGGTGATTCCCACCCCTACTATGTGCATGCCTGGAAAAATAAATAAAGTAGCATTCAATTAGCGTTGTGGCAAGTTATTACTGCACACGGTTACAGAACATGGAATTGACGTCAAGGGGCAGAGGAACAAGTGAGTGAAAGAAATCAATCTCACATCTTAACAGGAGTGAATGAGTCCCCTGTGAGCAGGCACTCATACACACAGACGCATCACAGTCCCTGGCAGATCTGTCCTATGTGTGTAGGTGTGTGTTTATCAAAGCAGATAAAAAAACAAATCAGGATTATGTCACCTTTCAGAAAGCCATATGTCATCAGCAGACAGCAGAGGCGGTTGTAGACAAATCCAAATCCTGGTGGCTTGGAGGAAATCTAATTCAGGAGGGCGTGTTACCTACGAATGAACTTGCCTCTGGCATTTCTTGCATTAAGCTCCCCTGCTGAGTGGCTGGATAATCCGTGAAAAGTGAGAACTCTTGGTTCCTGACGGCGCTTGCAGAAAAAGAAGGCAGATTCCTCTCAAACTTGAAGATAGTCACGGGCTCCCACATGAAAGGCTTTTCACTTCGGAGACGGACTCATATTCCTGAGTGGATAACAACTGTAATGCTCAACGCTGGAGTCAAATCACTTCTGATGTCCTGGAAAAAAAAACTCTGACCAGAGTGCTGTGTTTTCCTCTGGAGTTGTCTGTCTCTCAGAGCTTAACTCGAGTCTATCATCACCCTTCTCTCAATGTTGCTTTTCAATAGAAGGTTTTTTATTTTTGTGGTGGGCATCTTTTTCGCTACCACCTTGCTCCACGTTGGTGAACGTTACTCTCTCCTTGAGGTGTGTGGATCCAGTCTTTTAGGAGTGATATTAAATATTGAGCTTTTATTTTGTAAAGCTTGTGTAGGATATCTCCTTCCTATTTCCAACCAAAGACCCAACAGGTAACAACAGCTGTGCAATATTCTTTAAAACATTACTCCAGGCTCTTGTCAAGCTGAAATCCTTGATTACAGTCCAAAAGCTCTTGCACCTGAGGAGTGTTTTCTCTCTCTCTCTCTCACTCACTCACTCACACACACACACACCCACACATACACTCATTCAGCTCAAATCCCCCTTGTGACAGTGCTCTGTCAGTGTCAGTCTGTAGCTTTTAAGCGACACACAAGGAGTCCAATGGCTTTTGTTCTGGCCGTGTGCAGGACTCCTGTTGCTGCGTGCTCACTCCACTGGAACTCCTCCTCTCCGTGGATCCCAGGGTCTCTAACAGACCCAGGACACCAGCTGTGTGCTCTGTCTGTCAGCCTGCTCAGTCCTGCCCTACAAGTGCAAAAACTAAACGGGAGAGGAGGCGAAAGAGAGAGGGGAGGGGGGCTGGTGTTGTGATACTGAATCTGTGATCTTAATGTCTTAGCGTTGCTGCATCCAAGACTCAAGAGAAGCTGTAAAAAAAAGATGCTGGAATACTTGACCAGAGTGGAGTGTCACACATAACGGATTGTGGCTTCAAAGGTTTTTGTCTCTCCTTCCTTGGCTTGCTTTTGGCTCAGCTTTTGAGCATGCCTCTTTGTTTAAACTCTCCCTCTATCCTCTGTTTGATATTTCTTTTGCCTCTTTTGCTCCCTCACAACTTACCTCACCCTTTCTTCTCAGCCCGAGCAGAGCTGTACGGGCTTTTGTCGTTGTTGAGGAAATATCAGCGAGTGGGTGAGAGCCGGTGGACTGCCCTCTGCACTTTCAGTGTCGCACTTGTGCAAGCCTCACTGGAATAATGCTCCCCCAGCCCATACGGACGACAGAGACAAGTGGAGATGCGACAGCCAAACGTGGCAATGAGGGCAGATCAAAAAATATCCAGTTTTCAAAAGAAGCCCCCTTTGGAAATATAGGACTGTCTGCAGCAGAAACTCGTTGTTGTTTAACAACTCAGTTGCCTTTTTTTTTTTTCTCCAAATTTGCATTAATGTATTTTTTGGTCTTTTTTTTCCCAGTCTGAAAAAATCTCAAATCTCAAAGCATTAATATGCAACAGTTTTTAGGCACATGCTGCATATTATCTCCCAATTTTTCATGCAATGGATTTTGCTGTCAATTCAGTCCTTGTCCGGCTTCAGCTTCTTTGAAAACAGGCATAATTTGATATATATGTATAGGAATTTTATATATATATCATATGTATGTGTTTTCACTGGTGCTCTGCTTGTGGGATGCTCCAAACAGAAGTGGGAAGAGAAAGGAGAAGCAATAAAATGCTTTTTTTTTGTTTTTTATTCCATCCTCTCCCTTTGTTGTTGCTTCTTCATCAGTGTGTATTCCCTTATTTCCTCGCTGCCTCAGTCTGCTCAGTGCATCTGTATCCCGTCTGCTAGTGATGCTCGCGCTGCTGCTACTGCTGCTGTTTTCAACCAGGACTGGATGACAATGTCCCCCCCACACTCACTCTCTCTCTCTCTCTCTCTCTCTCTCTCTTAGTCACTCCTCCCTCTCAAACTCACTCCTCCTTCTCTCACTCACTCCTCCCCTCCCTTTTGGTCTCTCTCACACACACACACACACACACACACACACACACACACACACACACACACACATCTTTTGTGCCCTAATGAACGCAGCTCTTGCCTACAGACTCTCCCTCTCTCTCTCTCATTATGTGTCACTGACACTCTCTTCTCCCAGTTTAGTCCCGAGTCCCACGTTTTTCTTCTCTTTTTGGCTTCCAACTATTACAACTCACTCCTTCATGTTCACTCCATTCCTTTCATCTGCTTTTTTACGCATTCATCACCGTTTACCTCCTGTCTGTCTAACCTGTTCAGTTTGCGTGTGCATGTTTTTATGTGTTTCTGTGCGTGTGTGCGTGTGTGCGTGTGTTTTTTGTGCCTGTGCGTAATTACTGCGCTAATGCCTCTGCACATCCCCGTCTTTGTGGGAGCATGCCTTAAACATGTGTGATGCTGCAGTCTTTAAGTGCTGATTTAGGGAGAGGGAGAGAGGGATGGAGGAAGAGAGAGAAAGAGGGAAGAAGGAAGCAAGGGTGAGATAAACAGAGAGGAAGAGGGAGGCAGGAAGAAAGGGAGAGGAGGAGAGAATTGGACAGCGGAGCAGCTGCCAAAGAGAAGGCTTGACAGAGAGTAGCAGGGGAGGGAAAGAGGAGAGGAATTATAGCAGGGAAGGGAGGGGGATTAAGAAACACAGGGAAAACAACTGGAATAGGAACTGACAGAGGGATAGTGGGAGAGAGTGGGGGATAGGAAGAGAGTGCAGACAGGTAGGTGAAAAAAAAAAAAGAAAGCTATCTCAAGGGAAAGGGACATATTGGACCTGGAGAGAAGAGAGAGGGACTAGTCTTCAATGACAATTCAGGAGGGTAATATAGAAATAGCCAAGGTCCCAGAAAATTCCCAAGAAATTGACTGGAGAGAGGGTTATACATTTTGAATAATCCCAGATATAATGTTGAATGTGAACTAGATTTTGAAGACGAAGAAGTATTGCCTTTGGGTCCGACTATGAACCGGGCAAACCTCATCAGAAAACACTGAGGGGGGAAAAAGCAGCAAAGGAAACGCTGCTTAATATTTTATTCTGTTTCTAAGTGGCTTACATTATATTCACGTTTTTACATAAAAAGCTTAAAAGGCTTTTCTTTAATTTCCCTGTCTCGCTCTCCTTTTTTTTTATCTTTTTATCTTTATATACACTCCAAAGACTCTCATGCATTTGAGCCACACTGTCTTTTTGTTGTTGTTGTTTTTGCTGCAAGTACCCCCCAGCTCATCTTCTCTTGCTGTGTGTACTCTGTCCAACCCTCTCGGCCTAAATTCGCTTAAAATCTTTGGCAGAGTGCATCAGGAGTTATGTCAAGAAATACACACGAGCATACTAACGGCATTCCCACAAACATTGCAAGCCGACACACACTCCTATGACTTCACACTGCAGTTCTGTGATGTGCCACAAATCAGCTAATCCTCCTCCTTCCTGCAGACTGACATTAAAGTGTCTTTGGCACATTTACTGTAAAGGAAAGCAGGTCATTCATTTTGAAATGGGAATAAAAGTTGTGGGGAATAAAGAGTGGTTTACCACCATCAGAAATGCAGGACAAAGAGAGGCAGTGAGATGTGGTAGCAAAGGGTGTTGGCTGAAAATCAAGATGGGAAGGAAAGAGGGATTAGATGGATGGAGAGGAGGAGTCCTAAGGGAGAGATGGAGGGCAGAGAGTACAGATTGGGAAATCTGTCTTAAATCATATCTCTCTCCCGCTCGCCCTCTGCTTGGCTGTGGTAAATCGCACATTATCCACTCTCTGTTCTGTCATGTTCTTTTTTGCTCTCTTTCTCCTGCACATTTAATGCAGTAGTAATTTCATATATTATGCTATGTTCACACACCTAACGTAGAGCAATTCTTTTCATGCAGGGCGATTACATACAAAGTCAATGCAAAGACGCAAGTAGATGCAAGTTTGCGCAAATGACCCGACGCAAATATGCTGAATTTGCGTCATTGAGATTTTTTAAAACTTGTGTTGCCTAAGCCTATCAGCATTGAGATTTTCCTGACGTCACAGACATTGTTGAATCAGATATGGAGGAAAACGTTGTTGGTATCAACATGGAGCCTCTCCAGCCTGTCTTGAGCGAGCGGATAAACAGAAATGATCCAACAAATGCATAATATTTTGCATTAGTAATAAAATTTCACATACCCGCACACTTACAAAATGCCTGGAAACATGCACTCCACTCAGGGAGCTATACACATGCAAATACACACTTGGTGTACCTAAAGGTATCATTAATACATTGCACTTCCTTTCCTCTCCTCTCCTCTCATTAGATCTTACTAAGTTTCCTCAAAGCCAATCTCATTCTCACGCTTCCTCTCAGTCACCTGCCTCGCTGCCACTTCAAACCATATCCCCTTTTTCCCTTCACTTTGTCCTTCCTTTAGCCTGTCTCCATCTCTCAACTCATCTTCCCATCCTCCCATCAAACTGTCACCCGTTGTCTCGAAAATCCCAGTGTATGTGCCACGCCTGTCACTCCTTTTTGTCTCACTCTGTGGAACCGCCTTCCGTAAGCCATAGCTGCTCATCACCCCTGTACTCTCTGACTGTCACTCAATATAGATTAGTTCAGGTTGGAGATGAAAACGGATGTAGTTATGTGAGGGTTACTCAGACATGGCCATGAGAGATGGAGAAATTTAGGAGAAAGTGAAAGTCTGAAAGCAATGAAATTGGTACCAAAATAACAAATAAAGAGATAAGATAAATAGCTAACAAGGGAAAGGGGGGGAAAAAAAGACATAGATCAGGGGATTAGGTTATAGTGACATCTGCAGGGTTGATGGATGTCTGCGGTTGTAGGAGTGTTTTTCTCTTTTTTTGATTCACTGCCCTGTTCCGCATGGCTCCGAGCCGGTGCCCTCCCACAACCTCGTCCTTGACTGCAGGGGCCAGACATTGTATACCTGCCATTGATTACACACACACACACACACACAGGCACACACACACACCAGAGTTTAACGACATGGAATTTTATGTTTATGCCCTACGCTGTAGTTACGAGTGTTTGTGCCCTGTTTGTGTCTGTGTGTGTGTCTGCGGCCTTATTTTATTGCCTTTATCTTCCTGACCATGACACTGGTATTTTTCACTGCAAGGACCAAATTAAACATGTTGCTGACTCTGTTAAGCAGGGCAAACACTGTACGAAGGAACAGTATTTTAGCCCCCGAACTAATTTTAGAATGTCTGCCAAATCGGTTGTCATTTGACGTGCAGTATGATGGGGTGAGGGGGGTGGGGGGGGTCACAATGCCTGATAATGCCCTGTGTAATCAATTTTCTGGCTCTGAAAATGTGTTGTCCTCCTTTCGTCTCACTTGGTTGAATTAAATTGTAAAATTGACAAAACCAACGGGGGTTCTGTGTTTATGTTCAGTGTGAGCAGCCATGTAGTAACCGGCCAATTGAGCTGTACTAAGTGAGCGTTCAGAATGTTATTGCAGTGTTACGCAGTACAGATCGGACAGCCGGGATGGATCGGTCACTGACACTGTCAGGTAATTCTCAACAAGCGTATGTCCAAAAACGACAATTCCTTTAAAACAATGCCACTGAAAGGGTAGGAATTAGCTGACTATGTCTGGTAGTGTAGAATTCCAGCCACGTATAGATTTGCATTATATATTATATTATCTCGAAAGGTTAAAGATAAAAATAAAAAGTTTCTAAAAGTAACAATGTCTCACTTCAGGTTCAAAGCTGCTTCCGGGCTCTCATCATAGCAGCTCTCTTAAAATAAAAGTTTAATTTGCGGATGAATTCCGCCCCCCCCCAATGCGGGCCAATTGGATCTAATTTCCAATTGTGGCACTTTTTGTACTGTGATCCCTCTTTGTCTGCCAACCCTCTTAGCTTTCCCTCTTCTTCAATCAAAAGAAAGTACTCAAAGAGCTCACCCTGCCTAACCTCTCTGTAAGGCAATGTGGGTCAGTTTGATATAAAAATTATCTATTGGGTGTCTTGAATTAGTATTGTATTTAGTGTATAGTGTATGTACCACCCTTTACTTCCATAGTATGTTTCTCTTATGACTCTATGATCATTTTTAAAACTACCCCAAATGCCCTTCCATTTGCGGTATTATTGACTGCTGCTAATGTATTTATGTATTGATGATGCTTTTTAGGCATTTGTTAACCAGCCTATTCATTCTTGTCAGTCCGCTGTATCTAAACAGCCATTTAGTTTGATGATGGCTAAGAACATACTCGATCTATCAGCCGAAATATCACCTTAACCAATCAGCTACTGAGCCAAACAATTAACAAACCTGAAAGCACAGCATAATGACAATTATCAATCATTTTCCATCACGTCCCAAAAAAAGTTGCTCCTTGCTATCTGCAGCACGCCATTCATGCGTCCACACTCTACTCTCGCTTCTCTGTGTCTTCTAAAATGTGAATGGTTGTCTGTGTGCAAGTGTTAGCCTTGTAACAGACTGGCATCCTGGTCATGGTGTAGCTGGTCAATGTGTGCTGGGATAGGCTCCATCCCCATGCTACTGTGCACAGGATAAGCAGGTATAGATGATGGACGGACAGATGGATGGAAATCAGCCAGAGATCAGCACAAAGGAGCCACCAGGCTAGATAGCTAGCCGTGCAGTCAGCCAGCAGTCATCAATAAAGGATTATCCGACTGCATCTCCGTGGGAGGTCCATGTCATAATTAGCTGTGTGTCTCAGTTTCGGGACGGCGCAGTAATCCAATCAGCCAGTCAGAGCTGAGATCTGTCCTCAGAAACAAGGACAGAGTGAAAAGGGATGTAGAAAGAAAGAGTGTGTGAGAGAGAAGGCTCACCCAAAGGTGAACAAATAAAGGTGGAGGTGGTGTGGGTGATATGGGGAAACATATAAGGCAGGAAAGGAGCTGAAGGAAAGAAGAAATACAAAAAGGAGGTGCACAAATGTCAGGCATGAACGGATTATGAGACAGTGGGTCCCTGGCCACAGACATGTAGAAGCCCCCTCAACTCTCCTGAATAAAAGAAAGACCCACAAATTGATTGTTAGAATTTTGCATATCTTTGTGGTCAAATTGTATCTCTTTGCAGTTGTGTTGCATCTCTTTGTAGTTGTTTTTGTCTCTTTGGAGTCCTTTTGTGTCTCTTTGTAGTCCTTTTGTGTCTCTTTGTAGTCGTTTTTTGTCAATTATTAGTCATTTTGCGTCTCTCTGTAGTCATTTCATGTGTCTTTGTAGTCAATTTGCGTCTCTTTGTAGTCTCATTTGCATCTTTGTGGTCATTTTGCACCTGTACTAGTTTTTTTGTCTCTGTCGTCTCTTGTCACTTTGCAGCTCTGTAGTTATTTTGCGTTTCTTTGCATTTCTCTTTTTGTGGATGTTCTGTCTCTTTGTAGTCGTTTGACTTTCCAGCAAGAAATGTTAACGGTCACTTTAAACAGATGTTCTGGCAAAGAGCCCCCTGACGCCTTGGGCCCCGGGCCTATGCTCGGTAGATGATGTCAGAAAGTATAGGGAGAAAGAAATGAAGACAATCATAAAACCCAAACAGAAAATGAGAGTTGGAATGCACTAAGAAGACCTTGTTGATGCAGAGACACTCACTAACTTGCCCTCGCTCGCTCCTTCCCTCTCTTTCTGATAAAGTTCTGTGACACAAAGAGGATTTGTAAAATCCAGTAGGCTTTTATTGCAGCTCACTGATCTGTGCATGCACGCGCGTACATGGAAGTGTAAAGCCTTTAAACGAACATCTTTGATAGCTACAGTACAGTGTAAGATCTATATTTCGCACATGTAGTATTCCATAATTAATCTCTTGTTCATTTTAAACGATCTATGCAGACACCACTTTGGTTTAAGTATGTGTCTTGTGTCCGTCTGTGTGTGTGTGTCCGTCTGTGTGTGTGTGTGTGTGTGTGTGTGTGTGTGCGTGTGCACTTTGAATTTGTAGATTTCAGTGGATTAGCCTAGTTAAGGGCTGATGTTTTCATCACCAAGGCTCCCAAACTTGTGGATGACTCAAATTTGGTCCAGTACCGCTGATGACGTCACCATTCATCTCACAGTGCTTCTCCCGAGAGCTGTTTATCCAACTCTATATTTATCATTTTACACTTAAAGAAACGCACTCCGTATGCAGTCCATTACATACATGCCATGAAGAGCCCAGGAGCACCTCTAAGCTTAGGCTGTAAACAAGAGATAAGCCTATATATATTTTATAGCATGTAAATACGTGACATATATTGGAAAGCAAATTGCCTCTGGGAGGATATATTATTTCTGATCTAATCTTAAATGTTCATGCTGAGATGGCAGTATCAAAGTCAGGGCTTCCTTTTTAATTTGACTCTTTAAACTTCTTCAAAGGGAAAGTCGAGTCAAGAAGGCTTATGGCAACGCCTGAGTTACTGGAACCTCTTTTTTTACTTGAGGAGTGAAACTGAGAATATTTAATGCTTGATTTTGTAATCCGAACACTGAAATATTCAAAATTTGCCAAAATTATTAATTGTATCCATTCAAATATTTATCCAGAGAAGTACGCCATTCATAATTCAGTTGGACAGTCCTGATTTAGCCGCCATATGTGTGTAATTAGCACTTTTTGTCTGCAAACTTTGCATGCATCTCATGTCAGTTAGCAAAAGGAGCTGGAACAAGTCGGTTTCTTATTGTTAAAAAACAATGACGACCCCTTATAGTCTCCAACAAAGTGCTGCGAGAGCACATAACTCCTCCAGTCTAACACATTCAGCTACTCTACCAAGAGACTTCTCTTGTTATTGGCTTAAAAAAGAAGCACTTACCCAGGATAGAAAAGATAACAGTCCAGGGTGGTGGCACATTGTGTGCATCAGAGATTTATTAGAACCACAAGTGATTTTGTGGTCCTGGTAAATCCTTGCTGTTAACAAACTGCACATTCCCCCCCCCTTCTTTGTCCCACATATAGTAAGCTTTGAAAAGAGAAGACTGGTTACAGTAAAAACTCCTTGGGTCAAACTGAATTAAACATACAAGGTGTTCTCTTTCATATTCCAGACTCTTTAGCCTTTCAGAGCTCACTGCGCACAGAAGCTAGAAACGACAGCTAGGTTTTCTTCGTCATCATCAAAGCCCACTGCAGTGACCTCATTATCCCTTATAATTTCCAAAGCTCTTCTGAAAAGGGTTTATCACAAAATCTGTCTCCGCCAGTCGCAAACAATCTAAATCAAAATGAGGTTTTCCAGCTACAGAGAATATCCTTGTACCTAGAAGAGAAAAATGGATGTTACTATTAGATTTGATTTACACTCAATTACTCTGCACACAGCAGTGCCCTGAATATCTGAATACATCTTATTGAAGTTTGCTTCTTCTTCAAACTACACACTTGTAAACCAGTTAAATGATCATAGGACATTTAAACATTTATTTATTTTACATTTATTACTTAGATAATTCAATACACAATTAAAGTGAGAACTTGTAAGACTAGCTTTATCAGTGTTGATGTATTGTTCAGTGCATTGCTGTGACATTGAACCTTCACCGAGTGTCTATAATTGACCCCACCGAGACATTTCAATCTGACCCCAGTGGCTGTTAGCCTCACGCCGGGGGGTTGTATCAATTACATGCACAAGTCCATTTATATAAAAACATATCAGGTTCCATTATTTCTAGCAGTAATTGCTGAGGCAACAAAGCTCCTGACCAGATGAGGATATATGCAGGTAGGATGGTTTGTTGTCACATGAATAGATCAGTATGATAGATAGTTTGCGTTAGCAGGCTAACACTTGTTAATTAGCCCTAAACCCAAAGTACAGCTGACCTTGTTGGGAATATCGTTAGTTTTGCAGGTATTTGGTCATAAACTAAAGTACCGGACAAATTGAAATTGATCATGGCACTTAATGAAAAGTACAGGAATCACCAACATTATGACAATTGATCCTGGTGGGATTGTGAATACCTGTGGGAAATTCCTTGGCAACCAATAGTCATTTCACCAAAACCCAGAAATGTAAACCTCATGATGGTGCTAGAGGAAAGGTCAGTGGATCGAAGTCAGTAGGCTTAATCCTCTGGGAACGTCGAATGATTAAACTAAACTGAATGTCAATCCATCCAATAGGCCTAGTTGTTGAGATATTTCCTGAAGGACCAGGCAACACTGCTAAACAAAAAGGAAAACAAAAATCATCTTTTTCAAGATAGTTTTATTGTATTCCATTTACCTGAATGACAGGTATCCTTCCATGTTTCTTGGCTTTACAATCCTGGGGTTCGTCGATAGTTTCGGTGAAGTAAAGCCGTGTTTATGGTCGACGCAACAGGAGTCTTGCTGTAGATTAGGGCTGCACAATATATCGTTTTTTGTTATCGTCATTGCGTAATATACACATTGCGAAAGGCTGCGTAATATTGCCAAAGACGCTCAGAGAGTTTTTGTGTTAGTTGAAAAAAATATCAATAGATAACTGCACTAAAACTGCACTAGAATGACTGTAAAATGTTACAGTTGTAGATGACTGAATGACTGTAAAATGTCATTCTTATTTTAGTGGTGCCTTTTATATTTAATTTGATGTATAAATTGTTCAGTAAAATGTTGGAAATTATTTTCCTTCATTTGTTCTAAATACAACCAGCAATATGTTACTGAAAGCAGCAAAAATGCAGAACTGAGTACACTTAGTTTATTTATCGCAAGTACTATCATTATCGCGATATTCAACGTTATCGCACATCGCATATTTTCCTCATATCGTGCAGCCCTACTGTAGATATCTACACCGTAGGTTTTGATTAATAGATAAACATCTAATTTCTCCCACTGATATCACCACAGCAACACTAGACCAAGGTAACATGTGATCAGGCCGGTTCATGCTTTCCTTACACTTAGTTGCCAGTTTATTTAGGTAAACCTAGCTAAAACTAATACAGTCTAATACAACAGTCCTGTGGTAAGTCCTCGCTTAACGAAGGTTATAATTATTTTGTCGGATCTGTTGGCTGTTGATTCAACCATATGGTCATTTTGGATGGATGTCATTTGCGGTGCTGTTGAATTGTATTGCGTTGAACGGATCTGTGTGGTTTTTTTTTTAAGTGCTCATACTATGCTTTTTGGCTTTTCCCCTTTCCTTTATTGTGTTATATATATCTTTTTTGTGCATGTTATAGGTTTACAAAGTGAAAAAGCCCAAAGTCCACCCCAAAGGGACTTACCATCTCCAACAGAAAACACTGTTCACAAACTGCTCCAAACAGCTCTGTTGTAGTCCAGCCTTTACTTCGTGACCAATGTGTCACTTTGTAACACATGTTATAATGCTCGCCTAGCTGCTAGCGTGGCACGCCCTAATACTCTTCAACTGACAAGCTAGCAGTACTTACTGCGCATGTGCGACTCCCAACAAAGATGGTACAAAAGTGAGATGTCTCACTCTGTAGCTAAAACAGAGAGCTCAACACACAGGGTGGAAAGAGGAGCTGCAGCAATGTGCAGTACAACAAAAATATGGTGTTTTCTGAAAATTAAACCACATAAACCTATTCTGGTACAACCTTTAAATACAATTATGAACCTGAAAATGAGCATAATATGAGCACTTTAAATTGCCCACCCCAATTCTATCAATCAGGGTAAGCTAATTAACGTAGACACCTTTCTGTATATTGCACACGCCAGCTATTGCATGGCCTTTTGAGCTTACGCACGTAGCTGCCGTAGGGATGGTGTAACCCCTTAATGCAGTATAAGTAAGTATAAATAAAACTTAAAATTCCTAATTTACTTAATCCTCTCCGTCCCTTGTGGGACATAAGACACATTGAGCTCCCTCAGTTATTCCCTAGCCTTGGCAACACGTCGAGCCCCCAAGTTGAGTTGATCTTGGCTAGCTCATCTGTCAGTTCTGTGCCAGGCTATTTTTGGTCTTCCAGGTTTTCTTTTACCTGGAGGAGTGGAAATGAGAAAAAAAAATCTCTATTTAACTATTTAGGATATTCTATGTGATTACTTTTGAGGCCTTCCTTTAGGATTATATCCTCTTTTGAAAATAAATACAGTGGAAAACAATTGTTCCACAGGCCACATCTGTCACTCATAGGGTTCCTAAAGCAGATGTTTTACGAGCACACTCCGTTTCCTGACATCTCCCAGTGGATTTCAGTACACACACACACACACACACACACACACACCACAAAGAGAGCAAATACTAAAATGCAATTTCTATCAGACAAGTCATCAGAAATTCATTGCATTCAAAATGACGTGGACCAAAGGAGTGTTTGAGCAGACCGGGATGGTTTGTCTGAAAAAAAAAAGTGCTGATGAAGTGGCATAATTTCGTTGTTTCATCTGTTACCAATGCAAACATAATGTTGAGTATACTTTCCATGAAAGGAATAATCAAAAGGATAAATAGAATTTCAACAAAATAATACTACACATTACAAGCTTTACAATAAAATAATGAAAATGTCATATATGATTGCATGTGACTTGATAAGATGTTCTCGATTACTTAGATAACTCAATACACAATTAAAGTGAGAACTTTATCAGCGTTGATGTATTGTTCAGTGCATTGCTGTGACACTGAACCTTCACCGAGTGTGTATAATTGACACCGCTCTACAAACACCTGCACCGAGACATTTCAATCTGACCCCAGTGGCTGTTAGCCTCACGCCGGGGGTTGTATCAATTACATGCACGAGTCCATTTATACAAAAACATATCAGGTTCCATTATTTCTAGCAGTAATTGCTGAGGCAACAAAGCTCCTGGCCAGATGAGGATATATGCAGGTAGGATGGTTTGTTGTCACATGAATAGATCAGTATGATAGCTAGTTTTCGTTAGCATGCTAACACTTGTTAATTAGCCCTAAACCCAAAGTACAGCTGACCTTGGGAATATCGTTAGTTTTCCAAGTATTTGGTCATAAACTAAAGTACCGGACAAATTGAAATTGACCACGGCACTTAAAGGAACACGCCAACTTATTGGGACTTTAGCTTATTCACCGTAACCCCCAGAGTAAGACAAGTTGATACATACCCTTCTCGTGTCTGTGCGTGTTGCAACGCTGTCTGACGGTTCCACCGGTAGCTTAGCCTAGCACAGAACCTGCAGGTAACTGGTTCCAACTAGCCTACTGCTCCGAATAAGTGACAAAATAACGCCAACATGTTCCTATTTACATGTTGTGATTTGTAGAGTCACAGCGTGTACAAAGCACAACGTAACATGAGACACAGCCATCTTCTAACCCTAAACAAACTGGGAACTATATTCTCAGAAGGCGAAGCTCAGGTACTTCTGCTACTTGGATGGAGTGATTTGCTTTGCAGCAAGCCTGTCTGAGAATATAGTTCCCGGTTTGTTTACGGTTAGAAGATGGCTGTGTCTCCTGTTATGTTGTTTTTGTACACGCTGTGACTAGTGTAAATAGGAACATGTTGCCGTTATTTTGTCGCTTATTTGGAACAGTAGGATTGTTGGAACCAGCAGGGCTGGACTGGCCATCTGGCATAATGGGCATTTCCCCGGTGGGCCGACGCACTTTTGGGCCGAATCGTCGATATGAATAGGACTTTTTTTTTGTTTTTTTGGCCACGCCGGCCCATAAAGAACTCACAGCGGCCCATTGGTTAATTTTCTTTATTGGCATTGGCCTGACCCAATCAAATCCAGGAACCCCCTTCCCCACTCCGGGCCACAAAATTACGAATCCCACTATGGCCACGCCTCCCGGCCCTGAGACACGAGCTATTATGCTGTAAGTTTAGCATCCATGTGTGGGTGTGGGCCGCCTGGGCCAAAAAATGCCAGGGCCAATTTTTTGTCCCAGTCCAGCCCTGGGAACCAGTTACCTGCAGGTTCTGTGCTGGGCTGCACACACACACGGAGATGAGAAGGGTATGTATGGACTTATCTAACTCTGGGGGATACAGTGAATAAGCTAAAGTCCCAATAAGTCAGCGTGTTCCTTTAATGAAAAGTACAGCAATCACCAAAATTATGACAATCAATATAAAAGCTTATAAGATAAAGCTTTAAATACCAGATCTCATTATGTGATCAAACACACCTTCTGCCAGTTTTCACACTCACACACAGAGACAGTCACACCATATGACATTTCTATATAGAGCAAATAAACGTGTTTTGATGCTGTGGATGTTTATACATGGTATATGTCTGCTTTAACACACACGCAGTACCCTTAAAAAGGTCATTGTACTGTCAGTAATGATAGACACACACACACACACACACACACATACACACACACACACTCGACTGAGGCCTTAAATTCTATGCCACCGCCGTAAAGGTTTATCTCAGCCGTCATCAATAGTGTATGACTTTCATTATCTTTGTCGTTACTAATATAATCATATCATAGCCCGAGAGAACTGTAGCACAATCCTTTATCATCATACTCCTCGTCATAATTGTTACTGATGTAAGTGGATGGATATATAAAGCACAGGGAAGCACTGCACTCATCCTCTGCAAGATCAGTTAGCTTGAAGATCTGTTGCAAGAGCTGTAAAATACTTTCCAATTACGAACGATAGCAATGTTGGTTTTTATGCTTGTTCCTTGAGTCAAAGAGAGGTTGAACATGTTGGAGCAACATGCAGGGGAGAAACTCCATTAAAGGCTATTTGTTTAGCAAAGTATTTTACCCATTTGTTTTTTCCTCTGCATTGATAATGTACTGTTGAAGCTATAGTGCGTAGTTTCTGTCGCCCTCATGAGAAATTCTAAGTAATGACAACAAAACTGTCGGTGCGTCCACATGACACAAGCCTTCCGTGATCGCACACAGCCCCCATCCTTCCTCCACCCCTCCTCCACGCAGTTGCTAGTAGCCAAGGAGGACACGGAAGATTAAAAAAACATGATGGACTCTTCAAAAGAGGTTATTATCTTCACTCGAGTTTCTGTGCCCTAAAGTTGCCGGACGACACAATCTTCAGAACATAGCCATACTGAGAAATACAGAGAGAGTTTTGTGGAGCTGATAGACTTAATTAACTTTGTAGCAACTTATTTGGCAATGGCTAGAAGTTAACGGACATTCATTAATATCAAAAAGTTACGCACTAAAGCTTTAAGGTATGTTAACCTAGATAAAGTTTCACTTGAAATAAGTGAATATGGATTATATGGAGTTAAAGGGGACATATTGTGCTAATTTTCAGATTCATACTTGTATTTTGGGTTTCTACTAGAACATGTTTACAAGCTTTAATGTTTGAAATACACATTCTCATACCGTCTGTCTGAATATATCTGTAAGTTTCCTTTAAAGTTACTTTTACTGTCCCTCAGCACAAAATCAGACAAAGATATTTAATAGCTGATTATTTAAATTGTTCCTAATGCGAGTAGTTAGGGTTAGCACACACCAGGGCAATAAAGCATGAGAGACAATAATCTGCTTGCTGCGTGAAATACATTAGGAGACTTTACTGAAAATCACAATTTGTCTATGTGAAACATTTGACCCAAGATGGCAGTTAGCCATGGGTTAATGTCTCTTCAGCCAGCAGTTAACCCAGGTTAAGATAACCCCAGGATGTGAGGAGCTCTATGGCTGACCATTATGTATCAATAGATAAGTCAACTGGGCGGCTGTGGCTCAATCAATCGGAAGGTTGGTGGTTTGATCCTTGGCCCTGCAATCCCATGTCAAAGTGTCCTTGGGCAAGACACTGAACCCCGAGTTGCCCCCGATGCTGTGCATCGGAGTGTAAATCTGTGTGAGTGTTTATCTGATGAGCAGGTGGCACCTTGTACAGCAGCCTCGGCCACAGTGTGTGAATGGTGAATGGTTCCTGTACTATGTTAAAGCGCTTTGAGTAGTCGTTAAGACTAGAAAAGGGCTATATAAAAACAGTCCATTTACATTTAAACTAAATTGCAGATATAATGGTCATTTCAATTATTATAAATGATAACAACTTGCAATTGGTTATTATGAAATCCACATTATGCTGCATGACTTATAATAAATTCTTTGAAATGCGTCCATTCAGCTAGTGTGAGGTTCACACGAGTTCATATTGAGGTTGAACTGCCATGCCCTGTTATGCACATTAGTTCCCGTGTGGATGTGGGGGGTATAGGGCCTTGGTCCACTTGACATGCAATACATTTCCATGACAGAGTTATTGAGGAAGGGTCAGCAGGGGAACTAAACTCGCTATGAGCGCGTCCAAGCGAGGCCAGAATCACACACCACCCCCATACGGTACATCTGCCTTCTTCTCATCAGTCAACGTATAGCATACAGCAACAAATCAGCAGCTGTGCATCAAGGTTTATGTGCAAGGCTGAAGAATTCTCAGTGGACCTCTCTTGTTCTCTCTCTTTCTCTCTTTCAACAGTTCAACCACAGTGCAATGCTTCTAATACATTCAAAGCAAGATATCCAGAGATGATGCCCGACAAAATGATTACAGGCATGAAAGTAAAGCACATTGTGGATTGTCGTGAGTCATCTGAAGACATTTTAGTCTGAAACAGCTGTGTTTTTTTAAGGATAGAGATTAGCAGTATTTTTAAATTTTTAAGGAAAAACAAGTATTGCGTAATTCCAGGAGCCATTTGCCACGTACATTGTCGTTGATTGCCTGTGTGGGAGACTGGAGGCTGGATCCTATCAGCTGAGCATGGTGTTGGGATTTAGAGCGTGATTATATTTGACATCCTGCTAACAATCCCCCTGTTGGTAAAAAAAATATTCTTTTTCTAAAAAAAATAAATAGGTACAAATAGCAAGATGTTTCACTTTTAGCTAGGGGCATACAACACAACAATAGCATCAGCTGTCAGCCGTGAAGACACTGCAGGGAGAGCGAGCGTTGAGCTCGCTGGATGAGCCGTTGAATCAGGGGAGGCAAAAAAAAAAAAACAAAGATGGAGAAACTGTAAAGAGGAGAGGAGCTGAGGGACAGAGGGGACTGGGTGTAAAGAAGGTGCCTTTCAGTTTAATTAGCGGTGGCAAATTAATTAGCAGCAGGATGTGAACTAATCTGTGTTCCAAAGGCAGTTTAAAAGGCAACGCCATAAGGAGCCACTGTCGAGATCCCATAAGACTTTACAGTTTGTTGCAGCACAAACATTATCCTTTTAACTAGCAATTAAATGCTTCTTGAATCCAACTTTCTATCAATATCTCTCTCAGTGTGGCGCATTCGCACGGGATAAGCGAAGCCTGTACCCCAAGAGATGGCTACCCGGAGGCGGAGAAAGAGGACGGCCAGGGCGAGGCCACGGCACCGCACTGGGCCAGGCCTGTTAGAGGTTAACAGAGGCGCATCCCCTATCCCCCGCCGCGGCAGCACCCACACAGCATCACCATCAGCCCTTGGACAAAGCTCGGTCGGACAGTGGTCCAGACTAGGTTGGCTATGAAAGCAGCGTCTGCAGCCACCGCGCGCGCGATCCCATATCCGTCTTCGTGAGAGGGATAAAAAGGCGCCCAGGAAACAAAAATCTTGAAAAATTATATACCACCCCTCCAGATCACAGACATGTCGATTCGCACGGGACTAATATTATCACAGGACCTCTGTGGTCGGCAAAATATGGTAGGTCATTTGCAGGGGAATTTTTACTTGACAAATTAGACATGGCTGATTCGCACGGACTTAAGATCACAAACAAACTTCATAATTATTACAAATAACTAGAGGTCACCAGGTTATACTAATCCCGTGCGAATAGGGCTTATGATTTATACGAGGTGATGGAGAGTGGGAAGTATTAGTAGAAATTTACCCATTTAGGATTACAGTCAAATCAAAAAGTGTAAAGCTCGTCACTAAACTTCAGCTAGATTAATTTGTGATATTGTGAGAGCACACCTAATTTTCTTTGTACTGAAATAGTTTTAAAAGAAACTTTTTCTTTTAACAACAAATGATTACATTTACAACACGTTTTCTTATCTCCATGCTGGGGCCCAATGCAGATCTGTGGCGGATTCCCGCTTGGACCGTGCTCAACCCTTGGCTGGAATGAGATGCCCTGCAAAGTAGGGGATTGGGGGGGAGGGGTGGGGGACTGGTAACAACCCTGCAGTAAATTCTAGATGACTGCATCTGCAATATAATAAGGTTTGCATTTCTAAAACCAGTGAATTAGTGCTTTGAAATCCAGTGCAGAAACGCCAGGTTTTCGTGCAGAGATTGATTTTCTGTCCTCATCATTCAGAAAGTACTGCTGGAAGAAGTGGATGCAAGAGACTGAGAAAACTTATAGAAAAATACAAGTTGACCTCACAGGCTGACACAAAGCCCCACGCTCTATTGATTTGCTCTCCAATCCAATTATGATAATAAAGTGTGATGCCTCGGTTTGTCACAACAAATCTAGGGAAAAGGTCCACCTCTAACATTTGTTTAGAGCAGCAGTAGGGACACATGTCACAGTGTGTATATTATTTTGTGTTCCAGCAATATGTAGGTCCTTTAAATGTACTGTACAGTTCATTACCCTTCGCCCTTTTGCCTTTAGCTCTCTTTGCTGTCTCAGCCATGCTAACATACGTGTGTGTGTGTGTGTGTGTGTGTGTGTGTGTGTGTGTGTGTGTGTGTGTGTGTGTGTGTGTGTGTGTGTGTGTGTGTGTGTGTGTGTGTGTGTGTGTGTGTATACATTTATTTTTTAATTCTTTGACCCCACTCGGCTGAAGCCTCATCCATGTTGGGGTCCGAGAGTTCAATCTGTGGTCATGTTCCGTTTTCTTCTTCTCTCCCTGACTCAACCTGAAGACTGGGTGCACCCTCTGCCCTTCATGTCGAGACGTGATTGGTGGCCCTCAAGTAACGGTGCAGTCATCGCCATGGAAACCAAGACGATAAAAAAGGGAAGATGAGGATGGGGCTTTCTGAGATGAAACATCCATGAAATGATTGTCATCTGGTGTTTATATGAGCTTAAATTGTTTTGACCAACTTGAATGGGTTTTTTTTTGTATTATTTAATTGTTATTTATGTTTAAATAAATCAAATAGAAGCTTTAAATGAATAAAGATGAAAGCATTCAAAAACATTAAAGTTGAAATGAAGTAGACAAGCCACCTGTTCAAATTGTTGTTTTTTTTTTATTTTAAATTCACCAACAGCTTCCCCAGCTTACCTCAGGCCTCAGGCTACATGTCGTTTCCCTTTCAATTCCTCGTGTAGAAACTCTCTGCTGACTTTTGGAGAAAGTGAGAAGCAGGCAGTTTTTGTTTTCCTTTCTGGATCACAGTCAGTCAATTTGTAAAAAAAAAAAAAAAAAAACTCAACGTAAACGTATGGCTTACGGTGCTTTCTCTCTCCCCTGGGTTCTCACATTCCTAGGAAGAAATATATCGTTAAGGTTAACGAGGCTCAGTTGTCACTCGCTGCCTCATCCGCCAACTCAGCAGTGCCACTTTAAGACACGCATACCAGTCCTTCCAGAAAAATGTGGAGTTTATTTTGTGATTGTTGCGGGCAAAAATCACAAAAAAAATGCAATGGAATATGCAGGATATTTATTCAATTTTATGCGATGAAATTGCGGGAACTTGCAAAAACTGCAGTTTGATGAAAAAGAGAAAAAAAAAAAGTGATTCCCCCGCCACCCTGCTTTTCGATGATGTTCACTTCGCGTAATTACGTCACTTCGTAACGTTCCCATGGCAAAAGGGGGAAATGGCTGCTCTTGTGTGAAGTAAACGCAACATTTTTCAACTTTCTGTTAAGATATGTGACTTTTTTGCAACGAAAATGCGGGGATTCCGCATATTTTGCGTGGAAATCGGCAATTTATGCGGCAAAAGTGCGGCGTAATTGAAAAAAACGCGGCCCCCGCATAAATATGCGGACTTTGGCTGATTATGCATTGAATTATGCGATCGCATAATCGAGTTTTTCTGGAGGGACTGGCATACAGGAAAAACCCTCCTGTGGCAACACTTCCTTCGCGTCATCTCTCTCTCCCTGCCGTGTCATGTCACATCAGGCTGCGGCTGACCATTGATTCTCTCAGCTGACTGTGTGGGGTCATGGGTGGTGCCTCCCAGCCATCGACTACAGCGGCCCCTGATCAATGCTAATGACACCCGGGTGTGACATCGCTTCAACTTTTACACAACTTCCACTTCCAACTTTTGCCCATTTAGCACGAACACACATCAAGGGAAAACACCGGGGCGATCGATCTTACATGCTGTTTCCTGATCGGGCGGATGCTGCTAAACTGTGTGCAGCATAGTTTGAAGCATTTTCCAGTAGGCTGTTTGAGGCCAGCGGGGGCTTACATTCTGCCTGGTATTTGCCTGGTTTGCCTTTACAGACGGTGCTCTCCTGTGCATGACAGATCACCGTTTGTTTCAGCGTTTCAAGAATGTTTCCCAACTTTATTTAAGTAGTTCTTTTTAATATAGCGCTTTCCTACTCTTAACGACAACTCAAAAGCGCTTTAACATAGTACAGGCACCATTCACACACATTCATACACACTGTGGCTGACGCTGCCATACAAGGTGCCACCTGCTCATCAGATAAACATACACACACCGATGGCGCAGCATCGGGGTCACTTCAGGGTTCAGGGGCAGGGATCGAACCACCAACCTTCCGTGAGCCACACCTACCCCATCCGGTCCTGATCATGGTATCAAATGACCGAAAACACTTACATGTGTCATTCTAGAGGGCAAATAAAAGTTATGTATTTTTTACATTTTTTGTCATTTAATCACACACACACACACACACACACACACACACACACACACACACACACACACACACACACACAATACTGTATGTTTGTGTGTGGGAGGGTCTGGTTAGGTTTACTGAGAAAGCTCAGTTTGGCAAGCCATCCGCCTCCCCCCCCCCCCAGCCAGAAAACAATAGCTCCTCTGCTAAATATAGAACGTCTGCATTTTACCTCACTCTTCTTTCTCACTCTGTCCCACCTCTCACACAAATGTTAAGCATTTCTCCCCATTTTCCTTGCAATCACCTTTTTGGCCACGATAAAGGGATGGTTCAGTTAGTGTGTGAACTCAACATTTAGATCTTTAGGCTTAAAATTGGCATGACATTTGGCACAGAGCTTTATGGTCACCAGAGGACAAAGCAACGATTCACTTGTGAGGCTGCGTTTTGCTTTATTATACAATTATAAATTGAACGCATTTGCGGATTGTTGGTCAAAGATATTAAGCAATTTCAAGTGGCTATATGTAACTTTCAGTTTGTGTTGATTCTAGCGGCCGCTTTGGACAAAAGTGGTAGTGTTTTTACCACCTGCTGTCGTAAAGGTCTTTTCTTTACGGTGCTGTATTGCCCACTGGATTACTGAGTTAGCATTAAGGGGAGGTCATATAGTGTAGTTGCGATGAAGGTTTTGCTCAGACAGAAAATCATTCATTTAAAATTAAAGAATAAGTTGCAGATGCATCGTTGCATTTCAAGTGTTGCATACGGTAAGTTAGCCTATGTTATGGAACGACACAGAAGGTGGGACCCAAAAGCAGATGACCAACACAAAAAGTAAAAGTAAATGATTTAATGCGTGAAATAAATACAATAAAATGTGCTGGTGGCAAAAAAAAAGGGAAGTTGTGTCGAGGGAATCCAGTGGTGAGTGGTGGGTGCTGTGTGCTCTCCAGAGCGTGCCCCGTGACGTGGTGGGGGTGACCATGTGGTAGGCCTCCTCCAGAGTCCAACAAACAATTGAGTCCAATCCTTACTGAGAGAGAGAGGAGCAGGTGTGAGGAGCAAGCAGGCAGGCAGGCAGGCACACAAACGAGCAAGGCAGGCTGCAACATGAGACAATCAGTTTCAGCTGCACAAGCAAAAACACAGAAAACACAGGAACTAGGATTGCCGCTATACCACACTAGTAGACCGTACAATCTGACGATGAGTGGATCACAGAGCCAGCCTTAAATACTGCAGGAGGTTGATTAGGGAATGAGCTTCACCTGGAGCCACCTGCCAGCTAAGCCACGCCCACAGCAATCAGCACAGGAGGGAGAACATGAGTGAAAAAAATAAATAAAAAAACACACAGAACAAGAAGCAGCATAGGCTGCCATGACGACATCATCGACATGGCACATAGGCCTACTTTGGATGTGTCGGGAGCTAAATCAGGTATCTGTCAGTACCCGATCCGTTCCACCAGCACAATCCGTTCACGCATGCGCTGTGGTACGAGGATTTACGACACTACCCAATCTGTTCCCACGCTAGCTAACGTTAGTTTAGCTAATAGCTAATTCGGCGGACCGCTAGGTGATTATAGCGGTCTGCCGTTAGCCTCCACCGGGAAGCTAACGTTAGTTTAGCTAACAGCTAATTCGGCTAACCGCTAGCTGAGACCGAATGTAAACTTTAAAAGACCCTCAAAATAAAACTTGAAAATAAACGTTAACATATATAACAGCTGTTTCATTAAAATAAATCATCCTCAATACTTGACTTTCTTGTTATTACTGTAAAGTCTTAATTTAACTGTAGCCTGCTTTTCCCATTATGTTTGACTTAACGTTATTTTAGACTGAATCTAGCTGTCCGTTCTGCCTGCACGATCCGTTCTGCGCATGAGTCATTTTAGACTGAAGGCTGTCGGCTAGCGGTTAGCCGAATTAGCTGTTAGCCATCCCGGTGGAGGCTAGCGTGGAACAGATTGGGCAGGTCGTAAAAAGGTATTATCATCTGCGCATACGTCATGGCATATGTATCATCTTGCACATGCGCAGAACGGATCGTGCCGGTGGAACGGATCGGGTACTGACAGTATCCCTGTCACTGTGTCACGAGCCACAGCATTAAGAGATTTTTGTAGTAACCAACGCAATATTAACTTAGATTAATATAGTGCATTTCATGAGACCCAAGGACGCTTTACACGTACAAGTACAGGGGGACAAGGGAAAAGAAAATAGGCCAACACAAACCGAAAAGAAATAAAACCGGGCGCTAAATGGAAGGAGGACGTCATTTAATCTAGGCTACGGGCGTACAACCACATCACATATTGTAAAGTTATTTTATGAATGAAATATACATATTACATACCAGAGGGCCAATTCAGGGTCAGTTTTGAGTCATTTACAATCCTGTAATTGTCTCCATCTGTTAAAAGCCCGACCGAGATGGACTCCGGTTTCGCCCGTCGTCTCTTTCCCTTTTAGCTTTTAGTGGTTTTGTACTATATAAAAATAGCGTTCTTTTCACTGTTAGTCTCGATTGCTGTTACAGGCCATTTATGATAATCAGATGGAAAATTACATTCAGAAACATTAAAAAGTTACATATAGTCACTTTAAAAATGTCTCTACGACATTGAATGATTAAAGAATTATTTGCTTGACTTTAAAAAAAACAGATACATGGCCTTACATTACATGTCATTTTTCAAGCTAAAGTTGGCATGTACATCAGCGTGAGCTTCTTGGCCTTGATGTGTGGACCTTGAGAAGTATACTGTGGCCATGTCAACATGTTGATATCATTAGCATGTAAACATGTTCTGTCCTCTGGATCTAATCACACACTGCTCTTTCTTCCTGCCCTTCTCCGTGCCGTTGCAGAACCGTGATCAGCGCAAGCTCAGCTTGTCGTCATAGCAGCCAATGAGGTCATGACGATGCCAATAGCTGTGATTAGTGTTTTCTCGCCGCTCTACACTCAGCCCCACTGCCCCATTATCACGCCCCCCCCTACCACACGCTGTGTCAGCATTTTCTCAGCCTGTATGCCGCATTGGCATATGCAGGAGAAGTGTGTGTGTGTGTGTGTGTGTGTGTGTGTGTGTGTGTGTGTGTGTGTGTGTGTGTGTGTGTGTGTGTGTACGCACGCACTCGTGTGTTCAGTTTAACTGCTTGGCTGTCTGTCGATGTGCATCGATTCAGCCGCATGCCATTTGCATTTTTGCATTGTGTCTGTTGTGTGGAAAAGTCTCAGTGCAGCGTGACATGAGACGCGTGCAAAAATGAAAGGCAGCCAATTAAAAACTGTTAGTAAGTAGGACAGTCTGTCTTATCACTGGTATGAGCACAGGAATATGCTGATGAAATGGATCTCCAGTTTTTATTAGATTCCTTGCCATTGCAATTTTTTCTTGTTCCAGTTAAAGGTTAGGAAATATAAGAATGTTAACTGCAACAAGCATGCAGTTAAAAGTCCCTTTCCCTCACATCTGAGACTACAATCTCTCTTAAACTGTATCACAGAAACAAATGGTTGTAACATTTATGACTCAATTTAAATAAAAAAAGCCCTTGATGCAATCATTGAGCATCTAACAGAGATGAAAAGGGTCACGTTTAAGTAATGTGGACCTAAATGTAGACATTTGTATCATGGCAGTAGCGTGACGAAAGTAACAGTAATGAGTCACAGCAGTCATAGTCTTGCATTGCCAGACCTTCCACCACAGCGCTGCGGAGGGTCTGGCGAGTCCACATAGCATTCTGGGATGGGAGAAAAACGTGCTCTGGTTTATTGGCATTTCTTGAAACCAATCACAATCGTCTTGAGCAACGGCACCTCTGCAAAATAGCCTCTGGAAGGAACTTGTTTGGGTGGAACATGTGTATGTTCAAAGGTTGTTTCACTGGCAATTTCCACCGGTTGCGTTCCAACTGCGTCCCAGCTCAGGCAGTCCGCAGCCCTCCGGCGCAGATACGCAGAACTTCTATATTTGTCGGATGCCGGAGAGCTCCGCAGTAATTCAGCACATTTCAGATTGTGCGGGACAGGAAGTTGAGCACAGAAACAAAATAAAAGATCCGGTTAATTTTCTAAATAAAATACACCATGCTCACGGCAGATCATATTTCCCTGCACTACACCTTGAAAACACAGCACAGAGTCGTTTCCCCCTCTACTCCTCTGGATGGAAACAAACTGTTGTTGGTTTTGTGGTTCTATGCTACGTGAATTCGCAAGATCTCGTGGGTCCTCGTGACTTCAGCTGTCAGTCATGGCCGCAGCCGTTCCGCAACAAATCCGGACCTGGTGGGTATTGACGGACGGCAGAGCACGCAGCTGTTCCGCAACCAGTGGGAATTAGGAGTTAGTCGTGCAACAGAAAACTGAGATTGGAAAGATAGTCTAGCTAGCTGTCTGGATTTACCCTGCACAGATCTGAGGAGCAGTTAACCATAGTCCTCAGAAATCCACCGGAGTTTAAAATTCCAACACAAAGAAAGCAGAAAGTGACGGACATCTGGCCGAAATGAGGGACATCCGGCGGAATTTCCAGCGGCAACGGAGCAATCCCGGAAGTAGAACGCCGTGGATATAGACTACAGCAGTCACAACTAAATGTGAACCTGATTGTCAAAACTCTTTGGTCTTCTAAATTATTTTAAAGATTCATTTTTCATAATACTGATGATGAAAAATGAATGTGGCTGTAGACATTTGCACTTGATCGACCTGCAACTTCCTGCAAGATCACTGCATCAGGTGGAGTTCAATTGTATGCACCAGTGACTACCAGCAGTTTATTTTCAGTGGCCACTTTATTGGGTACACCTGTACAGTGTAATGCAATCCAATACCTATAATAAATGTTCTGCCATAAAAGTCACTTTTATAATGCCTATAAAAGCAGAGGTGTTGATTCAATTGTGTTGTTGAGGTGTTTCTAATATTCAGCTTCATAAATAGGAAGGAAAAAAGCAGTATCATGCAGCCCAGCAAAACATCTTTAACTAGGACCTCAATAATAAACATGATTGAATTTAAACATTTCTGACAATGTAACCAAAACATTTAACAGCTCTGTTAAAGGGTAACCAACCTGGACAACAATCTTTGAAATTGGTCCAGTATTAAGCACGACGTTGCAGTCGGCAGCGGCGAAACAAGCTACAATGTAAGTCAATTGTCCCGCTTGTATATAGCTTCACAAAAGTGCTCGTTTTGCCGCCGACCGGCTCCGATTAATATTCAAAGTGTCTGACAACATTATGGAAAGGATTTCTAAGGAGGTCGACCTTTCTGTTGAAGAGTAAGATCCTTTTTTAAACATAAAAACATCCTCGAAATTGCAGTCGCTAAACCCACCAGACTCCATGTAAATAAAAATAGTAATTTTAGCATCGTAGAATACACTTCATTCAAAGTCCACAGAAACAAAATAAAACTATGTAAAGCCGTTTTGGGTCGTCCTTCCCCTTTTCCAACCAGCACAAGTCTGATGGTTTAAGCTAGCGACTTCAGAGCGGTTTCTGGTTAAACAGAAAGGTCTCTAAGAGGTTTTAAAGGTCTATCCCTGAAGGGATCCTTTCCATAATGTTGTCAGAATATTAATCTGAGCCTGTCAGTAGCAAAACGAGCACTTTTGTGAAGGTAAATACAAGCTGGACAATTGCTCTATTAAAGTGATGGTTCGGAGTAATTTCACCTTGGGTCCCTTTGATTATGACCTGAAGCCAACTTTCAGAAGCTTTTTCACCTGGGTCTAATCTTGACGAGCGTACGTAAGGTTAGCGTTACGCTAATATTACTTAGGCGCCGGACCGGCTAATGTCGTAGTGCTCTTAACATTCGACTAATCGCTCGATAATGAGGTACCAAAGGTCTACACTAGTATATATAGGTTATGCACTCATAAAACGATGGATTGTAAAGTTTGTAAGTACACCAGAAGGTTATGTAAATAACACTTGCCTGCGGGCTTCGCCTTTCTGCTGTTGTTGTTGCTGTTAAGACGAGTGCTTAGGGACATTACAAATTACAACAACCGAAAAGAGATGCAAAAAAAAAAATTTTTTTAATTTAACTTATTTTTTTTAAGTAAGTGCTGTAATATAACTAGCAGGAGACAAGTAATAATTGAGGTAAGTTTGGAGACATTACCTTATTTAATCATTAAATTAATAAATATTTTTGTTGCATCTCTTTTCGGTGTTGTAATTTGTAGATGTCCCTAAGCACTCTTACTGCCCGGTAGTAACAGCAGCAGCAGCAGCAGAGAGCAGAAGCCAGCAGGCAAGTGTTATTTACATAAACTTCTGGTGTACTTACAAATTTTACAATCCATCGTTTTATGAGTGCATAACCTATTTGTACTACTGTAGACGTTTGGTATCATTTCGGGCATTATTAGTGGGGTAATGTTAAGAGACACTTTCGGATCCATTAGCCTCTGCGCTAAGCTATTCAGCTGATAACGCTACGCTACGCTAACGCTCCCAATGTTCGACCCAGGTGAAAAAAGCTTCTGGGGGGGTGTTTGGCTCGAGATCATGGTGCAAAGGACCCTAGGGTGAAATTACTCCGAACCATCACTTTAAGTTACATTGTAGCTTGTTTTGCCGCTGCCGACTGCAGCGATCTTGCTTAATACTGGACCAATGTCAAAGATCGTTGTTCCCATCAGTCACTTAGACACAAAAACATAGGAAAATAGGGTCCAGGTTGAAAATACGGTAGTTACCCTTTAAGATAACCTTTGTATTGAATTGCAATAGACTGTGCGGGTTTACCTAATAAACTGCCCTAAAAGACTTCGACATAAGTCGTTAGTTCAGGCAGAAATTACGATTCATATTATAGTTTATTGAATTATACATCCACATTGAAGAGTCACTCTGCGCTGCAACAACTGTTGAGTGTAAGATTATGTGAGAGGAGATGGTCTATGCAGGAGGGTGGGGAGGAGGAATCAGAAAAATGACAGAAAGGAGGAAAAATCTGATATTTACCCCCTTACTTCTAGAATAACAGCATCCCTGTCTACAAGCCAATTACCACATGGCAGGAAAGAGCCTTAACAACATAGTGTCTTATTAACATGAACAAACAAACATTGCGGTGGAGCGTGTGTGCTATGAAATGAGCAGAAATGCCATTCTGTTTGACAGGCTCCATGTAAAATTTGATATTTTGTTAGGAATACATTCAAGGTATAGAGGCTAGTCATTTACTTTCCTGTCAAGAGATATTAAATACATTTCATGCAGTCAACAGAGCATAACAGAAACTAAGGACATGCAGAGAACATTCAACCATCTGTCAATACCAACTGCCTCCTAAACACAACGGATCTCTCAACCAACATCTAAATGGGAGCAAACAGAAAAGTATTTTTGTCATGCATTCATGGCATCATCACACATGTATTTTCATGCTAGTCAGAAAGCGGTAAAATGTGTGGAATACTTTAGTTTGCTGACATATCCTGTTTAATCGTCCACTTTCATCTCTTAGACACAGACCTCCCTAATTCATAGCATGACAGCATCAGTTTCCAGGCCAGTATTTGCAGTATTTTGATGCTGTGGCAGTAATCAGGATAACAAGCAGGAGGATAGAGAAGAGGAAAGAGAGAGAGAGAAAGAGAAGAAAATGCATTTGAGGCAAGGCTGCAAAAAAAACAAAAAATACCGGCTTAGAAAATATTTCTTTAACTGCAACAATGAGCCCTGTGATAACTGATGACAATCCAAGGCGGTGATTGGAGAATAACCCACAAACTATCTTCTGTTCTCATTCATAATTATTCTCAAAATCATCAGAACCACACAGACACACTGTCTGCAGTCACATGGGACACAACACTTCTCCACAGAAAACAAAACACTGGTGTGCTCCAATTGGCAGCAATCACTGCCAGCCCTACTGTCAGAAATAATGTGCTAAATTTGTACCTTGAGGGGTGCAACGGCTTGTCACTGGGGCAGTACCTTGGTGGATGGGAATAGACTCCTACTGTACCCCATCTCTGACATGCTCACTGTCTATTTCTGTGGTAGGCCTGATACAGTGCTTGCTAGTTAAACAGCATGCCGCCTGCCACACTCCCCCCCTCCCCACTCTGCTGACGCATGTATTGGAAATCAATTTTGTGCAGGCAAACTATACAGACAGCACTGCACCGGGGCTTTGCAGTGTCCCTATTGTACCTTATGTGCTAAAGAGGTAAACACTGCTCCTGTCCTATATGTAAAGAGTCCAACTGTCAGAATCGTTAAAATCTCTATTAAATCGACAGACCAAACCAGTCACAATATGAAACATCGGTGAATCAGCCATACCTGAATTTGGCTCAAGATAACGTCAGAACTTCGGAATACATCTTTCTTTACATTGCATTAGTCCGTCTATCAGTATTTGCTGACTTCCCCCAGTCTGTGGGGCTTAGTAATCTTTATTAAAAAAGGCAAAATAATTTCCTAAAATGTTACACAAGCAGGAATAAATAGTGGATTCTTTGGAGACTGTTTTCATAGTGCACTAGTGAGTACCTACAGCAGCAGGACAGTGCACGGCGTTTGGTGTTTTAAACCCCCAATGTCGTCTTCCAGGCAGCGCAAAAATTTGGCTCACTCGTGTTTTAAGCCACACTAGTGGCGCCACCACGAGCTTGACATTTGTGGGTTTTAATCCATACACAGTAGCACCCTTAGCAGTTCCAAACTTGAATTGGTCCAGTATTTTGGTGTACGACCTAATACCTGCCAAACTAAAGACATCTCAATCAGCCTCAGCTGTAGTTTATGTTTAGCATTTAGCTCAAAGCACCGCTGTGTGTGTACAGCTTTAAGCTACAGCACGGCTGTAGACTCTGTCTTGTTAATAGTCTTTGAGCTCCATGGCTAGTTACATATTATATCATGCTTTGGCTTATACTTCACTCATTATTGGTTTTAGCCTTTCCATGGGACTAGCCTTTGTATTCTTCAAAATCTGCAGTATCCTATATTAGCCTTTGTTATGTGGTTTAGGCAACAGAAACATTGTGGTTTCATTTAAATGTTAATTTTTTTTTTTAAATACACGTAGTGCTGCCTGTGCCTCAACATTATCATACAAAAGTTGAATAATGTTGAAGCCTCTTGAGATGGCAACAGCTGCTGCCACAGTAACCTTCCTGCACACACCTTAGTTTTCTATGGTTTACACTTTAGTTAATTTTCTCCTCATTGAGTTCGCTGCCATTTTGACCTCATGCACATCCCATTCACATTGCACATACAGTACATCAGCAAACAGGAACAATGACACAGCTTTTCTTTCACACATCATGTTCGGGATTGTTGGCAGTACATCACTTTTACATTTGTACTGAGTTACCTTCTGTACAGTCACACTTCGGTTTGCCTTTAGTCGTTCTAAATTTCTTTTGACTTACCAGTGCTGAGGGTGCCGCTGCCACTGGCGGGTCATCTTGTCAGGACGGAGCAAAAAATGTGCCCCCTAAAAAGCTCTTAAATACAGGAAGTGGCCAATCAGAATGTACCAAGTGCCTGACACATCATAAGGGGGGATTGGATTGTATTTTATGTTACCCCTTTTGTTTAAAAAATGGTTTGATCAGCTGTTATATATGTTCCCCTTTGTGTTCAGTTCAGTTTTGTTCAGTTTATGTAAAGTTAGCACAGCCTGAGTTTAGCTGACCTCTTTATGGGCCCAGAACTTTGTTGCATGTTATGTTAAATTCCATCTGTCATTATTGGGTGGATAAAACCCTGTGACTTCTCACGTCTGCCAGCTCCATCCCCCACACACTACAATTAGATGTTGTGTTGCAGGATTAGATATTTTAGCTGAAAAACAAAACAAAAACGATTGTCAGTGAACATTTTGCTGATACGTTCACTATCAACATATCGAGACTTGTCAGAAATGTTAATTAACAACATTTTTCGTAAAACCGGTCGGCATAACATTTCCTTCAAAGCATGTTTGCTGTTGAAAATGAGTTATATAAATGTAATTTCCAGGAGACAGGTCTGGAGCAGAACTCTCTGTGAACATGCTTCTGCTCATGGTAAAAAGCTGCTGTCTTTAAATAAGAGAAAGAGAAATATCAATACATCAAAACTCATGGACAATAAGCATAGGACATCCATTGTGCACATTGAGCCCTACCACAATGTTTTACTCTGCGTCCTAGAATAAAACAAAGTACAAAAAGGTCAATTGCTGCGTATTTGTGTACAAGAGGTCTCTGTACGTAAAGAATAACCTCACATTTCCCGGTCTCTAATTAGATGATTCTCTCTCACTTCCATCTCTCAGCAATAACTCAATTTCCTGATAAGTGATTTCAGTGCGCTCCCTCCGACGTGAACAAGCGGGACGATACTGGCCCTGCTACAGCTCTTCCTCTCCTCAAACCAACTGTTCTTTCTGTCTTATCTCCAACAAAAAGGATTTAAATAGGTTACGCTGAACGGGACTTTTGGCGACACCCTATCTGTTAACATCAGATGTGATCATCTACATTTGTGCTTAATGAAAGAAAAGAATAATTTGTAGTCTGACAGTTTCAGAACTGATGCAGACATATAAGGAGACTTGCAAAACTATCCGAGCTGTCATCCAGATCCAGTGTAGTAAAAAACAAGTGCTTTGGAAATTCTTCGGCGTGTCAACAACATTTTAAGTATAATCTCATACAAAACCACCTGTAGTTTGTGCAGGCGAAAGCTTTGATCTGTATTTGTGTGTGTGCATATGTCTTCAACGTTTCTTGTAACGAAGGGGAAAGATGTAGCCTTAAGAAGAGTTATGTCAATTGTTACATGTTTCTCTCTTCTTCTCTTTTCTTCTTCTCTGTTGTCACTGCAACTCTTACCCATTTCCTTCTTCATACTATTTCACCTCTTTATAAGATCCACTCAGCGTGTTGTTGTGAACGTGTTGGACTCTTCATGTGTTAGCTGTGAACTGAGAAAAAGGTGATTTTTTTTCTTTTCAAAGGAGAGAGTGAAAGAAGGGGAATGTGACAGTATGAGGTTGTGAGCTGGAAATATAGGAGAGAGAATGAGAGAACAAAAGGTGAAGAGATGAATAATGATATATAAATGAGGGTGAATGCAACAGAAATGTTCAAATCATCTAGTAGTGTCTTGGTACTGCAGGGGGATATACTGCTGCTTCTGGAGAGGGAAATATTGTACTTTCCACTCCACATTTATTTGACAGCTATTGACAGATTCGATGAATTCGACCAACAAAGAGAGGACTCAATCGCAGACAAACACACACAAGCAAGCGGGTACGGGTGGCTGGAGAGCAAAGGCATAAGCCTCATTGACAATCTGGCCTGGAATGAGTGGGAATGGGCCGGTTATTTACTGACAGGGCTGAGGAGGGATGTGGAAACAGGTGAGCCGGTGAATGAGAGCGTCAGGTGACTGGGACAGGTGAGAAAGTCTGAGGGCATCTTCTAACCGTATATAAACTGGGAACTATATTCTCAGAAAGGCGAAGCATTGGTACTATCTGCTCGGGGCTTCTCAGGTACTGCAAGCATATCACTCCGCCCAAGTAGCAGAAGTAGCAGTGCTTCGCCTTCTGAGAATATAGTTCCAAGGTTAGAAGACATCTGTGTCTCATGTGACCTTGTTATTTGTACAAGCTGTGACTATATAAATCACAACATGTAAATAGTAACATGTTGGTGTTATTTTGTCACTTATTCAGAGCAGTAGGCCAGATGGAACCGGTTACCTTCAGTATCCGTGCTAGGCTAAGCTACCGGTGGGGCCGTCGGACAGAGTTACAACACGCACGGAGTTGACAAGGGTATGCATGGACTTAATTAAAGTCCCAGTAAGTCGGCATGTTCCTTTAAGCAGCGCTTTCTGTAACAGTATTCGTCTGTGGCCCATGTGTGGAAACAGGTTGAAATGTGGAGCCAGAGGATGAGAGGGAGCGAGACAGGCAGAGGAAATGAAGAGGATGTCTGAAATGCGAATGGCTGAGGGAGCGAGGGAGTATACGAGTAAGGAAGAGAGAATAAGAGAAAGAGCGAGGGACGTAAGATACAAAGTGAAGGTTTGATCCTAGATATTGATATATTAGAGAGCAGAGAGACAAAAAATTAAGAGTTTGTGTGGGTTAGTGTGCGCACATTTCTACGTACAGTAATTGCGCAAAGTGGGTGTGTGCTTCCCCCCTGTGTGTACATTTGTGTATGTGTGAAGCTGACCTCATTCCCTTGCTACTCAACCTTTTCCTCTCCCTTCCCCTGAGAGGACTATGGACATATAATGAATGCAAATAAAATATTAAATTAAAATGTACTGATGTATTGGTAAAATTCAATATTGCATGCTCCTCTACCTATAGTAGGCCTATACCATAAGTATACTGTATAAAATCTACACAGCACTCCATTTGGTATCAGCTAACACAAAAAGATAGACAGAGAGAAAAAGCTAGACTGGCAGCTAGACTATACATATATGCAGTTTTTAATACATGCCTGTTTGAAAGGGGGAAAAAAAACATTACACAGGAGCAGAAACAGCTTTACTAGCAACATCAATAGTAGTTAGACAACTAGCTGTACGGTAGGTAGGACATAAAATGTTGTCCTGTAGGAGAGAGAAGAGATCAGAGAGAGAATAATAACATTTAAACTCTACCTTCTACCGAATGTCATGGGAAATGTGCGGTTGCCGAACAGGAGGTGGATAAGCTTTGAGCCTTGATCTTCACTCCTTGGGAATATCACAAATGCCTCTTAATATGCTTGACTGAGAATACAGGGGAAAGTAACTGACTCATTGATTATGCCGGAGGGTTTTCAGAGAGTGTGGGCAGACTGAGGGTAAAACAGAAACCCTTATCATAATGCGGTTTGGCTTCTGTGCGCATTCAGTGGACAAAAATATGTATAAATAGCACATTAAAGGTGCCGTAGGTAGGATTGTAAAGATCCAGGACTTAGCCAAAATTTTTTAACATCGACGACTTCTCAGTCCCTCCCCCGCTTTCTGCTAGAGCCCAAACGGTCTCCTAAGCCCCTCCCCCCACAAGGGAGAATGAATGTGTGTGAATGAGCAGTGATTGGCACGCAGTTAGACACCCCCAGCCCTGATTGGTGCATCTGAACAGGGAGCGGTGGATTTCATCACACTACAGGCTGTAGATGGTGCCAGAAGGAGCTGGATTTTTTTTTATTTTAACCCTTGTGTGGTCCTTCGGGTCCCAGTGACCCGAAGGACCACACAAGGATTATGTACTTCCCTTTACTTTGTTGAGAATTGCTCTCTAAACCCTGTTTCTTGTAAAGTAAGTAAGTAAAGTTTATTTCTAGAACACATTTAAACACAGTTTAAGCTGACCAAAATGCTGTACAAACAAGAACTAAGGTGCTGTATTAACCCTTGTTTAGAGAGCAATTCTCAACAAAGTAAACGGAAGTACATAATCCTTGTGTTGTCCTTCGGGTCACTGGGACCCGAAGGACAACACAAGGGTTAAATTAAATGCTTTATGTAATTCTACTGGAACTGGAACTGGAAGTTAGTTGTATAAGTCTTACCTACTGCATCTTTAAGGCTTATGTATCCACAACACTTCCAGTTGTAGTAATTTGATAGTATTTCCACTCTTTCTTTCCCAGTCCTTCTCCTGCTTGGCGGTCAAGCGTTTTACTTAAAAGAAGGCCGGTCAGGCAACACCTGCATCAGTCATACATCTCGCGACAGATGATGTAGGGTGGAGAGAACGCAACGGCTCTGACAAAAAAAAAAACGGAGAAAGGGACCAGGAGAACTGCATATCTGCATAATCTAATAAAGTGTGGGGTTGCCCCAATTTATTAAAAACAGGATTTCTGTATGGAAATACACATTTCCTATCATCATGAATCCCAAAGCCGGGCTCTCACACAGAAGAACACAAATGGCTGAACTGTAGATCTGACGTGTGTCTGTTTTGTTCCCCATTTGCAAATTATTCTATTATCTCTTTTAATTTTTTATTGTCAGAAATGGTCACTGGTCAATGGAATGGAAATTTGAGAGTCCGAAACTTGCTCTCAAAGCAGCCACTAACAGGTTCACATAGTATGGGACTAGCTGAATGCTTGCTATATAGACCTTTTCCACGGCAGACATGTTGACATGTCATAGTAGGAAAAGCACAGGTGTATTCAAAACCATTACTGATGGCTGCATTCCACTTAGGAGAGGCCCTGGTATTGGGCATGCTGACTCACTGAATAGCTGGGACACTTGATGGAATTGAGCCATCGTTAAGGTTATCAATTTCAGCTGTGCTTCTCCTACTATGACGAGTCAAAAATGTCTGCTGTGAAAAAGGTCCATTCTGACTCCCTGTCAGGGCTTCCACACCAAAAGCCCACAGAGCAGCATGGCCATTATTTCCACGGTGACGGCTGTGCTCTTCCAGGCAGCTGCGCAATTCACAGTCTTGAGCACTGCGCTGATTTTCCCCTTGGCTTTGCAGCCCAGGGTCACCTAAACGGAAGCTCTGAAGGAGGCATATTTTTGCAGAAACATCAGCTGTGGAATAAAAAGTCTATTCAGTAGAGCACACCTTCCCTCAAGTTTTGAGTGAGAAAGCTACAAAAACCAAATTGAACTTTGACCCAATCCGATCCTGTCGGGATTTGTGGAAAAAAAATCTCAAGCATTAATCAGAGGGGAAACCAGGGTTAGAAAATGAATACTGTGATTCTGTGATACTGCGACATTCTGCTGTAGCCCACAGCATCCCAAAAGCTAATTTGTAGGATTGTGTGCTGCTCTTCATTTTGCAATGTACTGTACTGACAAGATGTCTGGGAACTGAATTGCCCACCGCGGCATCAAAGTGGAAGGGACCTAAACACAATCCAAACAAGAGATGAAGTCATACATCATAAGTGCGTAGCTACCTAGGCCAGTGATTTTCAATACACGGAGAGACACACTGAACTCTACAACCAAAGGCGGACTGACATAAATACAGGCAGATGGACACAACTGAGTTATGAGATGAAACGTATAAACCTGACAGAGACCCTGACAAGACAAATGGTATCACCATAAACAGATGGGAACCCTGGATGCAGAGCTGCCTGTCTCTGTGTCTCTCTCTATTTCTCCCTCTCTCTCTCTCTGGCAAAGGTTCAGCAGTTTTGTTGAGCAGAGGGAGAAAGTATGGAAGCTGTCAGGGGCCACACGATGCTGCCTCTGCAGTTTACACATGGAGACATAAAGAGAGATTGATGGCACGGGATGTGGAGACATCCCAGAGGACAGTGCATCTAATACATATAGGATTGAAGGTAGACATAAAAGACACAAGTGAAACTCATGCTGATGTATTTTCCCACCCTTGTATTGTTTCTTCCTCATACCTGTAGTTGTTTTTTTATGTCAGGTAATGTGTGTTGTGTAAACTGGCTCCGTCACATTGGCTGACCTAGATTCCAATGGCCCTTTATGTGTCTGTGTGATGGTGTGCACGTGTGTGAGTTTTGTGTGTGTGGGTGGACTGCCAATGTCGCTGTATAATCCCCCTGGTAGCATTTGGTTTCCAGCATAAGTCAGAGAACAGTCAGGGACTCAGTTTGCAATACGCCTGACCTACATCGGCTGCTCGCATGTGTGCTTAAGACGACACATGAAGTCACACTTACTGTGTCCTCCTGCTAAATGTCTGATTTCAAGGGTGGTGTGTGTGTGTGTGTGTTTGTTTAAGCAGACCATGTACACACACACACACACAACACACACACACACACACACACACACACACACACACACACACCAAGGCTCAACAGTTTAGTAATGATGGTAGTTTCGCAGAAAATGCTGCTGTCACATTACGGCAAGGATTAAATTCTTCTTAAGCTGCTCTCACTAGGCTGTCTCTCTCCAGGTGGTTAACAGGAGATGTATAATCTTCACACTCACTCACTCACGTACACACTCACACAAACACACACACACAGTGACAAGAACACAAAAAGAATCACAGGCACAGAATACTAGCGTCTCAGCATGCAGAAACTGTGTTGTAAAGGCACTATAGGAAAAAACACATCCTGTACATGAATATATATTCTGTACTCAAATACATCTACACGAGGACAGACGCATGCACACACACACACACACACACCTCATTGTGTGCTATTTGGAGCGATGTGGCAGCAGTAATTAGAGGTGCGACAGCCAGACAGGTAGAGGTAATGATAATGGGCCGCAGCTATTTCTGTTCTCCACTCTCTTGCTTCTCACCTCTCTGTCTTCTCTCTCTCTCTCTCTCTCTACTGCTCACATACTTTCTCATCGTCAAACTCTGTTCCAGGTGGAATTGAAATGTTCCTACTCACGTGCACGTCACACACCCTCACCCTCTCTTCCCTTCTTTCTTACTGATCTCTCACTTTTCTATCGCAATTTCCTTTGTTCCCTTTGTGTCACTTTGAATTGACGTGATGTTAGCACTTCCTCCAGCTTCATCACATTCGTTAGTCAGTTTTCTCTGTGTTGCAGAGGGGGGGGAAGGTAGAGGTTATACCATAGGCTTTGTTGCTTTTGCATCGTTGTGTCTTCCCTGAAAGTGACATCACCCTACCTTCCATACTGGCGGGCAGAAAAAAAAAGATAATCTCTGTAAATAGTCAAATAGATGCATTTCTACGGACTGCTGAAGTAGCTAGTTTAAGTTAGAGATAATGTAGAGTGAGTGGGTCATTATTGTGAATTAAATCCCGACAGGGTGATTTAGAAATATCTAGACTTTTGAATGCCGCAATAAATTGACCAATCAAAATATATACCAAACCCATACTTACCCCATTAATAAACGTCTCGTCTAAATGTTTGGATAACACCAATTAAGAGTGCCATGGTGATGAAATACATGCAGGACCATTGTCTGGGTGAAACATATCTAAAGTTGGGAGCTCATAGGGTTCAAAAAATTTTGCAGTGATTATTTGGTAAAAGATGGGTTTCATATTTTCATAAAGGTATTTATTAAGTCATTAAGTTGCAGAAGTGCAGTGATAATTCTCTGTGGCTTTGTCATTACGAGTGACCCCTTTCACATGAATCATTGACTGATTAACTTTCAAGGTAAAACTATCATTTAGAGCAGCTTTTGAATTGCAATTTTATGATAAACAGTTTTGGTTATGAATGGCAGCATTAGGACTATAGTAACTTGGGCTACTAATGAACAGAATTTAATGAGTTAGGGGTTTTTTTTGCACACAAGATGGTCTGTATCATCACTGATCCTTGTGTTAGTTTAAGTTATAATTAACTCATGAAGCTAATTAAGAAGCAGCCAGGCCTAATTGTAAGGAATGCACTTGAACTCATGCTGGATGGGAGGTGTGGACAGATCAGTAGCTACAGTTTTTTTCCCCCATTACCTCTGCAGTTTATTGCCTCAGTGTAGGCGTCACTTTCATGTAATTCCTGTATGCTCCGATTGCCTCCCTGTGGCTCTATAGAGCTAAGGTGAGCCAGGTGGCCAGTGGGTGGAGACCAGACCCATTTAATAACTGATTCATTAAAACACAATGAATCAGCTATTCTTCTTGATGACAACAGTGCATTATTGCTCCCTTTAATATGGCACGCTAAATCATGTCCTCACTGAAAGACCATTTTGTAAGCTGTGTCTGTGCTTGTAGCCATGTTTTACTTATCTGCATGTGTATCTGAAGGCGGCTGTCAGCACTTTTGTCTGTACACGCAACTGTGTGTGTGTGTGTGTGTGTGTGTGTGTGTGTGTGTGCGTGCATGCGTGTGTGCGTTGCATGCATGCGTGTGTGCGTCAGTATGAACATGTCATCACAGCAGGTTTTCATCTGGAGTGAGACTGCTTTGCATTGAGGATCTTACTAAGAATACTTGTACAGTATGAAAGGAAGTTGATTCAGTAGGCAGATACTGTATACCTCACCCCTCTTGACCACAAATTAATTTCACTCTCTGATCCACTGTGGAGATGTCACGACGTTTGGTCTAAATTTACCTAAGCTTTCAAAGGACTGTCACATCTAATCAAGAACAACATCAGCTCCACGCCACAGCTTTCTGTTTTGTAACAGTGGGGGCTTTCACTTCAACAGTTGGGTTGGCTTAGTCATCACCAACAAGGAAAATGTAGTTTTCAAGTGGACTCGGTTGTTTTGGTCAAACAATCTCACCAATCATGACTCTTGTCCGTCGGGAGCAAAGGAGGAATTCAGGAGACATTATTATAGAGGCGCAACATCCATAGAGGTTGGAGGTCAAGGTTGGATTCTTTTAAGCATGACTGTGGTTGTTTTTTAACTGTAACCAAGTGGTTATTAATTTTACCCTAATAGCAACGTAAATTAAAGGAGCTATTTTGACCCAGACCTTTTCGCAAATTACAGCAATCCGAAAATGGTTACATTTTTTTAAAATGCCATCCTGTTGATAGTGGCATCAGATCAGAAAACATCAGTTTATATGTATCGTTCTCTATAGCATCGTGATCTCACCACAAGGTTCAATAAATAGATTATAAGGTCATTATAGCATTCAGAAAAAATAGAAATTTGGAAACTTTGCAACTGATGAAGATCATGTAATATGATCAAAAGCTACACAACAGCTACTAAATGGACGTTGTGGTGAGACTGGAAGAAGAACATTTAGACAATCATCATGACTACACTCAGAATTGATAAACAGTTTCAATGTAAACAAGTTGGAGCACTGCAGGGAAGGTATTACAATCAGAAATATGACAAAGTACATTGCTACATTTTACAATTATTTTCCTTTAAAAAAGTAATGACTCCTCAACCACACACATTATGTGCCTGAGTCTCATCCTTAGGATTAAGATGTAATTGCTTTTCCACCTACACCACTTCAGCGCTAGCGTCTGTTGGCGGAAGCTTGAGGGTGGATGAAAGGAAATAGGGGAGAAGAAGGCGAAATGGAGGTGAAGAACAACCAGCACGGCCAACAGCTACAAGTCACACACATACGCACACACACATGCGCGTGCGCACGCGCACACACACACACACACACACACACATGCTCTTTTGTTATGAGCTTCAGTGGGAGGCCTGGGATGCCCACTGTGGAGTAGATGTTAGCCTGGCATCCTTTGCTCCCCTCCATTAGTAGCTAGAGAGTTGTTATCAGCCAATCATCCGCCTACCCCAAATGCCCACCCATATCCTGGTCTGGCAAGGATGTGTGTGTGTGTGATGTGTGTGTGTATGTGTGTGCTACTTCTCCGCCCTCTCTTGATTCCCTTTTTAAAAACACCACACACACATTCTAACCGCCCTAGAATGTGTGTGTCTGTGTGATGGAGGCTTGTGTATGTGTGTATGATTCTGTAGCGATAGCATGTAGCATGAAGCCGGTGTTGCATCGCTCGCTCTTACTAGGCTTACAGTGGTGTGAGCTTGCTTGTTGTTTCTATGTCTGTAATTTTAGGTGTCTTCCGAGACAAGCAGCGAGGTTGTGGGTGTGAAGATAAACATAACTGCGCATCTGAATATGCAATTATGTTCAGCTCCATAGTTCAATGTCGTTCATTTTCTTAAATCACAGAATGTCGCGGAAAATTCAAAGGCCTCATGGACAAACGATATATTGTCTGACAGTTCCAAGATGTAAATGTAACGTATATCTTAACAAGTAAAAACTGCATCTGCCGGACAGCTCCCCAGTAATATACAGTGTGAATTATTCAGCTGTTATCTGCAGTTTTTTGGGTACATTTGTACAAAAATGCCATTTTCCTATCAACAATTACCTTACTCACTGTTTTGGATTAGGTTTAGATCGACATTTTAGGAAATACGCTTATTTTCTTCCTAACCAAGACTAAGATGAGACGATTGACACAACTCTCAGTAAATATGAAGCCAGCAGCTGGTTAGCTTAGCTTAGCATAAATACTGGAAACAGGGGGTAACAGATACTGTAGCCTGTCCAATGGTAACAAAATTCCCCAATCTGCAAGTGTAAAAATGATTATTTGCTTTTCTATTTCTTGGCTGGGACCAGTAACTTCCTGGAGTCTCCACTGCAAACTGGCTGCTTGCTGTTGTTTCATATACCAGCCGTGTTTGTCTCATTATTGAAATAATCAGAACTTACACTAACACCAGACTTAAATATTTTTTCTTTTATTAACAAATGCCCTTTTGTTTTTAGAAAAAAAATACTCACAATTAAAAGTACACAAATGGCTCAAACTAAAAAAAGTCCAATGACTTTTTTCCTAATGCTTTTACAATCATTTACATGAGGCACCTCAACACTTACAGAAATAACACAATCCTCATATTTTTGACAGAGTTGAAGTGTGTTTGATACGTCGCGCCAGGCACTTAAATTCCTTAAAGTATATCCACAAAACCCACATAAGAGGTGAGTGCATCACGGATGTGATTATAACTATTTAAAATAACAGAGTTTGCAGTATTTAGCCGAGGTCTGGCATACGATACCTTCCTATTTACTGGAGACTACCTTAAAGTCCCTCCGTTCGCTCCTTTAAAGGATAGGTTCACATTTTCACATCACTTCCATTGAAAGTGCATTTGGGAGTGACCTAAAATAGACTTGAAAGTGTGTGTACCTATTCTTTAAGCAGCTAGACTGTAAGAGCAAAAGTTAGAAAATCAAGGAGGGAAACACAATAGAAGCTGAAGTATGGTGTAGTATGTCTGTGGTAACATATTAGATTGTATATAAAGATGGACGGCTTGACAGCAAAGATCCTTATACTAAAGATGGTGCATTTCAAGCAGTGCCAACGGTACACACTTCCTGTCTCCTAAAGGGGCGTGGCCTCGATGGACGTGTAGTGAACGTCGTGTGGATGGCTGAAAAGTTATATTTGAATCATAAGTTATTTAGCTAACTTTATATATTTACAGCGCTAAAAGACATTTAGCATCACGGAGATTAGTTTTGTTAGGGCGTTCACAGACGCTAGCTGACGTTAGCTTCTCTGTGTTGCCAGATCTTGCGAGAGTTTGGTCCTGAGACAGAAACAGGTCTCAAACAAAGTTAATTTTCTCCTTATGTGTCCGTCTGAAAAATGCCATTTCAGTGTCAGAATGTTCTGGAGATTATGTGGCTTGTGAGAAATGGGTCCAATATCTACTTTGGTGACTATGGGGTTAAAGAATCGCTCATAATCTGTGTTCACGTTCACTTTTCCCATTGGAATCAATACACTCGGACCTGCCGCTGGTCTCCTAAAAAGGCGTGGCCGTGGCGGAGCCTACCTGACACATACAGGAAACTACTCCGGGTCCATCTCTGTTGACGGCTCCCCAAAAGTGACGACAAAACATCTTGATTGCCCCTCTGGTGCCTGGCGCCAGTATAGATCATAAACCCCGCCCCCTCCATGTTCGCAGATGGGACATAAAAAAAATTAAACTACACGTCAAAGACTGTTTGATATAAGGTAGTTGTGATTGCGCTGTTTATTCAAGTCATCCGTCTTCTGATAAAGTTGATTTTAATAAGTTATTTGATGCTATTAAAACGGGGTATAACGTCATGATTGACAGCTGTGAATTACTCACGATTGGTTGAGCTGGAGTATGGGCGGGACTTTGATACCGCGGCTCTGTTCAATCACTACTGTGCCGACTCAGGCTCCAAAATTGCAAGATGGCAGCGCCTGTATCCGGGATATTTTGGCTTCATATCAATGGAAGGAGGTGGAGACACGCCGTCCATCTTTATCTGTAGTCTATGTGAAAAATGCATGAAAGTGTAAAATGATAAATTCAAAAGATTTTGTGAAATAAACTTGTGTTTGTTTGTAGTAAGTCTTCGAGTTTTTCTCAAGAGAGGTTTTGGATTCACAATACAGACATTGTGTCAGAAATAGTCAGAGTACACACAAACATGTGTTCCACAGATAAAAACTACAAAAAAATGGATCGTATAATACATTTTCAGTGTAAACTGGTAATTACAGCACAGTAACAATCTCAAAGAGGAAAAGGACATAAGTAAATCCACATTGGCAAAAAGTACTGATACAGTACAGGACCACCAAAAATCACCATTAAGAGCAACAATATCCTTATGAAGAAGGCATTTGTGCAGGAGTTTCATTTTCCCTTCATGTTATGTTTGTACGTGCATTTACAAGTTCAAAAGTAAAGGGAGTGAAACTACAGTATGGCAGTTTTCAAGACTAAAGAGTCTAAAGTTACCACAAACCCATGTTGGTACCATACTGTATGTAGACATGACGCATTGTGAGCCTAGATGTAGCGCTTACATCAATCATGCACAAACATTACTCCCATGTTTACATTCAGAAAATGTCCAACCCAAGACATTTAAGTCCCATTATGTAAAATAAAACATTAAGACACTCGGCTTCACATCTGACGTAGTCAAAGTGCAATGCTATCAACAAACACGCAATATTCTGAATATGCATAAATATTAAATAGCAATTTTATGTCAACTCTTAGTCCCAAATAAATTGGACCATTATTTCATTATCATTATCTGCAGGAATCTAAAATAAAATGACAATTTATTTCATAATGTCACTCTAATGTAACTCATGCAGCTGTGTGAAACCTTTTAACTCTCATTATTTGAACATTGTACGTCAAGATTTTGAGAATTGAAAATCTCTTCATTTTCAATTAGTGGGTAAAAACCTTGGCAGTACAAACAGATACCGGATTCAGAGACATGGCACATTGAAACCATCAAGACATTTTAAAAACAAGCTGTATTTCTCTACCAATTAACTATCACTGGAGAAAATATAAATGAATGGAAAGAAGTAGTTGGGGCCTGCTGTATGTACAGTATGTATGTATCTAATGTAATGCCAGTTTTCTTAATACTAAATAGAATACAAACTGTAGTAATACTTCCAGTGCTGTAACCTACACAAGAACCAACATGATGTCTAAAGCGAGGATACTGTAACTGCCACAACGTTTCAAGAATTGATATAAAAACACACGAGATTCTGAGTGTCACCTCGAATTACATCTTTCAAAATAATGGCCATGAATTGGAGAGATGTATCTCTACTCCATCCAATAAACCATTATGTTAAAGGTCCAATGAAATGGTGCTCTTTGGATGCTTTTATATAGACCTTAGTGGTCCCCTAATACTGTATCTGAAGAGAGAGGAGGGGGGCAAGGTGGAGGGTGGGGGTGTGGCCTTGACCAACTGCCACTTTGCTCGTTTGAAAGCCATGATGTCTCTCTCTCATGGGTGGGCCAAATTCTCTGGGCGGGCAAAGCAGAGAAAGGGGAGGTAACCTTGCTCCTTATGACCTCATAAGGAGAAGATTCCAGATCGGCCCATCTGAGCTTTCATTTTCTCAAAGGCAGAGCAGGATACCCAGGGCTCGGTTTACACCTATCACCATTTCTAGCCACTGGGGGACCATAGGCAGGCTGGGGGAACTCATAAAAAACCTCATAAAGTGAAGTTTTCATGCCATGGGACCTTTAACCAAACTTATTTATCTTTCACCTAAACTTTGGTTATTGATTAGCTGAAGTGGTGGTAAACTATTGATTATCTTTACTACAAAAGGCAACTAAGGCACTTTGCACTCCTAATTAGAAAAAAGGTCAAATAAACAGATCTAATCTTTCACTGCAACACGGTGTCAAGAAAAGATGAGATTCATTTATTTGTGGGTTTATGGCTTAGTTAAAAATGTCTCATCAATTATCGGGTCCAAATCCACAGCAGTGCCTTTCATGTGTTAGCAAAACTGCTTCTAAAGCAGCACAAACAGATGTAGGACCTGCCTAATACGTGTATGTACAAAAATCAATACACCAGCGCGTAAATAAAATAAATGAAGGTCAAAGTGCTTCAAGATTCAATACACCAGTGTGTGAGAAGATACAGAAGGAGTGCTCTAATCGGATACTGAAGCCTCAGCAATCAATTACATGTAACATTAGACGCATGTTCCCGTCCGCAAAACATCGTTTTTGTGCATGCGTGTGCCGAGCCCCCATGTTTGTTTTCCTGACTGTTATAGACTATAGGCAGGAGTCCAGGTGTATCTGCAGGTCAACACTGTCCAGGAAGTCCATGGAAAAGACACTATGGGGTGTTTGAGGGCACAGCGGGGCCAGTGTAGAGGTTTCCTCTCCCCTCTCTCCTCCCATGGTGAGGTCCAACCAATCCATACCGTCTAGCCCTTGCTCCCCGTCCCCTGCCATGCCGAAGGTATCCATGGGAGACGAGGGATGGTCCAGGATGCTGGGGGTGCACAGCATTTGACTGTGCAGGTCATCGATCAACGTCAACAGGCCTCCAGGCTCCACCCCCAGGAGAGGCTTACCGGTGGTGCTTTCCAGAAAGTCTTCCAGGCGTCCGCTCCCAGCGCTACCGAGGTGTTGTTTCTCTTCTATGGTGTCTGCCAGAGCCTGAAGCTCAGACTGCATCGAGGAGGCCGACTGTGGGCTGTCACAGCTGGGTGGGACCGGGGGTGATAGCAACAGCTGAAGCGGCGAGGGAAGGGGAGAAGATTGTGGATCTAGACGATCCAGAGAAGGGTCCGGTACTGGTTTAAAGGAGGTCGACGTATCTGAAGTAAAAAAAAAAATCCACAGAATTTCAAAAATGAAACATTTGGTTGGGCGCGTACTCCCAACACAATAATCATCAAACTGCTGAGTGTAATGTAAAAACAGAAAAGTTATTACACAAAGAAACAGATCAGACAATGTTATTGCATCTTACCTCCTGTCTGCAAAATGATGTCAACAAAATCATCGTCATGCTCTGTATCCTGAGGACACACACAGAGGGAACAACACATTACCCTTCAAAACTGTGTGTAAAGTTCACATAGCACACGACACTGGGACACAAGCGCGATGATGTGAAACGTGAAATGATGCAATGCAAAACAACATATCGGACCGCAATGCAGAGCAATGCAGCTTAGCTTAGTATAGGTTAGCAAAATCTAAGAAACACCCCAAGGGCAGTAAAAAAAAAAAAAAAATCCCCCCCCCCCAAATAAATCACACATGTTGGATAGTGAACATATTCATTTGTTTTGCGCAAAGACACAATCAGACATGCAGAGCGTCATACTTTGTTATCAGGCGATGAGGCCGCTGTCTTAATGGAAGCTGGAGACAGAGGACTAAACAAGACATCCAGACTAGGGCACAACTCCTGGAGGAGAGGACAAGGAAGTGAAAGCCAGCTGGATGTGAAAGAAGTTAGATTTTTGTGCATCCAAAGTTGTCACAAAATCCTTTACAATGTGACTGGGTGATACAAGACACACTGAAATATGATCCATGCCATCTGGAGAGTACTTACAGTTTGAGAGAAAGGTGATGTGGCATCTTTCCCGGAGGGAGCAGTCTCCTGGTTGTTGAAGAAAGGCTGCAGACTGGGAGGTGCTGACAAACACTGAGCAATGTCCTGCTGAGGCTGCTCCACAGATACCTGGAGTCTCCCATTCTGCGGCTTCAAATCATTACAAAGAGTGGAAAGATAAGTTCTCCTTACAGGGGAACAGTATTCACATGCAAGTACTAGTTTTTTCAGTAACATCCAGTGGTGTAAAAAGTATTCAGATCCTCTATTTACATGTCAGTAAAAGTACTAATACCACACTGTAAAAATATTCTATTACAAGTAAAAGTCCTACATTGAAAATGTTACTTGAGTAAAAGTATGTAAGTATCACCAGGAAATTGTACTTAAAGTATTAAAAGTAAAGGTACTCAATGCAGAAAAATCGAAGAAATTATCCAAACAGTTCTGTGTTTAATCGGCGAACCATTTCAGCTGGACTTGTAGGCCTTTATATTAGTGCTGTCAGTTATTAACGAATGTTAACGCAAACACATTTTATCGGCGTAAATTGTTTTTATCACGAGATTAACGTTCTTTTTGGCCTAGCAAACTTTGTAGTTTTTTTCACATGCTTTTGCAACAACTAGTAACGTTAGAAAAACTACAACACCACACCGGATCTAGCTAGACCGGGAACAAAACAACAGGCACGCCGCACACACTTGTTTGGGCTCGCGAGCCGGCCAAAGAGTAGTAGGCTAACGTTACGTTTTGAGTGGTCTTGTCAAATGGAACGATCTGTGTGTGTTTTGTCGTTGTGAACTGAGCAGCACGTCCAGTCTGAAATACCACTTGATGACCAAGCACACAGATGATGTGAATTCTCCGCCCCCTCGTGAAAGCCAGGCGACAAAAGCACAATGCAAGCCGATCCACTTTTCCATGTTGATAAGAGCATTAAAATGAGAAAAAAATAATGGGACAAAAAGAAATCATGGGACATTTAGAATAGATAAAAATGTGCGATTAATTGCGAGTTAACTATGACAATGCGATAAATCGCGATTAAATATTTTAATCGTTTGACAGCACTAGTTTATATTGTTGGGTGGTTTCGTTTATAATAAAACGTATTTTAAAAACTGCATATGTTTTGTGTGCAAAAATCTTAATTGGTATAAAGTAACTAGTAACTTAAGCTGCCAGGTGAATGTAGTATAGTAAGCAGTACAATATTTCCCTCTAGAATGTAGCGGAATAAACGTAGAAGGTGGCATGAAAAGAAAAGACTCAAATAAAGTACAAGTACCTCAAAATTGTACTTAAGTACAGTACTTAAGTAAATGTACTTAGTTACATTCCACCACTGGTAAATCTGAAATCACAAACGATTAATTTCTATTAAGAGTGTGATAAGAGGGGTGCAACAATCAGGTAAGACCGCTGATACCAGCAATCAGCATGTTCCACCAAATCTTCACTTCCCAGACCACCTGCCCGTGCTGAGAGATACTGTACATCTCAATTAGCCAAGATGCGATGGAGTTTTTTGTTCCTGCTCTGTTAACAACATAGATCATATTAATGGACGATGTCGTTAGAGTAATTAGCCAAGCAATAGTAATCAGCATCGGGCTAGTGTCAGACACTCTTATCAAAGACTGCTGTCACTGTGTCAGACAGCATACATCATTAATTCCCACCGCTATTGCACTCACTGGAGCACTTCTCTTTCACTCTCATGTTTCACTCTCTCTTTATGGAGCATTAACAGACACTGGTCTGTTAGTGCTCCAGTGACAGAGGCTCCTGGGCTTCTTTGACAATGAGTTGTGTATGTAGTAGGATGAGGGTCCATGAAATGTGTAAAAAGAGACGATTAACATCTGCTGTTGAGCTATTATTTGTGGTGGCGGAAATGCCCCATCTAGACATTTTAAAAAGCCAGTTAACCTGAGTAGGAAAAACACACATTCTCACTTGCCCCATTTCATAGCTAACGCAGATTTTATTTAACGGTTTTGAGATATTAAAGATACAACGGAGGTGAATGTAACTTTGCACTTGAAGCATTGAAAAATAACATTTGAATGTGGCATTTCAAAAACATTGTCCTTGTTACTACACAATACACAATCCACAAACCTCACTGTGGACACCTTTAATGCAACTACTACAGCACTTTGCTACAGAAAAACTGTCCCATTGGTTAAATATATGACTATTTAAAATCTTTTCCTGTTTTACAACAGTATTTCAGCTACTTTTGAGTCTGCCTGAAAATTCAGATAATCAATATCTTGCTTTAAATCTCACCTTTGTCTCTTGTTGTTTCAAAAATCCCACGTGTGTGCTTTGTTTGGTCTGAATATCCGCTTTAGGCAGCTGAATGGGGTTGTGGCCGGGGAGCTTGGCTGGAGTAGACTGTAATCGCTAGTGGAAAATGATGAATGTAAACAATTTTGTTAGTATTAGTTTTAAAGTGCTGAATATAATAATAATAATTTTAAAAAAAGAGTACATCAGCAAAAAATAGCTTTTTTATGAATCAGTCTTTGCATTCACACACACTCTACTGTATATAATTCTGATCCATAATGCTACCATGGTTGGTGTTGATGTTTTGAGATTTTGCACTTCTAATTTGGCAATTGTTTGATCTGTTATTATTAAGCATACAAATGGTCATAAACACATTCTGAGGCACAACAAATTAGAGGGGCACTCAGAGAGCGCAGACCTCCGCCAAGGCATGCCCTATCTCACAGTGTTAATGCAGTGTGAGTTTTCCCAGTCGGGAGCAAATTTTTCAGATTATACCGACACCACAAGAATGCAGCACAAATCCCCTATCCTGTAATGTTAACGAAAATGAAAAATAATTTGTGTATCAGGTCTGTGATTTGATCCTCTCTTTCTTCCTTGGCCCATGCGACATCCTTCCACCAAGTTTCATAAAAATCGGGCCAGTCGTTTTTCTGTAATCCTGCTGGCAGAAACAAATGAGGCGAGCCGAAAAACATACCCTCTTTGGAGGAGCTAATAATTAATACATTTGGATTTTTTTTTTTTTTTTTTAAATGGGTTACTAAAAATGATTCATGTACCTGCAGTGCAATTTGATTGGTTGCTTTGCTCCCAGGTGCATCAGTTCTTTGCTTCTCAGTGATGTGACTGGTCAGTGCGATCAGGAAATGGTTGCCGTTGCCGTCGGTGACCAGAGTCGGGGTGGAGTCGCTCTTGGGGAGATCCTGTTGGAAAGTGGGGGCTGAGCCTGACTGCTGGTTGAAGGACGCTTGAGATACCTGAACAAAAACCCACAATAACTTTTAGAGGAAGAATTTTCGCCAAAAAAAATCAGCTTAAACTAATTCAATGCTGGCCAGCTGCGCTTGCTATTACATTATATTACATGTCATTTAGCTGACGCTTTCATCCCAAGCCACCTCCAATTAAGTCCAATTCTATAAATTGTTATATTGTTACAGTGTAAAATCTGACCAGATAAGGAGACCATTAGCGTTAGCATCCCTAACTGCAGAACTGGCATAATGAGTAAATCTGACACCAAAGTCTATGCAGTGTAAGGGATATTGTAAATCCCATTTCTGACCTGTAGTGACTTCTGTTGCGCCTGTTGTTTCTGCTGTATTACCACCTGTTGTTTAATCTGCTGCTGCAAAAATGACTTTTGTTGCTTCAGTAGAATGTGTTGGTTAGTCTGCATCTGCTGGTGATGTTGTTTCGCCTGTTGATGCTGTTGTTGGGACTGCAACAGTTGCTGCTGCTGCTGCTGGAGTTGCTTGTGCTGCTGCTTGTGAGATTTCCTTTTTCTCTGCTGAGAAAGTTTCTGCAGGTTCTCCGCCGTCTGACTGTGGTTCTGATTCATCTGCTGCTGGTTCTGAAGGTTTAGCTGTTGCTGTAGCACAAGTTTCTGTATGGCCTGTTGCTGTAACAGCTGCAGAGCGGCTTGCTGCAGACGTGCATGTTGTTGTTGTTGTTGTTGTAGTTGTTGTTGGTTTGTCTGTGTGCTCCTTTGCTCTGGCTGCGGTAATCCACGAGTGTCTGATTGCATAGTTGTCTCACACTCCACTCCATCTGCCTCGATGGCTTCCTGTTTGACAGTTACCTTGCTGACATCCATCTCGCATGAAACGGATGACGGTGGAGGGGGGAATTGTGGATGGCCACATGAGAGAGGGACACTGGGCTTATCAGGAGGTTCTTGTTTAACTCTTACAAGAACCAGTGGCTCTGGTCCTCCTCCTCTGTTCCCTTGCTCCAGCTGCATCCTCAGCACCTCCACCAGCCTCTGGTTCTGCCTCAGCAACCTGGTCAACTCCACTATCTGCTTGTCTTTCTCCAGCAGCAACCGGTCTTTGTCCATAGTCACTACTGGAGCTGTGGTTGTAGTGGTACGGGCGGCTGAGGGAACCAGGCAATGGTTCTGCAGAGAGGCCGTCTTTAAAGCGAATCGACAAGGCGCCGGGGTGGAACTCTTTGGCTCTTCTTTAATGTTGGTTGCAAGCTGAGCAGCTGAACATGGCTGAAGGCTCACCTGGCTGAGAGGTGAACTCATCTGGACAGAAAGAGAGAAAATAAAAATAGGTAAACAAACCTTGATATGAAAAGACAAGTGCAAGAGCTTAAGACTATAGACTCACACTTCTTTGTATGTAAACTGAGAGCCTACAGACATGCTAGAGCTAAATGCTGACGTCTATATGCTAACATGCGGATGTTGAGCAGGTATAATGTTCACCATGCTCACCACCTTCGTTTAGCATGTTGGCATTCGGACATTTGCTAATCAGAACAATTAGCACAAAGTACAGCTGAGGCCGAAGGGAATGTTTATGTTAGTTTTGCAGGTATTTGGTCATAAACCAAAGATTTGGACAAATCTTGACTGTCTGTGCTATTTTGAAACATCATTAATGTATAATGAATTGCATTCAAGGATTCAAGATTGTGTGATATTATTGTCAACAACAACAACAACAAAAATCAGACCATTTCCATCAAGGGGTCGTTTTTAAAGCTGGTATCTTCTGGGCTCATGCGCCGGAGGCGGTCAGAGGGGGGGAGCGAGGCGGTTTGGGGGGAGACGGTGCCACCACACGTCATGAGCTGCTGAGGAGTGGCTGCGCTGCTACCTGCATCAGGTATACAGAGGTTAAGAAAGTACAGAGACAACGCATTATGTTTTCTATATCTTCCTTATCTTTTAACACTTGAATACATCATTCTGTGAAGAGAGGTGATGGAGGAAGTACAGGTACATTTTCTGCTCGACTAACCGGTCCGAGAAGATGTCTGATGGCACTGAAACTGAAACCATTGCTGTTGTAGTGATGTGTTGGTGGTGGTGGTTGCAGCACTTTTGGAGGATTTTGCTGTTCCTTCAGCCCCTGGCCCTGTGGCCCCCCTGCTGTTGGAGACGAGGTAGTGTCACTGCCTCCATTCAGCTCCTGGTAGGTCCTCAGCCTCTCAATTAGGTCGTTTTTGGTGCCGGAGACCGGCAAGCTGCGCAGCTTCAACTCGGACTTCAGTTCCGCGACCTGACAGAAGACGGAGTAACAGAGATATTGAGATTTAAAGAGCGAGGAAAAGCAAAGAGATGAGGACTGATATCAGAGGAAAGAAGAGCGAAAACAAAAAGACTGCATAATCCATCACTGTCCCTTTCTTTGTCAGCTCTGAGTTGGCAGGCCACTTTTCTGACACAACATTTTGTTAACGTAGAATCGTTTATATATGTCAACTTCTATACACCAGTTACTTCATTGACTCATATCTTGTAGACAGCAGAGAGAGCTATTGCTGTTCACTGTACTGACAGAATGAGACATAAGATCATGAACTAACCATGTAGTTTTCTTTGGGATTTTTATGTTTCTGTGAGGCTAACCTTCATTTCATCCAGGTTTGGGGGTAGAAACGCTGGTTTTGGCCCACATATAGGAGCAGAACTCTGACAGCTGTGACCGCCCTGGTTAGAGGCAGCTGTTGAAGGGGCAGCAACAGGTCGAGGTGGGGAGGAGGTAGTCGTGGGATTGGAGGAGGAAGAGGAAGACGGCTGCTGATCTGTCTGAATCTGTCTGTTGGGGAGAAAGTCAAAGGGGAGGAAGAAGATAATGATCTCTACAGTCTTTAGACAATGAAATACTTTTACAAAAGATACCAGCGCCTCAGTTTTAAATAGGGGTGTTGAAATTAATCATTGCGTCGATGCATCGTGATGCGGACGTGGATGATTCTGCATCGATGCATGGAAAGACAATAATCGATTATTGTCTTCTGATGTTTCTCTGTGATTTTCTGTTTGCTGCTCAGACTCCGCTACATTCAGGAAGCGTCTTTTTTAAAAGGGCAGATGCAATACAAATGGGAGTTCATATATATCTGACTGCTTGAATTTGAAAACCATGTGTAGCAATGTATAATCAATTTGAGGAGGTGACGCATCGTGATATCGAAATCGTATCGAATTGTTGACAGGATAATCGTTATCGAATTGAATCGTGAGACCAGTGAAGATTCACACCCCTAGTTTTTAACACCACCTTGAATTGCGTTTCTCCCAGCTGGTACTACACACTACAAACTCCACCATCCACAAAAGAATAGGTACATACTTGGGTGGTGCAGGCAGGATGGCGTGGTAGTTATAGTGCTGCTGCTGCTGATTGAGGATCTGGAGCTGCAAGAAGAGCTGCTGCTGCTGGAGGATTTTGGCATAAGACGAGTCCAGATGGGGAGGAGGCTCTTTATCTCCCTTCTGGTCAGGAGGGATGTACTCATGGTACTTTAACTTTTTAATCTAGAAGGCAACACGCATGTTTCCTCTTAGGTTTGGATTTACTGGTTCATTGAAATGCTAGCATTAGTATTTATTTACTACCTCTTTGAGCATTAGCAACAGTATAGTCTGCATGTCTAAAAACAGAAACAAAACCCTACCTTTGGCTTGTTGTCCTTAGGTTTCTTGTGTCTCTGTGCAGAGCGGTCAGAGTTTGGTTTAGGCTGGGACTGAAAAAAAGAGAAGGGATGCTGTTAAGTGTGTACTGTAAACTTTTATACAACAACATCAATCAATGTAAGTCCAGCATTCACTCTCCATGTACTGTAGCTGTGTTTTTGGTCTCTACCAACTCCTGAGGGAAATATCTGTCTCTTTTCACCAGCTGGTCCCTCACTTTGTCGGTCTACTGTTTGGTTTTGGGTAATTGCATGAAGAGGGTTTTTCTTGAAAACTGCTGATTGATGACAGGTTGATCATAAAACCAAAAAACAATGAACTGAAAGACGCTATACGTAGTGGAACAGCAGAGATGGGTGAGAATCTTGTGTTCAAGTTCTGTATTGCATGCCCATGTTTCTTTCTGCTCATCTCTACAAGTGGCAGCTGTCTTATTACACAAAGTCATCTGATCCATTGTTAATATAAAAATATGAGAGCAGCTTGAAATCAGAGTATCAAGTACATGTTTTCTTTCCCAGACACTTTTACACCTTTATTGTTTAGTTGGCCTTGACAGATGTCTCCTACCTTGATCTGTGAGGTCACCCCTGTCCTCTGGGCAGATGATGCCGCCGTCCCATTGGTCAGCTTGAATGAGGGGGGGGATCCAGAGATTGGTGGGAGAGCAGGAGCAGAGGGAGAGACCTAATTGGTAAGATGAAAATATACTGTAAATGAGCAACACTAATCACTGGCTACACCATGGCCTTGCCTAGAACTAGACCAATAAATGAGCCAGGCAAATAAATTGCCCCATATTAGTCTTAGTAGTTGTACATTTTATTACCAACTTGTATATTCGTTTATACATTCTTCCTTTGTTTTTTATTTGTTCTTGTATTCTATCATATTTATTATTTCTTGTATATTCTGTATGTGTGCTGTGTGTCTGACATTTCCCAATTTGGGATCAATAAAGTCTATTTAATCTAATATTTAAAAAAACTCCTGTCCAGGCTATCGATGTATGGCCTATACTTACTATACTTGAGTCTGCCATTCTACAACTAAACTTTAGTTCAGATGACGCTTCATGCTACATACGAGTTTGCTATTGTAACACAATTCAACTTCTGCTCATGTTTGACAATCTTGCATCCATGACACATGTTAGTCACACTATCTCACCCTTTCTCCGGAGTGATCCTACCTGTGTAGGAGATGGGATGCTGCTCTCAGCCAGCGTCTCAGGTGGGGAGGGCAGAGGAAGCAGGCCCAGAGGAGACTCCTGGCCCATCAGCTGTTCTGGAGACAGACTGTAAATGCTGTCCTCATCACACGATGAGTTATCACCTGAAGCCTTTGGAAACCGTGTCTCTAAGAAGGAGAGGAGGGAGGAAATGGTTGATCTCTAGGCAGATGAAAACGTAATGCAACTTGTTTTTTTCCCCGTAACAAAGGAAACACCTACTGAATATGTATCCCCTGCCTTGCAGGGCCACGACTAGAGATGCACCGATTACAACTTTCTAGGCCGATTCCTATTTTCTTTGAGTTAGGCCAGCCGATACCGATTTTAACCGATTCCAATTTCATTTTTTCTAACCACTTTACAGCACACGCAAATATTTATTTTCTATCTTATCTTTAATAGAACATTTTGCACAGAACATAGAACATTTTTTGAACAGATAATGGATCACTATAAAATAGAACTATAAAAATTACTCCTGGTGTGGGAAATTCACACCCATCTAAAGTGCAATGTTAGAACCATTTCCTTCTTTTCACATCCAATATCCAACTAAAAAAATTTGATTTCGTTTTTTGGTGTCGTCCCTCCACGCCCTACTTTTTCCTTGCAGCTGTTGCATATTGCAAACTTGTTATCTTCTGCACACACGCTGAAGAATTTCCAAACAGCTGTCATGTTGCAGGTTAATTCACGAGGTTCCTTACATGTGCGAGAATAGCGCGGACACGGCTTCACACCGCGAGCGGGTACGTCAAAAAGAGACTGTGCTGTCGCGTCCGTGTGTGCATGCGTCCTTGAGAACTGTAACTTGTATAACTTATGTTGTCAGTTAATTGTAGCATTGACCGGCATGGAATCGGCATATGTCAGACTGACCTGCCGGTCGCTGGTCATGGCCCAACACATGAAAACCGGCCAATTCCGGTCACCGGCCGGTCTATCGGTGCATCTCTAGCCACGACAATTACAGCAAGCTTTTATCACCTGCACTTACAGGTGTTGAGCCAGCGGATTACGCCCTACAATCCAAATTTACTGCACTGTGCCACTGAACTAACAACCTGTGAGCATCCCTAAAGTCAGCCAAAATCACCAGCATGTCCTCTATGGGTTTCAGCAAATGCATCACTGCTTGTGTGTGTCAAGTCCTATAAAAGTCTATACAAAAATACACACAGCAAGCTTCTTCTCTGATGTCCGCCCCTCAGCCAGTGTATTTATGTGATGGCTGCTGCAGAGTAACCTAAATGCGTGTCCTCTCTGCCTGCAGATCGTGCCCATAAAACACAGTTTTAGATTATATCTTTACTGAGAATAATGCTTCTGTCCACAGTGTGGCAAAGAGGAGCCGAGCTTTAGCTCACTGATAGTTTTCATTAATCTAAGTTCACTTTCAGTGCAGACAAATAAGGCTGGCCACCTCATTCATGCTGGTTTCAATGTAACAGATGGCGTCTCTCTAAGGAATGGTGTGATGCTGAGAATTCTGGAGGATCAGTTGCGCAATTTATGATATGAATACATTAACTGTTTATGTAAGGGATCCTCCTGTTTATGCCAGCCTTCTGTGCTACTAATGGTATTCTCCTTACAAAGTGTTTTCCAGGCTACAAATAAACTAATTGAATGTTTAAAAAAAAAAAACGTATAAATCTGGCAAAGTATTTAAAAAAACAACTGTGTAAAACAAGGACAAATGTTTCCATATCAGCCTGCATTAGATTGAAACGTCCTCCAGCAAAGGAATGAATCCAAGTCGTGGTTCTCCTGCTAATTTTTCCCTCAGGGATATCACGTAATGATTTCATTATTAAGCAGACTTTTGAGCCTTTACAGGGATTTAAGGTAGAAAAAGGTAGCTGCCAAAATACGCTGGACTAGGATAGAGACTTTTCTTTTGCTGGTGGATGTGTGTTATTTAATTACAGGAGCTGCTTTGGGCTGCAGCAGACAGCTATGTAAAATACACCGCTGGTCATTAATCCAACATCAGCAGGCGATGATGAAAAGACAACATGGGGCTGATTTAATACCCTGTGATCCAATAATGTGATGGCTTCTCTACTGCTGTGCTGTGCCAGTGTGATGTTTGTATCTGTGCATGTCAACTCTGTGTAACTCTTGTGTTCTCCAGTGCTCCTACAATAAAGGCCCGGTAATGCAATTGTGTTTATTGTGCGGCGGTGACAGAGATGGATAATCCGCTGACACTGTACATTATTGTAATCTCAGCGTTCTTTCCTCCACACTTCAATCAAGCAGATGGACCCACCGTCTCTGATCTCATCCTCTAATGTCTAACAGCACTGGACTAAAGATATACAATAAAAGTTAGACAGTACAGCAGTTCTTTTATTGTTGCTGTTATAATGGAAAATGGTGAAATTGGGGCCATTATATCTGTGTCACTATGTCCATATTGCAACTGATTAAAGTCCCATGCATTCATTTAGAGTCCTATCTCTTCAATTAATATATAATAATTTTCCTAATAAAAGATAATGGGTTTTATTAACAGACAGTGTGGCCATTTAACACCGACAGCAAAGAGGGAAGAGTCCGTCAAGCAGGGATGCAAGGGGATACATGATTTACTATATCCTAGTTTAACATTTGTGGCTGTTTGAAGCATGAATACCAAGGTGAAGGGGGGGTTTGGGTGTAATGTGGTTGTTTTGTACATATTGGATGGGAATGCGTATATGTTTCACGTGTGTGTCGCCAGGCATCTGTGTGAATGGCGAGCACAGCTGAGACATCTGAGAGGGAGCATCAGTATGTTTATGATAGCTGGAGGAGGGGGCCAGGAGGGACATCCTGTCAGGAGCCTAAAACTGTGAGTGTGTTGTGATATATTACACGTTTACATTTATATCACACCTCCTTCCACCACATACACGCAGGACATATTTTATAGGGGTGTGCAAATTATTTATTTTTTTAATCGACATTCAAATCGTGATTCAAGCTCTACTTTTTAAATTTCTTTTATTGTATGTCTACTGCAATCACATGGGAAAAGTAACTACATTTACATACTGTGAATCGTTTTTTTAATCGAGAATCGTTTTTGAATTGAAAATCGATTTAGAATCGAATCTTGAGCCTAAAAATCAATATCGAATCGAAACATTTTCTGAATCGTGCACGCCTAAAATTTTATCTAAAAGGTGTGTTTAGTATACAGTCTACAGCCAAAGCTTGTTCCTGCCACATTGTTGGTGTTGCAGGTGTTCAAGGTAAAGGAGCCCATGGTCAACTTCATAAAACATAAATAATGCCTGGCTTACCTATAATGGCCTGTTTAATGCTGGAGTGAACAGGTAGGATGTTTTTGTGGATCAGCTCCATGGGCCCCGGCCGGTGGGAGATCTTATCGTTCAAATCATCGGCAAGGCGAGCTCGCTTCAGCTGCATCTGCTTTGCCTGAATTGACGGCTCTGCTGAGGTCTCTGGAGGCATGCAGAAATCAAACAATTTTATTTTAGGATTCTTAAAAGGTTATTTGTCAGAAATGCCTAGAGTCCAGACAGACAAACAGGAAGGAGGCTATACATGGTGGTACTCACCCTCCAGGATGTGCATCCTGATCAGCTCGGAACGCTCCGGTCGACTCCTGATCTTCCTCTTGAGATAGTCCTCAGTCTGGAGAAAGAGAGAGATCAAAATTTATATTTATAAGATTTATACCAACTGCCTATCATTTTTCCAAAGCTTATTTTCTTCCCAACATGGCCTTATCTCAACGCTTATTTGTCATTTCCAGCCATTTTATATAACATTGTTATTCAACAGTTGCTATAAGGATCTCAGATGTTACAAAGCTGAGAGAGATTGAATGTCTGCTTGAAACAGGCCAGTTTGGACTCCAGTGACTGATTCGAGGATGGCGTACTCACCCGTGCTCGTTCCAAGCTCCGTCTCTGTTCGTGGAAGGCAGCTGAACTTTTCAGGGCTTGAAGAATAAAGAGTGAGAGCAGAGCAAAAATGGAGAGAAAGAGGACATTAAGATGGCAGTGTGTACATTCATGCCACTGAGGGGGAAATGGAGAGCAAAATGGCTCTGAATGGCTCTTTGCTTCTACAGTTCAGCTTGAATAAGATTACTAATGGTGCTCTTTTCCTTTCCCACATTTTGAGTGCCATGTCAGTGTGGTTAATGCTTGCTCAGACTCACATAACAACAACAACAAAATACATTATCAGGTAAAGGGAGACATGGGATGGACACTGAGGGTTCCAGTCCAACAAGCCTCTTCACAGCAGTGGAATTTATAGAATCTGTACAGCATTCACAAATGACTCAAGCAAGACTTGCTGTAGGCCTACGATTATGCAAAAACCCAGGGATTAGTGGTGCTGCATACCTAAAAGCCTAAAGGGTTGTGATGACACCGAAATGCTGAGTTAAATACAGCTTATCAGTACAGGCATTATGATTTTGTTTCTAAAACAAGAATCTAAACCTCAAACTATTAAATAATGTTATATTGAATGTAATGAATGCATATACAGGCAGGTTATTGAGTAGCAATGTACACAACTTGATCATGATGGGGATCAGTGTAAAGGCCATCACACAAATAGATAAAATCATGCACTTTATTAACACCATTTAAGATTTGATCTGCTCAATGACACTTTACAGAGTCAGAAACCGTCCGCTTCAGAGTTTTAAATCGTATTTTTCATACCTGGTAAATGTTTAATTGTTGACCAAACCCCTATGAACGAGGAAGAGGCTGTAAGATAAGACGTTTTAGGAAGTTATTAAGGTACTTATCATAGATTAATTGTTGGTGTAAACCACAGAATGTATAAAAGAAGTGAGCGTCACCCATTGGTTTGTGGACTCCTTCATCGTCTACTTTAAAATAAATGGGACCACAGTTTACAAAATAAACATCATGCTGTATTGAAGAAGACTTGAAACTAGCGATTGAGACCATGAATTAATTATGAAAACGTTCACTAAGGTAATAAATCAAGTGAGAAATAGGGTCATTTTCTCATAGACTTCTAAACAATCAGACTTCTCTTTGCAACCAGTGGAGTAGCTACAATTATAAAATGTGGTGTACAATGAAACGAGTCTTGTGGGTTGGGATGTATATAATCAAGTTATAACATGTACTTCCGATCTTTTTTCATCATATTGTTGCATATTGATGCATGCAGATAAAATGATATATGAAAGTGACAGACAACTAAAGCAAGCTAACTATCTCTGAGTGCTACACAAACACACATGGAGGATATGCACACCGAAATGTTTGTCATTGTCTTGGCTCTCCCATCAGGGAGAGCCAAGACAATGACGCACACTGGAATTGAAATGAACCAATGACTGAGATGTTAATGAGGGTGTCCACATCCATATTGGGTGGGCAGCGTGTGATTCGTAGCCCTTTGCATTACAGCTCCACAACTTCAGGAAAATACTGTTGCCTGGTTTATATCTCAAATATACAGTCAATGCAACCAAAAACTTTTTAATGGCTAAACAGTGGGTTATTTGTGTCCAAGTCAGTCACCGATGACTGCAGTACACCTCGCACATGTATGGAAGTAAACACCCTCAAATTAAAACTGAGAGTCAGCACTTTCATTTCAAATCCAATGTGCTGGAGCTAACACAACAGAAAGTGTGTCGCTAATACTTTCTGACTGCACTATGCACTATACACAGACAGACAGACAGACAGACAGACAGACAGACAGACAGACAGACAGACAGACAGACAGACAGACAGACAGACAGACAGACAGACAGACAGACAGACAGACAGACAGACAGACAGACACACACACACACACACACACACACACACACACACACACACACACACACACACACACACACACACACACACCCTGGGGGAAAACTGCTGGTACCTGCTTAAGCCTGAGTTCACGTCGCTGAGCACTGTCACACTGTTGGTACACACTCATTCTTGCACACCCTGGGGACATTAACCCTCTTAGACCTCTAATCACCCATCCACAAGGGAGATTGAACCTGCCTGTCAGTCAGCTACATGGAAAATGAGCGATGGGATGGCGGGATGGATAGATGGATGAGCACAAAATGAGGTTTTTGGAAGTGGGGATGGGAAGTGAAAGGGATGGAAATAATTAGGAGGAAGATGGAGAATCAGAAAAACGAATGCGGGCAGACGGGGAGAGAAGATAAATGGAGAGAGGCAGCTGGAAGAAAAATGGAACAACAGACCGAAGGGCAACTTAAAAGGAGGAAATAGAGAGTGGTTGGATGAGGTCAGAGAGAAAAGACCCCATTATGTGCATGAGTGGCTGCATCATGGCTTCTTGCCACCCCGCAACCAGCATTCCCTGGTCTTTAAACTTTGAGAACATGAAGTAGCATCACTTCCTCTGGCAGTGGTTTTTATTTTCGGACTGCAGCTGACCTGGGCTTTGTTTTTTATAATGTGCTAACCGACTAGCTTGTTGAATAAAAACCTCTCCTGTATAATATTCTCCTGTATATTACTTTACAGTCCATTTAAACTGTGTGACCTATTTGTCAACCTCATAAAATAGCCACAAAATTACTAAAATATTACTGCAAAACATGTCAGGTTTGTTGAGGGCAGTACATACATAGACCAGAGATGTAGCCATTTCATATGTGAGAACATTGTGAGAGCTGCTCCAGATCCACCAGAAAGTGTAAAACTAGTACTCTGCTCTTTTTATTGCTCTTGCTGACAGATATTTGGAAAAGGCTTTACCAGCCCATTAAGGTTTAGCTTAGCTAACCTGATAACCATGTGTAGATGAGCATGAACTGAGAAACATTTTTAAGCATCTGAGAAGTGTATAAATAACCTGATGATAGGCAGGGTATCACACTGTGAGCTTATTATAGCACTGAGTCAAATGAACACCACCCAACCACACACACCACAGTCCCACGGCTAATGGAAGAAAAAGAAGCTTTCTCTACACAAAGCAGGCATTTGAAAGATTATTTTGGATGTGTAGTGGGAGGGAGAATCGAGAGACGGTGAGTGACAAAAAGACATGGGTGGACAGAGGAAGAGGGCACAGAGAGAGGGAACCATCACTATTGCTAAGAGAGGTCAAGTGGGAGAAAAAAAAGAAATGAACGGGAGGAGGAGATGAGTCAGAGAGGGAGCGCAGCGATACAGAGATGGGAGTTGTAGAGATGTTGTGCTCTAGTGTGCTCTAGTGGGGGGATCACTGCCGTTCTACAGTGTGTGCTGTCTCTCTTCCAACTGTCTACATTAGAGACTACGAGGACAATGATAAAGGTCATGTAACACAAGAAGGTAGCCTAAATGTCTGTGGCTAATTGTTCTGCCATGTCCCTGCTCTGACATCAACCACATTAAAACCTGAAGGTAACCATTTCGAAATTACATTACATTACCTTACAAAGCGACTTCCATTAAGTGCGATCAACCATGAAGGTACAAACTCCGGACAGCAAGAATCAAGTGCAAGCACATTAGCTTCAAATAAGTCAAATCCCAAAGAGTCACATGTAAGTGTAACTGTACAGTAAGTGCAAAAACGTTTTTTTCATTGTTTTATCTTTTTTTATCCACGGTGCAATCAAAAGAGATGTGTTTTTAGCTTTCGGCGGAAGATGTTTAGACTTTTGGCTGTCCTGATGTCAACGGGGAGCTTGTTCCACCATTTAGGAACCAGGACAGCAAACAGTCAGGATTTCGTTGAGTGATTGGGTGTCCCTCACAGCGAGGGAGCAGCAAGCACGTTGGCCGATGCAGAGCGGAGTGAACAGCTGGGGCTGGGGACGTGTAAGGTCTGACCAAGTCCAGGATGCAAGCTGGGCCTGATCCGTTCGTGACACGGTATGCAAGTACTAGTGTCTTGAAGCTGATGCGGGCAGCAACTGGTAACCAGTGAAGGGAGCGTAGCTCAATTGGCAGTCAAACATGTGGTCAATGACAACAAAACAACGGCCCAAATGGGCTCTCCCTTGTCTTTACATAAGCATCTCTGTTCTGTTTAGATTGCAAATGCTATCAGCAGGGCTTGTTGAGACATACTGTAATTCCCCTTAACACTGCAGGAGACATGACACAGGGACAAAACAAGCACCTTATCAAGCAACGAGCCTTTGGTTAAGGAGCGTAGAGAGGCGTAGGCTAATTGGATGAGACCATGCGACCAAAACATTTTGTACATCCCCTCCAGTTTCTACAAAGAAACACAAGTGCCAAGACAGACAAGAGCTGTGATAACACCTCTGGTCACACTTGGTCTGATCACAGCTAGAATGTCTCTCTGTTTCTCTCTTACACCCACATGGGTATATCAGGGTTTCTGAAGGTTATACCAAGTCAAATTTAAGACTTTTTAAAAACCATTATGAATTACATTTAAGACCTGTATCACAACATCAACTCTTTTGCTTTTTTTTCAAGCCTCTAAACTTGCACTTCCCTGTAGCTGTAGAATAAAATCTGTTTTATGTCTGTGGTACAATCTGCAAGAGACTCGCACCAATAACACGAAAGCTGATTGGCTGCAATATAAATTACATGTAAATGGACTGGACGGACTGTTTTTTTATATAGCGCTTTTCTAGTCTTAACGACTACTCAAAGCGCTTTAACATAGTACAGGAACCATTCACCATTCACACACATTCATACACTGTGGCCGAGGCTGCCATACAAGGTGCAACCTGCTCATCACATTAACATTCACACACACTTACACTCCGATGGCGCAGCATCGGGGGCAACTCGGGGTTCAGTGTCTTGCCCAAGGACACTTCGGCATGGAACTGCAGGGCCAGGGATCAAACCACCAACCTTCCGATTGGCAGGCGACCTCTCTACCACTTAGCCACAGCCGCCCCGATGTAGGTCTCATTATACAGCGAAATTATATTTGGACTAGCAAACGAAAGAACAACAACACGACAGCATTTTTAAAAATGAGGATAATGAGGTAGTGTTGCATGGATGTAGGAAAATGAAGACCTCTTTAAAATGAGTTAAGGCCTAAGACGGATTATAAGATTTGAGACTTTTTAAGACAATGCGGAAACCCTGATATACTCACTCCACAGACAATATGCAACTCAACAGCACCATTTGTCATCTAATTGTTAACAATAGTACATTTCAACTCACATCCTTCCATTTTAAATTAGTTCTCCACCGGATGAGGTCAGAGCCGTGCTCTTTCTTTAAGCTGTCTGTCCACAACGATAAGAAACTGGTTATTGTATTGTAAAAGGGGAAATAGTATGTCTATTTGCTGATGCAGAACAGAATAGTTTCCTGCAACAGAAAAGTGAATGCATGAACTAGTAAATAGTTTACAGGCAGGAAATACTAGCAGATAAGACGCACAGATGTTCTTCTTATGGCATTTCATGAAAATGACACATGCACATAACACTGCAGAAGCATTTTCTATTGAATGGATGTGAACGAAGAGCCAAAAGCATATACTAGCAGCACTAACAGGCTGCAATCTGAAGCATCTAAACATTTGGAGTTGGATGGCGTACGGGGAAATCTCTCGATCAGATAAAAAGCAGTAAACGGATGTTCATGATGGCAGTTGAAGTATGACCTTGATTCACCTTTCTTTGAAGACTGAAAGTGCTATTTGTCTGGAGACGATGGCACCGTTTCAACCACAGTCTAAATCACTTCAGAGAACTGCTGTGTAGCAAGAAGCGAGGCTACACACAGGAGACATGGCAGACTCTCACAGGCAGCGACTGAATGAAAAACCTCAGCATGAAACAGTCAGTTGAATGAAAGGGATAGACACTCAGTTGCCCCATTTTTTCGTTAGGTACACCTAGCTCAAACTAATGTAGTGTAGAACAATAGCCCAGCAATGAATCCTACCTTCAGGATGAGTACGTGTTGAGTTTTTGTATACAGAGGGGTCGATTCTACTTTATTATTGAGAATGTTGAATTGTATTGCATTATACTGAGAAGTGCTTCTAATATTTAGTTTACCCTCATTAACTGGGTGTATCCAGCTAATGGGGCTAAAACTGGAAATGATTCATTCAGACAGAAAAGAAAACGGAGCCACAGCATTTGCTCCGCAGTATATTGTGTTTTAAGGTTTTATGCTTTATTTTAGATATTTCATATTTTTTAGATATTTATACTTGTCTACTTAATACTTAAGTGTTTCAGGGTTTTTATTTTGCTGCTTTTGTTTTGGTGAGGCAGAAAAAGTAAATGTCGCACTTTGATGGACAATAAAACAGAAAATGAATCTGCAATTGTTGCAATAATCACCTTATTGTTTGGTCATTTTTTCAGCACAATTTTTTCAGGATTTGTCACTGTAAACTGGATGGCCTTATGGATTAGACTTGTTTTAAGCCCCCAACGTCTCCTTCCAGGCAGCGCTGCGACCGTTGACTTCAAGGCACCTAACCCAAACCTAACCATTGCCTAATCCTAGTGCCCTCCAGGCAGCGCTGCCCGGGAGGAGACGTTGGGGGCTTAAAACACAGATAAACGCTATTTGAATACATCACATTGGGCTGTGACAAATAACAGGCATTTATTACTATTTAGTGACATTTGAGAGACAAAATGGTTAATCGCTTAGTCGAATAAATAGTAGTAGTGAAAGGTTTGAAAAGCCAACTTTACCTGTTTTATAATTTAATTTGAAACTCGTCCTGAAAAATACAATAATATTCTTTCTATACGGTGTTCAACGCTGGGGCTGCATGATGCATTACATAATCTTAAAAATTAAGTAATCCGCGTTAACCATAAACTACATCAGAGTTATGGAAATGTTTACTGACTTCTGTCCATTTCATTATCCCACTGATTGAGAACATTTTGGATGAGCCATGAATGAATGAGCCACGTATGAATGGTTGGGGTGATTTTAAAATCCCACGAAAGGCTGACATATGGAACAATTTATAGTCTGAATCTACTAAACAAAATGGAAACAATGACTTTTTCAGAGCATGGACCAACATTTTTCTCTAAAATACATTGCTGTCTACTTACGCGGCATGATCCCCTGGTTGATCAACTCTACCCTGGACCTTCTCTGTTGCAGCTTCAGCTGGAGAACTGAACGCCAAGATAGAGACAGACAAAAAGAAGAAGAAACAAAAGTCAGTCGATGCAGAATGAACAGAGAGCGGCATCAAACCGACGGCACATCACGTCTACGTCAGTTCCCGGTCACAGAAAGCCACAAAGGCAGTGACATTACTCATAATTTAGGTGCAAGTCAAAAAACAACACCACTTTACACAACATTTAATAAGAAGGCTTTCTGGTTATGAATGTAAGTAATAATGGTGACATCTAAGGTGCTCCACAGAGGTTTTTATCTACCCTGTTAGCTGCTGATCAGAACTACTTCTCTGTGGTCCTCTTGTGAGAAGACGTACAAAAGTTATATCACACACTACGGAGGGAAGGGAAACACACAAACATGAACACACACGTGCACAGTTTCCTGTTTCAAGTATTTCATTAAACGACAGCACACATGCACTTCGCTGCTGATGTGTGACAACTCATCACCGCAGAGACATAGAATGTGTGTCAAAGAGCGATAAGGGAAAGAGATCTACATGCATGTGTTCAATGTAACTTGATTCATCCAGATGTTTATCATTTTCAGTTATTTTTTGTCTATTCAGGTGCATGAGGGCTCAGATAACGACAACTTTCAACACTATTAATAAAAGCTAACTGGTATTTGCGTTTGGGGGTCATGGCTTCATGTTCACACGCTAAGAAAAGCTTTCAAACTTGCTCTGACTCACCGCGGTCTGAGCCAATCTCACATTTTCACAGACAAAAAAAACATGTCAGCAAAAAGTCTGAGGACCGTACTTCCAAAATGCAGATCCGCGGCTGCTGTATATCTGGGTCATGAAATGAGCATGAAAGTGTAACAAAATATAGCATCTGGAAACATTTTTGTTAGAGGGCTCTTTTACCCACACCCTGACCATCTGCAGTGACAATTTTAGCTCACACCTTTCCACTGCAGAGCTGTGGCTGAGGTGCTGCAAAGAGGGTTATACGTTGTCGTACCAACCAGTAATAGGATAGGTATTTAGAACACATGAGCTTGCCTAAAGTTTAAACTGTATGGTGTTATTATTCAAATACATACCAGTTCCTAATTTCATAAATATTTACACCTAAGGATACAATTCTCTCTCTCCTCTGATGTAGGGGACAAAGTCTCCCGTAGTGTGAACAAAAACCCTCATTGCTGCATCATTCTAATCAGAGATGATGTGAAAGGACAAATCCATAAAGTCCAAATTTACTGCTGCCTCTTCTGGGCTGAAGCCAATCACCCCAATGGCATTCAAACTATAGCTCAACTTTCCCCAGCACAGCGATCCTACACCATGGACTGAAACTCACATGGGGTCACATGATCAGCAGTCAGGTTCAGTTCATAAAACCAACAAACTAATATGCCACAAAGATGCCACCGAAAATGTTCAACTGGGGAGAGGACGAGATTCGGGAACTTCAGCCGGTAAGGGCCGACGCCGAAATCGCCAGACACACTCAAGGAAGGGCAAGAGACTCTGTTGTTTATAACCAAATGACCAACCAGATATGCGATTGTCGTCCGTGGTCATGGCCTGCATCCTGCACTCTCCAGAGAAACAATCTGAGAGGTCTACGGTGTTTAAATTAAGTTTTACGTTACATAGGACATTATTTTATTAGTTTATTCATGTTTATGTTGAAATAAATATACCTATACAAGTAGTTACGTCTCCCGTTGTATTGGTTTGCGCTCTTATCGACGTAATGCGCACAAAGAAATCTTCGACTATATTCACACCAATGTATTTTTTTAAACAGAATATTCAAATGTAATTTTGGGCCAATTTTGACAGCCCTAACATACAGCAAAAAATTTTAAAAAACTGTTGGCGGATGTACAGACTTTGTGAGGACATAAGGAAGTGCAGTGTTGAGTGTGACCTCTTGAGATCTACAGGAAATATTCATTAGTGGTGCGTTACTACACATTGTGTAGTGTGTTGAGAGGGGACACCTTTAAACTGTTACACCACCAAACGGCATGCTGGGTACAGCTCGCTCACCATCGCATTACAAGACTCAACGATGTAACTTTCTGAATGAATGCTTTTGTTCCTGGAAATAGCCTGGTCCCAAATAGCTAGCTGTTAACAAATGATGCGTATACTCTAGCATTGCTAGGGGACGCAACTATGTCATAGCATGAGTAGTGCTTTTTGGATGAGCGGTATCTAGAGCTGGGCTATATATCGATATTATATCGATATCGTGATATGAGACTAGATATCGTCTTAGATTTTGGATATCGTAATATGGCATGAGTGTTGTGTTTTCCTGGTTTTAAAGGCTGCATTACAGTAAAGTGATGTCATTTTCTAAACTTACCAGACTGTTGTAACTGTTCTATTATTTGCCTTTACCCACTTAGTTGGTCAAAAATATCGTGATATTTGATTATCTCCATATCGCCCAGCCCTAGCGGTATCTGGCTCTTAAGCTGCTATGTTTAGTGTTCAGTCACTAAATGTGTCTGCTGTTTGGTGCTGGACATAAAGCGTACATCAGGTTTTTCCAGAGCTTTCTTGATGGAAACAGCTGCCTGCTGGCGTTAAAAACAATAATGAAAGCAGCTAGCGTGAACTAAAAGTAGTAAAGTTGGGGGCAGGAAAACCAAAACAATGAGCTGAAAGACGATTTAAAGCTCTGTAGCTGAAGGGAGCTGCAGGGTCGGGTTATAATTATGTGGGTTTGTCACTACAAGTGTCCCAACTGGTTGGGATTACATTAAACCGATTATAATATGAATGCACTGTGCACTGTGCCGAGGACTGGCACTATTATTTTGCCCAGAACCTGCCTGAAACTGTATCCCAAACTCATTCGCTTGAACCTTTCATCTACTTCTTTCATCCTCTGGTCCACATCCCCGGTCCTATTTCCATCTCTACGCAAAGCGACATTAACCCTCAGATACCGAAACATTCTTTTCTGTTCGTCTCTGTCAAGTCAACTAAAAAAAAAAACTAGCCTGCTATGTCATTAGTTCCCCACGACATGCCCCTTAAATCTCACATACTCAAGCAACAGGTGAAGAGTGCTTATCTTTCTCATGAATCTGCCCCTGTTGTTCCTCTTTTTCAGTTATCACAAGTCTACATAGAGTAGCTTCTACATTCTTGTTTTTTAAATGTCACTTTTTCTACACAGTAGAAGACAGAAAAGATCTGTGTGTTCTCACGTTTCAGAACTGGTTGGCAATAATGAGAGCAGGCTCTGCCGCTGTGGCCCTCTGTGTGTCCTACAGTAGCCTGAAATAATAAACAGTCATCTTCCTTTGATTTCCGTGATGAAAATGTGGCTGACGCAGGATGGTGCAGTTTCTGCCTTTGGCAGGGGGGAGGATTTAACTAGAGCCTGTAGGCAAACATGGCCGGACTAACAAAACATGCAAAACATTTGCGAGCATACACGGGAGTGCATATTTAACATGGAGAAATAAACACGCACAGTTAAATACCTCAGCTTACGGTTGAATATACTGTACATACACAATCATGAAACACAAACATGCGCACACGTTTTCGAGGCCGACAATTTGTGCCAAGAGATGACAGGCAAGTGATGCAATGTGCTGATGCAGAATCTATTCTGGGAAAGTGTGCTCATTGCTCAAATGCCACTACATACAGCAAGTGTACCTTCACTCAACAACAGTGTAACGCAGGCAAGGGATCTTCGATTGAAAAGTATGTAAACTCTGAACTCACATATACAATTAGGCTAATGCCAATACTCGATTGGCATTTGTGAGATTTCAAAGCAACTTGAAACAGGGATTTTCTAAATGATCTTTGGCAAAACTGCAGGCACTTTTCTCAACAAAAAAAAAAAAAATCTACCTCATGACAGCTGTCTAATCATGAGGAAATATTGTAGACACGTGCAACTACTACAACTGTAATCTTTCAAAACACGGCCTCAAGTGGACTTTAAGCGCATTTCGATTGGCTGGAATTTGTTAAATATTTTCTGACACGTATGGATTTACTAAATTTTCATTTTTATTTGCACATGATCCCATTGTTAAAATCATTACTAAGCTATACAAGTTAAATGCACTTCCTTAGCTGCCTGTTTCTGTACTGCAATGTTTACCAGTGTTTCGGTCAACTATATTTCATACTACTGTATCTCCGTTTTGTTTTCCTCCCTCGCTTTATTGCCCCTCACTTAGTTTTACTTAATTTGTGTCCATGTTGTAACCGCTTGAAACCCAATTGCCTTGGAAAGCCAGCTCAATTAAAAGGAACATTACTGTAAATTGCCCAGAGGAGAGAGACAGTTCAGGAGAGTTTGATCACTTATAGCAATAATAAGTCTCACCTTACCTGGGTTAAAATTCTGTCAATTTATCTCATTATTCTGACTAAATGTACCAAAACTCAATTTCTCTCGCTTTAAAATTATGCCTAGCCGGTCCACAGAAAATCATACTGTGCAATACATACATCTGTAACAATCAGAATCCTATTTAAAAAGGACCTGGTGCACTATACTGTAACTTTCACATATCTAAACAACCACAAGCAACCACAATGTCATTTTAAAAAAGAGAGAAAAAAATAACCTTATTCTATATCTTATTTTTAGGGGTATGGTTGAATCTATGTCATTACACTTAGACTTCTCTGGAAGTCTTCTGGAGTTTGCCCTTTCCTAAATCGGTCCAAACTGCTCTCAGTGCAGCTACTTTGGTCCTAGGCCCATGAACAGGTTCCTGAGTTCATGTGCTCAAGGCAAAGTGTGCTGTGCCCGGGCTGGCTGGGCCCCAACTGTAACCCCGCCACGTGTGGTGTACTTGAGTATTTGATTCACTTAACACTTGAGCCCAGAAGATAAACCTGGATAACACTCGGAGGTTAAAACAGTCAACACAGCATTCACCCACCCAACAAGCTACATACATTTTAAAAGCACTGCTTGTGTTGCAAATTCCTAATAAATAAATAAAGCATGACACACAACAGGTAGCCCACCTTTTCTGATACTCTGACAGGCCTGGCGCTCTATCTCAAACCGTAGGGCTCTCTCATCCATATTCCTGCTGATTGGCGGAGGTCTGAGAGGGGCAGGGTCGATGCGGACACAGGATAGTTGTTCCAGCATGGCGATTAAACTAGGAACTTATTCTGAATGAGACTCAGAACAAGAAGCAAAGTGGGCTACAGCTGAGTGCAGGTGTTGGATTTATGCAGCGGTCACAAGTCTGTACATCCGCAAATTTCTGGAATCAAAGACTATGAAAAGAGATTTCTCCTCCTCATCAAAAGGTCTTTTGAAATAGCTCCTTGATCAGATTCAATGAAAGCTTTGGCAGTGTCCTCTACAACAAAGTCCTCCTTAAATGTAGCACAGCGTTGAAATTAATAAAGCATGAATAAATACAAAGCTACTGTATCAGAGCTACTGCACAGCTTTAGAAGAGCTTCTGCTGTATTTGCAGCTACAGGACTGACTAAGACGCGTGTGTGCCTGTGCGTGTGTCAAATGTCGGTGAAGCTGTGATCAAGCAGTCTGTCCCAGCTGTTGTTGTAATAAGTCATTCATCTGCTGACAGACACCAACAGGCGCGCCCGACACACGACACACACACACACACACACACACACACACACACACACACACACACACACACACACACACAACACACACACACACACACACACACACACGTTCTGAGCAGAGCCCCTTTCCTACTCGCCAAATTCCTCTCACTTAGCACTTCTGGTCTAAGCTCAGTGTGGTGTCAATGATATGCACCTGTGTGAGCCCCTCTCTGCCGCCATGCCTTGAGGCCTAAAATCCTGACACACAGATACACAAACACAACAACACCTGTTTCCACTTTTTTGTCTTTCTGCCCACCTGTCTGACCTTTGTATTTGCCGTTTCCTGCTAACCATGTCTGGAGAAGTGTAGCCAAACTCAGGAGCTTGTCCAGTACAGTTTAGCACGGCAGGGAACACATTAGCAGCAGCACCAAAAATTGTCAGACCATCTGAAATGCAGACAGATTACCATGCTAGCAATCAGCAGTGACACAACAGGTCTTCTAAACAAGCTCCTCGTGTTGATGTTAGCAAAAAAGATTTTTTTTCTTTTTACACAAAAACATAGAGCATCACAGCTGGTGAAAGTAAAACCACTGCTTGAAAGCGCCAATATTATGCTCATTTTCAGGTTCATAACTGTATTTTAAGGTTGTACCAGAATAGGTTTACATGGTTTAATTTTCAAAAAACACCATATTTTTGTTGTACTGCACAGCTCTCTCTCACTGCTGCAGATCCTCTTTTCACCTGGTCTCTCTTTTAGCTACAGAGTGTCCCAAAAGTAATTCATTCACGTGATTCAAACAGTTTGTCGAAGCAACAGACACAAAAGAACACCCCAAATCCCGGAAAAAGTGATTGTTTCATAATATGGGCACTTTAAAGTCCACTTTTACATAACTGTGTTCTTTATATTGTCTAGCAAATGTAAAAGAAAATCGGGGTCAACAGGCTGCATAGTCTAGTAAGTAGCACAGCGCCAGCTTTGATTAGGCCCAAGTACAGTATGCATGCTCATTAACAAAGAAAGTGAATGTTTTTATATACATATATTGAATCTTAACTTCTAAAATCTCCCATTTTATTACCAAAAAAACACTTGTTTGCGACAGGCGATGACAGCCAGAAAATCTGAAAATGCTAGTACAAACAGTCAATCAAGCAAATACACCCATACTGTAAGTATAAAGAAAGGAGAAAGCCTTTACTTTGAAGCCAGCATCTTAGAACATTAGAAGACTACAAGTCACTTTGACATTTAGCCATTGTGGTTTGGAAAGACTTGGAAAAAAAAGAGAAAAACAAAATGTATATCTGCATCCATGATCTAACTAGCAGATGATCTGTTTTGTCAATAAAGTGTATACCCGCCTGCATGCCTTTAAACTCCCTTTATCTCCCTCGTTCAGCTTCTCCTCTCCTTCTCAGTATAAAACACCTGTCCCCGTCCATTGACAGTTCCATTCATCTCCATTATTAAGTCTCTGTCCCGGGTGACATCAGATAATATGACATGACATTAAAAAAGGTGAGAGAGGGCCCTTTCAAGGTGAAAAAAACTCATCTGTCGGTTAGCATTACAATGAACCGACGGTCATGTTCACATTATGTTGATGAAAGAAATTAGGTAGCGGTGACAGTGCTTCAAAAACAAAGAAATGATTGCAGGCATAAAGAAGGACTGTTTAAGTGATCTCATGCACACAAATAACAGGCTGCGTATTGGTGTGCACCGTAAAACATATGCAGGATGACGTGTCTGCGGGTGCGTTTTTTGTATCAGAGGGTGTTAATCTGCAAGATGTGGTGTCCCCAGGCAAAGAACTCCTCAGTCTGACAAGAGGGGGAAATTAATCAGGACTGTGATCCGCCACTACTTCAGATAAGGCCCCAGCCAAAACGCTGGCAAGGATTATCCCACTTTGCTGGGTGTTTGTGTGCATGTGTGTAGGTGTGTGTTTATTGTCAGAAAGAGTGTATCTATATGTATGTATAAAAATGTGTTACTCTGACTAAAATATCTTGATAATTTATGTAAGTAAAAGTATCTAAAGATGTGTCTGCACATCTTTGTTTGAATCGGACTCAGTTAGGTCTCTAAAGTGTGTGCTCGTATCAGTCATAAATGCTGAGATAAAAGCCAACAGGGCTCCAAGAGGACTGTAAATCTCCATCTCTCTCTGCCTACCTTTCTCTCCCACACACAGATCTGATCCTGCTCCGTCAGTGGAGGAAGATGTTAATCGCTGTTTATTAAAAGGTGCCCTGCCATACAAAACCGTTTTTACTTGCATTTTTTAAAATATGTTAGGTCCATATGTGTTTGTGTTATGTTGTGAATGTGAAAATGAACTGCTACCTCCTCTGTCAGCTCTAGCCACTGAACAGAAATAAGCGGAGAAATCAGGCCAATTCCAAAAGCTGGTCAGTCTGACATCATATTGCCTGAGCTCATTACTATTCATGAGCTCGCCCAGTTGGGCTGGGTAAAGGATTCTGACAACCAGGCTCTCATTGGCTAGCTGTTAGCCAATCAGATTCAAACAGCTTAGCTTGTTGAATATGAAATGAACTTTTACTATTGTGTAATTGAGCGTGTCCTAACCAGTTGTATTACTGTGTGGTTTGGTAATCTCACTCTGAAAGAGAAGAAGGCTTTGAATAAAGTGGTTCGCTCAGCCAGCAGAATTATTGGCTGCACTTTACCGCTAATGGAGTTCACATATATAACTCTTTTAATCTAAGCTTTGCAACTGCTTTTTGCCTGTTAAAGAAAGGGGGGTTTCATTTCAGATGCTTCCCCAGGGAGAAGGTATCGTTCTGATTCTACATTTTTCTCCATTTAAACAGTTTCTTTCCACAAGGTATGATTACTTTAAACAAAGCACCTTAAACTAGGCACTTTAAATTTATGTATGGATTTTTATTGTACAGTATTTTAATATTGAGGTTTTATGTGGCTTTGTTTGTCTGTTTTTATGTTGTGTTCTCTTATGTGTTGACCTTGCACTTTGAGCTTCTTGCACATTTTTTCCAATGTGGGTTACAATGCAAATGGCTAATAAAGTGAATCTGAATCTGAATCTCAATATTAATGAGAACTGGCAGAAATCGAGTTGAGTCTTCCTGTAGGCTTTCTATACCACGCTAGAATGGCTTGAAACAAGGTAACCAAGGCATTTTTTCCACAAAAAAATGTTACAGAGTCCATGGTAGAACTTCAGACATTACCACAAAGTAATGAAAAACGTGTGGCAGGGCACCTTTAAAGGAACAGGCCGACTTATTGGGAATTTAGCTAATTCACCGTAACCCCCAGAGTTAGACAAGTCGATACATACCCTTCTCATCTCTGTGTGTGCTGTAAGGCTGTCTGACGGATCCAGCGGCATAGCCCATCACAGAACAGGCAGGTGAATGGTTCCAGTAATCCTACTGCTCTGAATAAGTGACAAAATAACGCCAACATGTTCCTATTTACATGTTGTGATTTGTAGAGTCACAGCGTGTACAAAAAACAACGTAACATGAGACTAACCGTAAACAAACCGGGAACTATATTCTCAGGCGGAAGAATATAGTACTTGGGCGGAGTGATATGCTCGCAGCAAGCCTGTCTGAGAATATAGTTCCCAGTTTGTTTACTGTTAGAAGATGGCTGTGTCTCATGTTACGTTGTTTTTTGTACACAATGTGACTTTACAAATCACAACATGTAAACAGGAACATGTTGGCGTACTTGTCACCTTTCTACAATTCGAGACAGTAGGCTAGTTGGAACCAGTTACCTGCAGGATCTGTGCTGGGCTAAGCTAATGCTGGAGCCGATCGAACGCACGACCCACAACGCGTAGATGAGAAGGGTATGTATCGATTTGTCTTACTTTGGGGGTTACGGTGAATAAGCTAAATTCCCAATAAGTCGGCGTGTTCCTTTAATACACAGAAAAAAGATCTAAATGTGACAGTTTGGAGAGGTAGGGTTTCTGAGGTCCTGTGGAGGTGAATGGGGTATTTCCTTTTATATCTATACAAGTACTTGAATATTTCTACAACTGCTTTATAGCAATCAATTGCTCTGAGCAGTATCATAGAACATATCTTCTTTGTAGCTTCTATGTTTTTTTTTCCCCTCCAGATTACGATTTAAAGCTCATGAACACACCGAAGTTGGAAGAATGACTTCCCAACTCAGGAGCTGGGACCATCTGAAGGGCCTGTGAATGCAGCATAAATGTCTGTATGAGCGGGGCCATAAATTGCACTATGGGTCCAAAAACCCAAAGTTCACAGAGTTGTTTTCCATCTTTTCTTCAACATTGAATTTCCATGAGCACATTCTTTGTAATTGTTCACTGAGCCTCTGTGGCTTAGTTTGCTACATGCAACCTCCTCAAACTCACGGATGAACTCTTCCTTTGACTTTTGTATTCCATTTTGCAGTCGCCTGAATACTCCTGCCGCCACAGTTGCCCCATTTCCTCAGCCAATATCATTTCTTCACTACAAATTATCTGTGCACACACTGAGGCTAAGGTTGCACTCAAAGACACACATTGCCACATACAGAAGGGTTATTCAGGGCTGATCAACAGGATTTTAAGGGGATTAAATCTAAATTTGAGTCCATCAGATGGTATTATATTCATGAACCATGAATTAAAATGTTTTTTCTTACAAAACAAATACTGGTTGTAGTACTTGTACTGGCCAGAAGGTGGAGACATGCACCAGTCTAACTGGTACAGGCCTTTGCCCATATGTATTAGATTAATGTCAGCTGTTAACTTTCTGTGGCAGATATATTCATATTGCACTACTGAAACACTAAAGAAAAACATAAGATCACTGTGCTGTGTCTTTCTGGGAAAAAGAAAAGAAGAAAGAGAGGAACATTTAGCCATTCAGTGGAAAATGGTTAACATTTAAGGCACCGTGTCCTTTGTCTTTTTATTATGAATTATCCAGAGCTCTCTGTGTAAATTCAATGTTATTGTTTCTGCTCCAGAGTTTACTTTAATTGGTCAAATAGTCATGCTAAAAACTTCCAAAGCAAAAATAATACTGCTATAAATATTATGAAAATCCCTGTGTCTTACTCTTCATATTCACCCAACATGGGGTTATTCTTTTATAAATTAAAAGAAATAAGTGAAACCTGGCAGTGTTTATGAAAGTAGTTTAAATAATCTACACGTGGAAGGCTCACTGATGTTACGCATACAGAAAGATACTTTTATAGAAAAACACAAGTATTTGTGTACAGAAGCAAAAAAGCATTCAAATATTCCCAATATGTTTTGATGGCATTGTTCTATCTGTATCTCTGCTGCACATAAAATCTACAATGTACAGGCCAAAAGTTTGGACACACCTTCTCATTCAATGTGTTTCTTTATTTTCATGACTATTTACATTGTAGATTCTCACTGAAGGCATCAAAACTATGAATGAACACATATGGAATTATGTACTTAACAAAAAAAGTGTGAAATAACTGAAAACATGTCTTATATTTTAGATTCCTCAAAGTAGCCACCCTTTGCTTTTTTTTATAACTCTGCAAACCCTTGGTGTTCTCTCAATGAGCTTCATGAGGTAGTCACCTGAAATGGTTTTCACTTCACAGGTGTGCTTTGTCAGGGTTAATTAGTGGAATTTTTCCCTTATTAATAAAAAAAGCAAAGGGTGGCTACTTTGAAGAATTCTAAATATAAGACATGTTTTCAGTTATTTCACACTTTTTTGTTAAGTACATAATTCCATATGTGTTCATTCATAGTTTTGATGCCTTCAGTGAGAATCTACAATGTAAATAGTCATGAAAATAAAGAAACACATTGAATGAGAAGGTGTGTCCAAACTTTTGGCCTGTACTGTATGTACTGTACTGTATGTATGTATGTATGTATGTATGTATGTATGTATGTATGTATGTATATACACCCACACAACTCCAGTTCTTTCTGCTAGCTTAAGCTAGAAGTTGCAGCTATAGCTTGCAAAAAAATATTTAAATGTGCGTCCTTGTGCACATAAGAAAACAGGGAGCCACACTAAAACATTCTCCATAGCATTACTAGTGGCAAAGACACAAGGTACCTTTAATACACAGGGGCAAATGGGCCTCAGCCCTTATATCTTAAGCCAGTTTCAAAATCAAGAATGGTCTCCACAGACTGCCTCAGAAACACAGCTGAAGCAGACAGAAAAAGTATCATCCTATGAAGTGTACCTTTAAGACCCTCCTCTAATAAGCAGTGTATGTACTGTATACTCACAGACACACAAGCAGGGGTTTTCCTGGCTCAGAATGGGCCTTTGGGGAGGACACATTAAGCAGGGGGGGGGGGTCTGGGGGTCCTCCTCTAAGAAATTTTGAGCGTAAAAGACTTCAATTCCTGCATTCTGATACATTTTTAGGCACCAGTTTATTGTAAAAACGGCTAGAATGTTCTGGTGGCAGGTAACAATACAAAATATAATGGAATATCATTATATTCAGTATTCCAGTAAGGGGGCTTCCACATCCTGGACATGGGCCCGGATAGACTACACTTGACCCCAAAGTCTAGTTGTTTAATCAGAAGGCCTATGAACAGGGCTTATGGTCACTTTCCCCCCCCCCCACTGAGCATGTTATGCTCCCAAGTTGAAAAATGTAGGACCGACTTACATAGGCTACTGGTTTTACTGCTAATTTGTACAATAATACAATCATGTTATGGATACAAAACGTTATGAAGTGTAATGTTTACTACATTATAATGATCAGTAATGTTGCGCCTACAGTGTTACGGACCACCACAGTTCATGCATACATGTGAACCGCGGATAAATTGCAGAGTTTGGTGAAAAAGTGACACTACATGAAGGGGGCACAGCAGAGAGACAGTGCGGAACGACGCCGCTTGTTCGGGGTCATGTGTACACCCGTAGGCCTACACAACTGTACCAAAACACCGAATTGGACTACTATTTAACGTGACTACGAGACGTTTTTAACCGGTCATGAAACTGTCTCAATTTAATACTGATGCTGATCACCGAGAGAGTCCGCTACAGTCTGAACACTGCAAACGGAGCTCACCGCTGAGAGTGTTTGTGCATTTGGAAGACAGCACTTGATGTTTATAATGAAGTAAGGGGAAGGGAGACCTATTATGTCTGAAATGTAAACTCTGGCAGCAGCTAGCAGCTCTACAGATGCTGGAAAAACCATGGCACACAAACACCTCAAACTCTGTCTGGGAACATTTGCTCTTTTGCATGTTTAAACAAAACAAAAGAAAATAGCCCCCAATCATGTTAAAATGTAATCAAATAGGACCATGCATCAGAGTATATTTTAAGGGGTTTCTGCTCCTCTGTTTTAGTCATTTCACAATGTGTGTGTCCCTTAAAGCCACTTGATGGACACGTTTCCCAAACATGTCATTGCATAAGAAAAAGCAGCTTCATTTTGATTGTAAAAACTGCCACTTACCATCCTTCCTCTCTCTGACTGGCAGCAGGTTGGGGGCAGGCTGCAGGGACAACTCTTGCAGCTCATTGGCCACAGCTTCACTCTGAGGGCTGGGGATGAAGGCACCTGCATTTGATCTCTCTCCCAACTTGGTCTCCATGGTTACTAGGTATTCAGAGTGATGCTGGTAGACAGACCTAGGAAGTGAAGAAGCACATGAATGCACACTTGGAATGGTGAAAAACTAAGTTTTAGAGCCACATGAACCACCAACACCCACAAATACTGTGCTAGTGCTAGCTCTTTAAATGATATGCTCTCTCTCTGTATCCACTTTTTTCCTTCCTTCCATACTCCCTGTTCTACCCATCATAAACAACACCTTCAGTCTTTCCCTCCAACTCTCTCTCTCTCTCTCTCTCTGTGTAAATGACTCATTTCCAGTTAAATGAGCCTGTATTTAACAGTGAAGACATAACAGAGGTAACCGATACCCAGGGTTGATAATGGGGCACCCACTCTGTTGTTGTGGCAACTCACCATTAGAGCTGGGTACTGAATTCAATACTTTTTAGGTACCGAACGAATTACTTCTAAAGTATTGAGTATCGAAAATTGCCTTGTCATTCAATACCCAATTTCAATACCCAAGTAGTAAATCTCATCAGAGTCAGTGAGCCAATAAGCATGCAGCATGCTTCTATCAAGATCTAATAATGCTGGTGATTGGCTGTCTCTTCGTTACACGTCGTAGAGGCACGCAGGAAAAACTCTACGTTACGAGACGGGGATCACGTAGTAGGAGCTGAAAAATTAATTTAAAAGATTTGTGTCGTAATGTTCAATGTAATTTCTTTTTGTCAAAATGGATTTATTAAAACTGGTATCAAAAAGAGTATTGTTTAAGAACTGGTATCAAAGTCACGGTATTGGCAGCGGTACAGGTAAGCTTTGAAAGATGCAGCCCTACTCACCATGAACTGGGAGAGTTGCTGTAACAGTGGAGCCAATGAGCTGCTGTGTAAAAACCAACGTTCTCAGTGAAAACACATTACTAAATCAGCCTCTGGCTAATTAGAGAAGAAAGGCAACCCCTGAGGCCAATTACACACACACATATACACACACACACATACACACACACACACACACACACACACAAACAAACAAAAGAAAAAGTCTGAGAGGCCTCAAATTACATTTTAACTACTATCGTTTGCAGCCCATATTTTCAGGTGAGCTCTTTTAATACTCTATAAAATAAAACAGTGTGTATCGGACAACATTGAGTACAGATCCTTTTTACTGAACAAAGTTTAGACTGTATTAAATATAATAACCTGATTAAATATCAGACCTAACTCCTTTCCAAGATATCCAATATTTCTATGCCAAACCAGAGGTGGAGTTAGACCTAGGTAGAGCTGGAGAGAAAATAGTATTATTATATATACTATAGTCTATGGTATAGTCTAGGGGTGGGAATCACCAGAGGCCTCACGATACGATATCATGATACTTATGTCACAATACGATATTTTTGCAATTTTAAACATATTGCAATATTCTGCGATATATTGCAATTTCTTAACTTTTTTTTCCAACTTCAAATTGTTCCCAATTTCAAACTATGTCTAACTTTGTCAACGTCTGTTTTATCTAAAAAGATAAATTTCTCTGTTTGTTCATCTCCCTTCAATTTTGTTGTCGCAAAACGGGATTGTCAAGCAGACAGACTGACCAACACACATACTGTATAATAATAGATCCATACTTGGCGTGTGTGTATTGATACAGTATTGCAACGGAAAATATCGCAATAATATGCTGTATAGAAAAGAATATATAAAGTTACTTGTGTGATACAAACACAACAGGACATTACACAAATGGGCGATAGTGACCCTCCCACCACCGTACAACCCTGCGGCAAATAGCCGGGACCGACTGATCCAGTGTGACTGAAACCTAACAACCATCTTTACAAAGGATAGTGAGGCCATTGAGCCTAAACTATCAATGACAATTAAGTCTTCGAGCCCAAAATAAAATTAAAATAAATAAATTAAATTAAAAAACTAAACGAGGTCCAGCAGCAGCTGTCAATATTGGTTTGACAGTCTACTTGAAAGCAGCTCCGCACACAAGAAGAGCATTTACATGTGCTAAGGGCATTACGCAGCATGCATTGCAGTCAGCTCTGTTGTAAATACGTACCTGAGTACTACCTTTGTTCATGTATGACGTCCATGTTATTGGCTATTACACGGATACAACCAAAGAACTAGCAGAGTTTTTGGCTAGTCCGGGGAAGTTGACAAGTTTGTGCGATACACATGGTGAAGTAAACGATAAGAGAACTATAAGTTCCTGTTAACACTTTCAAAATACAACTCTTATTGGAAATAATCCATACAATTGTTTTGAAAGGAACGCCGCTTAACCTCCGGTATTGTGTCTCTACCTACCTACGCCATTGACATACGCAGATTCATGAACACTTCCTCGCGCCGTGACAAAGTCCCGTTCGCGCGGGACCGACCGACCAACCAGTCAACCAGTCAGTTGTCTGTCCGTAACAGTTTATCTCATGATGAGAATGAAATGGCCAAACTGATTTTTTATTTCTAAAAGAGTGACACCATGGAGTGGCATCTCTCTGCTGCCGCGCGCTTCCAGGTTCCACAGTGAAAAGTTCACTCGCTCAGCACACCTGTCCTGATAAAAATGGGATGCGCCTTTACGACATTTTTGTTACTTTTAGCATTGTTTGGTTGCTAAATATTAATCAGCACTGATAAGGAGGCCATGAAATTTAAAGAAAGGTTCACAATATAAAAAAATATAAAAAATCAATAGCAAGACATAAGACAGACACATTGAAAATCATAAATATAAATAGAGACTAACAGTTTTTCCTTTCAACAAAGAAAAGAAGAGGTGAAAAATTCTCCCACACTCATATGCATATATACATGGCCGGATTAACACGTTAGGGGACCCCTTGGCAAAAAAATGAGATGTGCGGGTCCCCAACCTAAACCCCAATTACTCCCACTCTGCGCAATATGTACTTTGTGTGCTAGTCCCTGGCCCCATTATGCATGGTATTTCAATTAAGCACAATTTATTTTGGGAATATGCAACAAGTAAGCACAAAACTGACATATAAGAAGATCTTCTTAAAACTACACTTTGATAGCAGCACCCTCTTCAAGACAGGGATTTAAACTCAGATAATAAAGCAGGACCCATATCATGTCAGTTGATATTATGCTTTATGTATGTTCTCAAAAGGGATTTCCATTTAAATTAGCACAAAATAATTTGCACAGTTGGTCTGGAGCATTCCGCAATTCCTCTATTTTATCTATTTTACTTTGGGAACAAGTGCACTAGACAAAAAACATCACTCTAAGTATGGAATTATTGCTAGTCTTGTCTTCAGTCATCAATGTCATCTAGTGCTGTTATAGCTTTGTTTTCACAATAAAGCATCAATCAGTAGGCCTACTGAAGCCATTTTTTCAAACCACTACAGTCTCCATTATGTGTCTTGGTTGGCCAAAAAGTTAACCTCACTTTCAAAACTCACTCAAAACACCAAAGCACTTCATGTCTCAAAATAAACTCTTTGGACCTAATATCTTTAATAGTAGCCATACCTTAAATATATAACCTTAATATATAACCGCCTCTCATCCTGCTTCATATGAAAGTAACACGTTTTGTTAAATGTTGCATTATGTTTTTAGAATCAAACATCAACAGCATAGGCGCGTCAGCGACCGGGGCGGAACCATTCTTTCAGTCACAGAAACAGGGGGGGGCAATAATTATGACGGACCAACATGGCGGAAAAACATAGCTAATGCTAAACAAGAGAAGCGAATGTTTGTAATTAACTTGTTAAAATTACATTTTTCACGCGGGAATGTTCACACTAAAGAGACAAATTTCCAGCCATTTTCGGGGTCTATAACGTTAAGGTCAAGAATAACCTGACAACGTACGTAATCGTTACGTTAGGTAGCTAGTTTATCGCTAAAGTTCGTTGACCGTAGCTTTCTACTATAGGAGCCACTGGAAACCAGTTAGTAACCTGGTTAACAGTCCATTATGTGGGGAGAAATCGATCCTCCAGTTAAAACACAACCGAGTTTGTGTGAAAGTGAAGACGAGAGTGAATTACCAGAAGAACCGGTGACACGGTCCCAGCGATGTGACTTCCACCAGCCCGCAGACACCCAGCAGCCACGACAAGACACTCCGGTGAGAGATAACCAGTTACCTCTGTTTTGTATACATAATTACGTATAACGTTAATGCAAATATCTGCACACTGCATTATCTTTCAGTTTTACTGATTGGGTGTCTGCTTATCATACAGTACGTGAGCCACGCTGAGTCCATTTGCGTAAATGACATGGTAGAGTCCATAGCCAGGAGTGGAAGCCCAGTGAAGAGCCAGCAGAAAGGAGATGCTGAACTGACCCTGAAGCAGCGCAGAGAAGAGCTACTGCATCAGTACAGGAGCAGGCCTCTGGTGTTCCTGGAGAGGTACCATGTACGTGTACACAGCTCAGTGTGTGTATGTGTTTATTTACCCACACATTTGTGTGTAGGCTATGTGGGCAGCAGCTGAAAGGGGCTCTTATGTAGGCTGATAGGTACATCTTAACACACAATACGAGTACAATGATAAATTAAAAACTCTTAAAAATATTCACCTTTGGATACTGTTGTTACTAGTGGTATGAAAGGTCTAACTGTAATTTCTTAGACCACAAAGCAGGCCTATCAGCTTCTACATCCGACAAAGGCAGTTCCCAGGATAAAATTAAAACTAGTTGTGGACAATAAAGTAATACAGTTAAAAAGCAACCTTAGTTTAAGACTAGGCTTGATCCTTGCACATTGGACTGCCCTTCTGATTTCATGCATTTTCTGAATTGTTAATAAAGATAGTATTAGTCTCTGTATTTTTATGTTTTTATTTAAAATTGCAAAAATGTATCCCAATATCACAAATCACAAAATAGCCTAAAGGGGCACAGCACAGTCACCATTTGGCAAAGATATTTAGCATACTGGCGACATAGTTTTTGTGCTAACCTATTTGAATTGTTTTTATTTTTAGGCCTACCTCAAACCCCAGAACCTGTCCGCGTTTGCCCACGTCAGCTCAGATCCACGGGCTCTTCACTACAGCAATGTGATAGAGAAACGATCTGCTGCATCAACCAACAGAACAAGGGTTCGCAACCAGCGCTACGCTGCCCTCAGGGCTCTCCAGAGGGGTAGGGGCTATATATATATATACATTCATCCCAGTTAAGACTTCTTTAGTACAAGAATTGTACTGGCTCTCTCAATAAGACATGCTCTGCTTTGTAAACTCATTTTACCATAGCTGTGTTAAAATTATTGTAAATCATTCTTAAATGGTGTAGGCAAGCAACATAAATCTGGTAAAACTAGGGAAAAAAGCTTTCTTTTAAAGGTCCCATGACATGGTGCTCTTTGGATGCTTTTATATAGACCTTAGTGGTCCCCTAATACTGTATCTGAAGTCTCTTTTATATAGACCTTAGTGGTCCCCTAATACTGTATCTGAAGTCTCTTTTATATAGACCTTAGTGGTCCCCTAATACTGCATCTGAAGTCTCTTTTATATAGACCTTAGTGGTCCCCTAATACTGTATCTGAAGTCTCTTTTATATAGACCTTAGTGGTCCCCTAATACTGTATCTGAAGTCTCTTTTATATAGACCTTAGTGGTCCCCTAATACTGTATCTGAAGTCTCTTTTATATAGACCTTAGTGGTCCCCTAATACTGTATCTGAAGTCTCTTTTATATAGACCAATTGACCAACTGCCACTTTGCTCGTTTGGAAGCCATGATGTCTCTCTCTCATGGGTGGGCCAAATTCTCTGGGCGGGCAAAGCAGAGAAAGGGGAGGTAACCTTGCTCCTTATGACCTCATAAGGAGAAGATTCCAGATCGGCCCATCTGAGCTTTCATTTTCTCAAAGGCAGAGCAGGATACCCAGGGCTCGGTTTACACCTATCACCATTTCTAGCCACTGGGGGACCATAGGCAGGCTGGGGGAACTCATATTAATGTTAAAAAAAACCTCATAAAGTGACATTTTCATGCCATGGGACCTTTTTTAAAGGTTCACACAAATATAGATACCGTATTATAACATATTTTCCAATTGCCACTAGTGGTATCAAGCACATAGTTTAAGGTTTTAAGAAATCCACTGCTGAGATACTATCTGCTGCCACCCCAACAATCTCTACACCAATTACTGGCAGTTGTATGTACTGTATACTAGATGAAGTATGTCAACTATGCGTTCAACACAACCGCTGTGCTTTTCTTTCCTTCCCACCTTGTCATCCCTCTGTTCCTCTGCCCCACCTCCTCTTCTAGAGGGCGAGTATTTCAACGATGAGCAGATGCGGATGAGGGAGCCGCTGCTGTATGAACAATATATTGGCCAGTACCTGACTGATGAGGAGGTGAGAGCAGATGTAGCGCCAGCGCTGTCACAGTTTTAGTTCGTCATTCAATGTTCAGTTTAGGAAGCATTTTTATACTCGGCTTGTTTTTTTTTTATAGGGATGTTCCCTTCCAGCTTTTTTGGCCCGATCCCATTTTTAAATAATGAATATCTGCCGATACCGAGTCCCGATCCGATACTTGTATTTGCCTAGATAATAGAGCTCCATACAATTTTTTTTTTTATTTACAAAAATAACTAAGTAAACAAAGTAACTAAAAGATGTCTTCAGCTCAATACATTTAGTGCATTTCTGTAAAACTCACATTTAAAATCAACTTCTACTTAGAATGGTGTAGAATTTACTGACGTTAAAAGATCGGAGTAAAGTGATTGAGGTGACTACTGATCCCCGATCAGTTAAAAAAAAAAAAAAAAAGCCCATATCAGCTCCGATCCGATCGGGACATCCCTAATTCTTTTTAGTAAGTTCTAAATGTGTTTTTAGGTGCTGGAGCGCTCCCAGGAGGCCATGCTGGACGATGCACAGCGGGGACCAGGGGCACCAGCAGGAAGCACAGGAGGGCTCGCCCACCTCCTCCTCAACTCCTACCAGGAGCGTCTCATCCAGAGTCGCCTGCAGGAGGAACAGGAGAGAGAGGAGGGAGCACAGGAGGAAGACGAGGATGAAGACAATGGTGAGAGAGGCCGAAGTTATAAAATAAGTGTAGTGCCTGTGGATTGAAGTGAAGTGAAGAGACAAAGAAGGAAACTGGGTTGGTCTCTGGTCTCCTTTTTTCCTTGGCTTACTCTGACTGCTTCCCTCTCTGTTCTGTCAGCCATCACGTGTCGCTCTCTTGTGTTCCCACTGTAGATATTACCGTCCAGCAGAAGGAATGGGAGCCCACGCCAGAGGAGAAGGCTCTGCTCAGGGAGGAGTTCATCAGTCAGATGCACCAGCGCTTCCTAGATGGCAAAGACAAGGATTTCAACTACAGGTCAGCCAAACCACCACTTAATGGGCAACTTTACGATATATAAAGCCTGCATTTGGATTACACAGACACTGAACAGTGTATCACTATAAATATAAACATCTACTTGGTCCTGCTCAGGATATTTGGGGCTTTAAAATAAGTAATACATGTGATTTATTTCATATTTTATGAAAAATGCAACAGAAAGATATTTTATAACATAAGTAAATAACTTCTGAGTGAGTGGGATTTTTTTTTTTAATCTTTGACAATAAACATGGTTATGTTGTTTCAAAAACGTTTAAATAAACTATAAGTGGCTGGTGGACTTGCTTGTAGCGCCACCGTGTAGCTTCATTTGTAAATAAGAGTGGCACCGAGAAACTTGATTTGTAGTCTATGTAATTTTTCCCGCTTCGGTCCCCCTACAGGTTGTCTCATTGGAACTACAGCTGCAGCTAAAAGTTACATAGTGTTGCTTTAAAGTGCTAATAACATTGAGATCCTATATATTTTTTTTATTAAAACTAAGTGGATTTAATGTCATTAGTGGCAAATTTCATATGTAAACACATTGCAGATACTGGTATCCTGACCACAGATGCCTGCGAGATTTATTCTACTACGGTTACATTTTAAATTAGGAACAACATAGTAGCTAATTTACAGTGGATTAATATTGTTAAAATAATGTTATGTTAAAGTTATGTCCAGAAAAAGTAACTAGGTGTGTGTGCGTCCGTCCGTTACAGTGAGGTGGACGAGAACCCGGACTACGACAACTTGGACATAGTCAGCAGAGATGCGGAGGATAAATACTTTGATGAAGATGATGATGAGGAGGAGGAGGAAGACGAGGTGGAAAATGATGAAGAGGAAGAAAATATGACAGAATAGTGGCTGTATTATTAGAACTGTAGTAACAACTGTCACACTCACTGCTTTGATTGAACTGTAAATACAAATGTACAAAATAAGGATATGTATTTCATTTTTTAACGTGAATGCAAACATACTGTAGCTTGTAATAAGTAATGTTTTTGAGTCTTTGCAAATATAGATATAATGCCCTTCTGACAAAAGGACTAAAGACCGGATGACTGATTGCAGTTTTCTTTTCACCTTGTTTACGTCCTGCACAAATACAATCTACAAATGTCAACATAAGCCAAACGAAGAACAAGGATAAAATCACCTTACAGGAAGAAAATAAAGTTTTGGCTGAAATACACATTCAAAAATTAGACGCAATTAATAAACATTTAGCAAAGTCATTTTGGCATTTTGTTTTCATCTGCTAAAATTTTACAAACATGAACCACTACTTTTAATTAACTGCTACTCCTACAATATTGTTTTCTGCCACAGTCAGCACCATGTGGGCAAAGGCCATGCGTATAATATACAATAAAAGGCATCAATGTTAATTCTTAACAATATTGCAAAAACTTTACGGTCATCAATTTACACACGCAGGAAATAGCATGTGTTCTATAAGGAGTTCCAGTAAAGAAAGTATTAACATTTCTCAAAAACATACTGAACATTATGGGGAACTAATTTCTCTGATCCTTTTCCACTCATTTGTTTTCTTTACTAGAGTAGTTATATAAACACAATACGATGTGTCCTGCTTTTTCCCCGCTTTAAAGTAGTGCTACACACATGAGGAAAATATCTTATTTTTGATATATATTTTGATTGATATTGCAAATGCAATATGGTTCACAACATTAGAGGGAATGCTCATTTTAGCATTATTCTCATTGTCATTGAAAATATATATTAAAGTGAGATTATTTTGCAAGTATTTGTACCAAAAAAAGATTTTTTTTCTTGTCTGTAGAATACAATTTGGATATTGCACTAGTCCATATTGAAATTTTATATATATATATATATATATATATATATATATATATATATATATATATATATATATATATACATATATATATGGTTTACTTCACATTCACAGACAAAATGTCATTTCACAAACTACACTTCTGATGCACATCTTTGGTCATGTTGGTACCATCTTTACTTACAGTCATGGCCGGTAAACGGTACAATCATTTTCTTTCACAATGATTAAGGTCAAGTTGACATTTTGGTCCATATTCATCAAGTGGCTCCGAGTATTAAATTGGCCCAGATTACTGGGAGGGACTCATTTTAGCTTTCACCTTCTAAAGTCGATGCTGTCGCTTGCGACATAACAATACATAATTTATATGGTTTTTTGTTGAGAAGCGGAGAGATTCGCCGTTTCAATGAGGTCCTCTAAATTACACAATTGTGTAACAATTGTAGGCCATCCAGAAGCTTTTTAATTCTATAATTCTAATTCATCATGGAATTACAGTGTGGTTGTAACATACATAAACAATTACGAATCCAAAAATCACCTCATGTAATCTCCGTTTTGCTTCTCGATGTTTTTAGCTCATTAGCTGATAGCTTCAGCTTTTCAACAAGTGCTTTCGGTGTCTTTGTAGCCCTTCCAGAAGCTTAGTAATCCGGCCTGAAAGACAGAGGCTTTTTGGAGACTAACACAAGTAATTTCATAGCGATAAATCCGCGATTGAACGGCTATTTACTGTATTTAGTCATCTTTTTGTACAAAAAAACCCCGATGTATTCGCGTTAGCCGGACGACAGCTTGGATAGTGACGCCTTGACTGACAGCTCTGTCAACCAATCACTAGGGATGGCTGACGCGAAACTGACGTTCCGAAGCTTTGTTGAGATAGCGGATTTTTGGTGATATAGTGACATTTATAGTGCGATTTGTTTAGTTATATTTAGGCTTACATTTAAATTTACACATTGACTGATAGGCTAGAGACAGACAGAGCATAGCCTACATACAGTGACACATTAATAGATAGATACATATATAGCTACATAGATATAGATTAAGATAGATAGATAGATAGATAGATAGATAGATAGATAGATAGATAGATAGATAGATAGATAGATAGATAGATAGATAGATAGATAGATAGATAGATAAAAATGGAAGCTCCGTTTTCATTTTCATTCAGAGCCACAAATGTCAACATCAGGCCCATCATAATCAACATCAACACCAGTAGAAACACAGGACAGTTTATGGGAACGTTTTGATGATCGTATCCGTGAAACCAAGATGATACACAATGCTACATGTAGCTGATGCTACAGTGGAAGAGAAAATACCTCAACTATGCGTTTTTGCCCAGAACTCATGATCCCCTAACTTACTGGAAAGATTAGATTAGACTTTTTATTTGTCCCCGTAGGGCAATTTGTTCTGCAGCAAGACATAAACACAAGACAGTCACAAATGCAAAACCAAACTACATAAAAATACTTGATGTTACAAGCTCTGGTTAAACAGCTGAGAATTGAGAAGATAAATACGACCATATGTTAAAGGAACCATATGTTAAAAGGAACATCTAACAATATTCCTCATAACATTTTTTAGAGAGAGCAGTAATCTTTCCTCATTTGTATGTCCTTGCTAAAAAAATATCTTTGCATGCCAGCAACAAGTGTCCCTTGTGTGAGGATTTTTTCAAAGGCTGGAGACATTATCTGTAAAAAAAGAAGTAGGCTAAGTCCTTCCACAGCAGAGAAATGAATATTTTGGAATAAAAATCTATAAAAAAGTGAGACATTGTGGCTTGATTTCTTTTATTAATTCATTTTTCATGACCAAAATAACATTATGCACAGTGAGGAGCCTACAAGCTTCACATATTTTTTCTAATGGCTTGTTGTCAAGGTTGTTTCAGATCAACACCTGCAAGTGACCACTAGGTGTCACCGTTGAGACGGGGGTCGGATTGTTTCGAAGCCTCGACACAATATGGCACTTTTGCTTCAACTGTTTCATTGTTTCACGAAGCCTCGATCTGCCCACCACTACCAATCACATGAAGTTATATGATCAAGTTTGCTCAGCGAATACAGAGGCCTTACAGGCCTTATTTACTGTGTGTGTGTGTGTGTGTGTGTGTGTGTGTGTGTGTGTGTGTGTGTGTGTGTGTGTGTGTGTGTGTGTGTGTGTGTGTGTGAAGAATACTCTAAGAGATGTGATCGTTTGATTTCTGGAGGAAGGAGAGGCTGGGGTCGAATTGAAAGTTAAGCAAAAGGTTTAATAAAACAACACGATGAAAACGACAGTCAAAACTCAATCAAACATAAAACATAAAACACTGCCAGCAGCAGACTGCAAAACATGCTTCCCCTGTCGGGTCACAGTTAGCAGCCATGCGACATGACAAAACAATACACTGTAAACAACGGTCTTCAAAATGCTTCCCTTGCGGGGTCACAGATTGAAGCCCCGAATCTTTCTCCTGATCCCACATTTATTCCTCTCTTTCTCAGGTTAAGGACACACCTCTGAATTTCAAGTTTACTACAGGTCACAGACAAAGGTCATTTATCATGGTAGTGCTGATTATATTCAAGTTTACAGAGATACACATTTTCTTTGTTCTAAACAAGTCTGGCCCAACAGGGGGTGGCTCCCCCAAAACAGAATAGATCTCCATGTGTGGAGACAAGGAGCTTTCTCCTGTATGCTAAATGACTGATATGACCTCTTCTGATTCTCTAGAAGCTAGAGAAGGTGTGAGCCTGACAAATGCTGATTAGTGTAGTTACTTGATTAGATTTAGCTGCAGGCCCCATTAAACAATGTTTTCAAAACATAAGCATGGTTTTAACTTTTTACAACCTAACACTTGTCATAGTAGGAAAAGCACAGCTGAAATTGATAACCTTAACGATGGCTCAATTCCATCAAGTGTCCCAGTAAGATATTTCAGTGAGTCAGCATGCCCAATACCAGGGCCTCTCCTAAGTGGAACGCAGCCATCATTAATGGTTTGGAATACACCCGTGCTTTTCCTACTATGATATGTCAACATGTCTGCCGTGAAAAAGGTCTATTGATCTCATCCACCATTGGTCCTAGCAGATAGGAGCCTAGAGATTGAATTGAGTGTGATTCGGCCTACTGATGTCAAATAGCAGACAGATAATGCATCGAGGATGACACAAATAACTTTTTGGATAAAAGCGTATGGACTTTTATGGGGGGAAAAAATCAAATTGTTTCATATTTTTGTTAGTTACAGAGTTTATTTTTGTTTCCCCTGATTGCCAAGACTTGGGATAACAATTTCAGATTTCAATACATATCTGTAAGATTTCATTTCTGTTACCTTTTTTATAGTCATATATAACAATTTATGCTTGGTTGTATTTTGCTTTCAGTTTCTTAATGGAAAAAGATGATGTCACTGTCATAGTCCTTTTAAAACTAGCCAACACGATTGTATCCAGTTGTCAAAGGGTTGTTTTGGTTGTGGCTGCACCATGCAAGCTTGTCCATATTGTCAACCTTACAGTTAGGCTCCAATGAAAAGAATTTCATTTTTTGAGTTTCTTAATTTTCAGAGTGTAGTATTCATCTTGCAACTTAAAAACTTTTAGTTGCATTTTTATTTTCTCTCTCTTCAGCTGGTCAAGGTCCATTGTATCCAGATTAGACTGAGTGGAGATTGGACCCTCCACTATGTCGGAGGCCTGAGTGCTGTCTGAGGCACTGCGTGGAAAAAAAACATATTTAACATCCTTGAAGCATCTTTGTTTATCCAAATAATCCAAAATAATCCAAATATCCAAATAATGTGACTATTAGACCTTACCTTTTCTCTATTTTGATCACTTGTGATTGTGCTGCATCATGGCCAGAGGAGGTGGCATCTGTACAGATAGTATAAAACATGTATTTCAATTTGAAATGCAGTTTTTGTCTTGCACAAACAACTAAAATGTACTTCTCTTTTGGTTTCTGAACAACATATTCATTGCCTGAACGCTCTCATCCTTAATACCTCTCTGAATGGGTTCTGTGTTTGTGGCGACATCTCTATTTTCGGTTCCCTGTGTGACTAACAGAACAGGGGAGATTCGGAGTTCGGCAGTGTGATTGCTGGTTGAGCCGATGTCTTCAGGTTTATTCAGGAGTTCAGGTTGGATGTCCGGGGCCCAGGCCACTGGTGTGCACAGAGTTGTTCCAGTTTTGATTTCTCTCTGTCCATCTTCGTTTCTTTCATTACTTTGTCCCCCAAGGATGGGTGGGTCCGACATGTGTGAGGGATCAACGGGGTCATCTTTTGCCGAACCACTGTGCTCTCTCTCCTCTTCACTTTCCGCATCCCCATCCAATGGCTTACACCAGCTGTCTGCTCACAAACAAAACTGAGGTTACAGAACAGAATCAACGTGGATTACAAAGTTAAATAATAATGTGGAATTTTTTTCTTTCTTGACTTTGGTCTGTCAAGATATTAAAACAGAGTACATACTAACTAGGGCTGCACAATATATCGTTTTTTTTAATCGTCATATCAACTGGCGCAATAAACACATCGTGAAAGGCTGAGATATATCGCGAAAGACACTCAAGAAGATATCAGTAGAAAACTGCACTCTAAAATCTAACTGTCATTCTTATTTTTGTTGTGCCTTTTATATTCAATTCAGTTGTTCAATTTGCTCAATAAAAGAATGTTGGCAATTATTTCCTTTAATTTGTTTTTGATTTAACCAGCAATTTGTTGTATTTTAACATAACACTGAAAGCAGCAGAAATGCAGAACTGAGTACACTTTAATATCTGTTTATTTATCGCGGGTAATATCGTTATCGCGATATTCAACGCTATCGCATATTTTCCTCATATCGGGAAAGATGCGTTATGAGCGTTACCCCACAAATGTGTCCAACTGATTTAATCACACTGCTCACTCACCAATATGTTTGAGTAGGACAAATATTACATGAATATTTACAAACCTTCTAGTGGATGCTCCATGCCGCTGGGCTGACAATCTCTCGTGGTCTGAAACTTAGAGCACATACAGAATCATGAGAGCACTATATAATAATGGTGCAATAATGTGCTATCACTAACAGAGAGTATGAGGAGTATAGCGGTGTCATGGGTCTGTCTGTTTTCCTGTCCTCTCCCTTTTTCCCTGTGTTTGTTGTCTGTAGGGCTGCTCCCTCTTAGTTGATTAGTCGACTAATCGGTCGTTTTGGTCTCAGTCAACTTAGATTTCTTTAGTCGATTAGTCATGTTTTATGCTTTTTCATGCTGAATGAGTTATTTCCAAGAAACGTACGAGCACATCTCTGGTAAACACAATAATTAAAGTGGTGCTTTTGCATGACTCTTTGCGGAGAAACTCATATTTACAGATCTGTCGATTAAATCAACTGATCGATTAGTCGATACAATTGAATGAGTGTTAGTCGACTAAGAATTTCTTCAGTGGAGCACAGCCCTAGTTGTCTGTGTGTTTGTCTGTGGCGAGAGGTGCTTCCAAGAGGATCTAGGTCAAGGGGCGTGGCCACTCTCTCCTGCTCTGTTCCAGCTCAGCTGCAGCACATTCCACTAATCAACCTAGCAGTTTATCTACCCGGGCTGTTCACCTTTTCAGCGCCAGTTCGTCACAACCATACTAGTGGTAACTTGGCTCACAATTTACAACTAGAGATTCTGCTCTTAAGTTTCCCTGCATTCTTGCTCAGTGTTGATTACTTCTTTGTGCCCCAGTTAACGTTTGTCTCCTCAACTCAGATCCCGTTCTGAACCTGCTACCTACCTGCTGCTCCCCTGCTGTGACCTGCTTGCCTGCTGCCTGCTCACCTCGCCACTCAGCTCTCCTCGCTCCCTCGTACTGACCACCTGGGTGAGTGAAGACTGGACTCTCTTCGCCGCCCTACGTCGAGTCTCAGTTCTGCCTGACCACACTCCAGTCCGCCTCCCCTCCAGCTTCAGTCCCAACCAGGAGTCACTCAACCTGTACTAATTCCTCTCTGCACATTTCCAGATTGTAAAATAAACTCTTTAACTGCTCCTCTGTGTCCGTGTTGCCTGTCTCTTGAGTTCTGGGTCAAAAACGAGAGCCTAACAAGCGGTTCCTCTGTGTAGTTTACTCCCTTATTTATTTGGAGTTAATAAAACTCCTCCATAAGATCAGTAGATGACAACGTCTGACGTTACTCCTAACGGTTACTAATGAGCACTAAACGCTCATGAGAATGTCATTAGTTTTGTAGTTATTAAATCTTAATTCAAAGTATTTGACAAATTAAAATCTTGACCTGATGATTGGCGTTAGCCAAAGTTATTACAGTTGAACCTGAGGATAGTCTGCATTGTCAGACCTTTCTCCACAACGCTGCGGAGGAGGGTCTGGCTAGTCCACACAGCATTCGGGGATGGGATGTGCTCTGGTTTATTGGCATGTCTTTAAACCAATCGCAATCGTCTTGGGTGGACGGAGAAACGGTGCCTCTGCAAAAATATTCTCGGGAAGGAACTTGTTTTGGTGGAACATGTGCACGTTCAAAAGTAGTTTTAGTCGTGCAACAGAAAACTCCGATTGGACAGATAGTCTAGCTAGCTGTCTGGATTTACCCTGCAGAGATCTGAGGAGCAGTTAACCATAGTCCTCAGAAATACACTGTTTAAAGCACCATTGTGTTATTTTTTGAGTTCATTCTTAGCAAAAACCCCTTTGTTCTTTCACAAATGTGTGCTCATTCATGTGTAATTACTTCCACCAACTAAAGAAAGTATTCTCGTAAGCGTAGAATCTGCCATTCCGAAACATTCAGAATACATACAAGCGAGTCGCTTGTATGTATTCTGCTATGTTGCGCCTCCATCTTTAAAATACATCAGCCAAAGAGGGACATACCTCCGCCTTTCGCGCTGGCACGATGACGAATGCCAGGGGGAGATTACTCGATCTGCCGGCAGATTTGAAAGCCTTTTGGAGATAGAGGATCACGCTGATACTTTACTAACATTAGCTTGCATTCATTTGGGAACCTGATAGCTGATTTTAGCAATAAAATGGTACCAAAATAACGAAAATGTCAAACTATTATTACACTGGAAGGAACACTCACGGACAAAGTCGTTCTTCTTAAATAACACAGCCACCGTAGGAGTTAAAACGCGATCGGAATGGGAGGGGCTAGAAAGTAATATTCAGTTGGTTGTCATATACAATTTCACCGCTAGATGGGAGAAATTCTTACACAATGTAGCTTTAAAATTCCAACACAAAGAAATCGGAAGGTGACGGACATCCGGCCCGAAAATGAGCAAAATCCATCGGAATTTCCGGCGGCACCTGAACAATCCCGGAAATGCAACGTTGTCGATATAGACTATCCTGAGGAAGTCCTTAAAGTGTTTGCTAGGTTTTATGGGAATCCATCAATAGTTGTTGTTGAGACATATTTCACACAAAACCACAAACATCAACCTCATGGTGGCGCTAGAGGAAAGTCAGGGGCTCACCAAAGTCATTACGATTGATCCACTGGGGACCACGAATCCCCCCCACCATGAGCAGTGGCGCGCCAAACAAACCAATGTCAGACCAACATTGCCATTCTAGAGCCACAGCGTAAGCACGGCAAAAAGCTTCTTAGTGTTTTGAGACATACTGTAATACAGAGGCTGATGCACACACACTAAAGCAGGAAACAACTCCACAGTTTCTCTCCCACATTACCTCTGGAAGCCTTTTGAGGACGACTTTTACTTCCTTCTGCAATTCATTTTTCTCCGATGTCAAAAGGATGACGTCTGTCGGAAAAAGGAGTGATATCACACATCCACAGGTAAACACTTACTGTAGTGGCCTGACATGCTCACATTCATTTCAATAATAGTTTTTCTACAGACGATGACTTCTGTAGGAAACATCGCCTTCGAACACACCGTCGTCTTCGTCGTTTTCAGCAACAGGAGGCATATCCTCAGCTTCCATTTCATCTTCCTCTTTTTTGCTCTCGTCAACTCCTGAATCTACCACGTCCCCTCCATCTTCAACCTCTACTCTTTCCTCATCTCCCTCCTCTGTCTCCTGTGTCAGTTCTTCACTGCCTGGAAACCAGCTGTCATCTTTAACGTCGTCTTCCTCCGATTCTTCCGTGGACTGTATGTCTGACTCTTTGAAAGGGATATAATAAAAGGTCAACTTTAGGTAATTGTTATTTATTACTTGGTAGGGCTAAACATTTAAAAAGAATGTATATCAAATTAATATTAACTTGGCATGCACACTGCTTGTTGTTGTTTAATCTAAATCATGGTCATCAGGCGTAATTTACATAGGGGATCCAATTTGGGCTTTTTCCGAATTTTTTGTAGCTTTTTTGGACGTATTTTTTTTGCGTTTTCATTGTTTTTTTTAACAATTTTTCCACGTTATCGACACCTTTCTGGAGTTTTTTTTCCAAAGTTTATGTTGCTTCTTCCAGAGTTTTTTTTTCGCCTTTTTTGAGGTTATTCTTTACAAAGTTTTTGTCTCTTTTTTTCGAGTTTTTTTCCAAGGTTTTTCACCGTTTTTGTCGCTTTTCACACGTTTTTTTCTACAATTCTTTCGATGTTTTTGTAGCTTTTTTTATCAATACACGCAGACATGTCCCGGCACCTCACTTGATAGTTGGAGATCTCAACCCCTCCCCCCCCCACAATGTTGAACCCAAAGTTACACCCTTGATCTAGTTACTTGTTTAAGTGACAGTACAGGAACTTAACAAACCTTCAGACTGGCTCTCTGATATGCAATTACGTGACAGGATTTTCTTTTGCTGGGAGAAAGAAGAAAATAAAAATAAAAAATAAAATACAAGATTCTTTGTAACCGAGTTGCATCAATGTACTGTATATCCCATTGTATTCGGACGTCCAGTTACCTTGATAGTCTCAGTTCTTCTCTTTTTAAATCCTCTGGTGTTCAACAAACCTTGCTGTGATAAAAGTCAGAAGTTGGTTAGGCAGTTCATTTACAGTTTGTTCTGATTTTTCTTGAATAAAGAAAAGTGCACTTTGCATAAAGAACAACAAAACCTTACCTCAAACAAGAACTGCAGAGGCTTTTTATTATGGGAAATACTTGTTTTCCATTTTTTACTGGAGGCTCTACCCCCAAAGTCCTCGAAGGCACCGGGAGAAAACCAGCGGCCCTCAGACTCGATACACACCTCACCTAAACACAGCAACACAAATTAATAACATATAGGATAGGAAAAAACAACAACAATGTGTCTACTTCTTTATGAATTATAGATTCTGCTTACCCCTGTATAGCTTTTTCACATGCAGGATGCCATTTTTGTTTCCACAGGTTACAGACAAGAGTCCTTTGTATAATGGATCATACAAGAGTAGCACACACAGTTGACATGTAGCACATATCAGTACAAGAAAGTATTGTGTATGTATTTTCCCTCTTTTTTTGTGTTGTCAAAAACTACTCACATAATAAAAAAAAAAAGTAGCAAATGGATAAATGGATGCTCTATGTATGGCATGGCTCTATAGACTCACTATTATCCTCTGCTCTCTGGTTATGAGTGTTCTGGGTGGATGTGGCTGGCTGCTCATCGTCTTCCTGATATTCCTCTTCTTCCTCCTCCTCCTCCTCGTCATCATAATACTCTTGATATTTGGGTATCTTTCTGTTCCTTGTGCTACTTCTCCTGTCCATATCGTTTTCTTCTTCTTCTTCTTCCTTTTCTTTACAAAAGTAAGTTAACCGATTTAGTCTTATTAGTCTTATTGAAGTACAACAGAAGAACAGTATACTGTGAAAAGTATACTTTTGTCCACTGGATGGCGCAAGAAGAAAAATATTTTGCGCGCCAATGCACAGATCCAGTTTCAGATGGTGACACTGGTGATTCTGGTTTGGCCCTACAGATAACCAATGGCAGTATTAAGAGGTGGGAAGCCAGTGGGGGATCCTGTCCCTGTGGTCTGATAACCACTGATAACGCCCATTCAATCCAATGATAACATTCGAAGCGGGTGGTCTGACTGTGAGGAAGAAAGTACAGTGAGTCTCCTATGGACAGTATGAATTGGAACAATACAGTAGAGCAGAAAGGGGGAAAGGTAAAGATTTTTTCCCTGACGATAAACTGTATATGCACATCAATTTTGTTTTATTCTAGCCTTTCCTTGTTCATGATTTCCTAATCAGCTCCTGTTAGCATGGCAGGATGTATCCAGAGAATTCATGTCTTAAAGCACAGTCATTTTTAAGGCTATGTATTATTAGTAGGAGTGTTGGACTCACGGTTTTTACATTAAAGGAGGAACTTCAGCGGTATAATAATCATCTAATGGACATTTTTTACATGTCTCAGATACTATAATCAAATTTCAGAGCTAGAGGGGAGGACAGAGGGAGCCGCACGATCCTCTGACATTTTTTCCAAACAAATTTTCTCTCTCTCTCTCCTACAATTTTCACCCTTCTTAGCCTACATCATTTTAGGTCAAAATGTAGTAGGGACATTTGTGTCGGTCGCAGACAGATTTACCGAACTTAAACTTTTGGCTCTGTTCATACCAACTGCCTATAAAAACAACGAAAAACAATATCCTGTTTGTTACCAGCTCTGTGTAGCATCTATTTGAAACCACAAACATAAAAACCACATCAATGCGTTCGCCAGACCTTTATCTCTTTGGTGATGATTTACAGAATTACAGAACAAACTTGAGAGGTATAATTATCATTAAATGGACATGTTTGACACACACACACACACACACACACACACACACACACACACTAATGTAAATATTGTGCTCATCCTTGTGCTAGAAAGCTATATAGTAAAGTTGTGTTCTGTGCTTTAAACTGTGAGTGCCTGCCTTGGTACAAAACAAATCACTGTATCATTCATGTGGTTCCTGACAATAAACTTGAATTTCCCAAACTCTTTTCCAATTAATAGATTCCACATTCCAGACGTTGCTCACACCCATAGAGGGCATATAGGGTTACTTCTTGTTATTTAATCATTTAATAAAACAATAAAAAAATAAATGGCGAGTAAATAAATTCAGCATTGCACCTACCAGTTTTATTTTCGACTGGGAAATACAGAGATTTCTGCAGGAAACTTCACATCCAACAGAGACTACAGGTCATTGTTGAAGATGATCGTCCCCCCGCGAGCTCCATATGGGCTCTTCGGCCAAACCCCCCCCCCCCAAACATACTATCGCATCCTATGCTTATCTGTAGAAGTGTCGGGCAGATTTGCTCCGTTTCCTGGACAAAAAAGCCGCGAATGGAGGCGGAAATGTGCGTTCAGGGAGGTGGAGGAACTGAGTTTAAACACTGCCCTGAAATGAAAAGAAATGAAAGTGAAAGTTGAGTCATCTTTTAAACGCTTTCCTGTACATTCATGACTGGTGGGTTTTTGAAGATACAATCTGATCATATAGGCCTAGCCTGCTTTATTTTGTTAATATTACATAGTTATCAACTCGATTGTTATATCTAGAAAGTTGGAGAGAGAGATACAACCGTTAAATGACACACGACACTAGGGAGACATATGTTCATAATCCACAGCATAATATGTGCATCATTTCAGATGACAGAAAATAATCCCACATGCCATATCTGGTTGCAGTGGTGTAGTCTAATCATAATGTATTGTAGTGGGCACACTGAAATGTATATTGGCCAGAATCTGCCTTTGAGGGAGGGGGGGGGGCATATCATAGTGGGGGGTCTGGGTGTCCTCTCCCAGGGAAGTTTTGAGCATCAGTTACTTCATTTCCTGTATTCGGATACACTTTTATGCACCAATTTACAGTGGAAATTCCTTTATTTGGCCTATGTGAAGAAGAAAAACACAGATGACAATTCCAAATATATAAAAATATAATGGGAAGTGTATTGTTGCGTGTCATTGGGCATTTTTAAGTGGGTAGGCTATATGGAAATCCTGGAGCTGTCTTAGTGCATATACCTGCGTATCACATAGACTACACCACTGTCTGGTTGGGAAAATATACTAGACTATGGGCCTAAGTCTTATGTAGGCTACTGTACACTGCACCAGTGCACCGTTTTAACAATGCATTCATGCTATAACACTCATCAGGCATCTCTGGCTGCTATGGTGTGGTTCTATTCTAATTCTCTGGTTTACAGCACACTTTAGCCAACACACCATGCATTGTGCAATTGTCTGTTTATTATGTCCATGTACAATGTTTCACAAGACTGCAGTAGACTACAGGAGACCAGAAAAACAACTTTTTTTAAACAACCAGTTTTAAAAAAAGTAATAAACAATAACCATTGATAAAATCACAAACCAATAAAATAAATAGAAAATAAAAGAATGTTGGAAAAGATTTCCCTAAATTTGTTTTAAATTCAATTTGTTGTATTTTAACAGAATACTGAAAGAAATACAAAACCGAGTACACTAATATCAAGTAATATAATAACAATGTTATTGAATATCGCATATTTTCCTCATATCGTGCAGCCCTAGTCTATGGTCTGAACTACCATCAGTGGGCATCACATTTACGATCACATTGTACACTACAATATAATCATATATAATCGTAAAATACACAGAGTAGTTTCTCGAGTAAATCAGTTAATTCTTTATGTCTAGACTTGCTGATAAAACACCAAATACCACTTCAAACATAGTCAATATACACAACCTTACATTTTTCTCCCATCATTAGCACATTTTTACAGTTGGGTTGGTGGAGAGCCTTATTCAAAACAAGGGAGTGAGAAAGCCACAAAATCCCCCAAGTTTTTTTTCTTTTCTCTTTTCGAATTATAAACTGACACATTAAAGACAAACATTTTCCAAACAATTTCTCTGAAATAAAATCTCATCAGGTGAACATCTATTACAGATGTGAGTAATAGATGACTGATTGTTAACAACGCTTCCCTATCTCAAAGCACACCTATTGGATTTTCTTAGAAAGCCACGGTATTTTTCCAGACATAAACAGACGAAGAATTGACTCCTTGAAGAAAAACCCAATGAACATCACAATCCCTGCCAGAATCAACACAACTGGTGCCTGAAGAGCCAGACCTATTAGCACTCCTATCAGTCCCAGGAAGGTGATCCAGTTCAAAATGAAGGTAGTGCGGATGTATTTCTCTGCCTCTGCTCTCGTTTTGTTCTCCTCTTTCCTCCACAGGTCCTTCTTCTTCGCCTCCAGGTCTTGTCCCTGGTGTTCCTCCTTCAGCAGTGTCTCCTTGCGGCTGATCTCAGCATTTCTCTCCGCCAGTAAGCACTCCTGTTTTTCCCTAATCTTCCTCTCCGGTTGGGGATACAGGTCCGTGCTGTAATAATGGCCTCCATTCAGGGCCACCAGGGTCTGGATTTTGGCCACGAAGCTCGTCACCTGCTCCTGGTCCCCCGGGTTCTTGTTGTCGAAGACATGGAAGCCGCCGCTGCACTTGCGTATGAAGTTGCGGAGGTCGATCTCACTCTCCGTGATGACATCGTTGATCGTTTTCCCACCCAAGCGATCCCCGTGCGTGAACAGCACGATAGTGTAGTCCCACACCCTCGGGCCAAACATCGTTTGGATCAGTGTGTTGGTATCTTGGTCTTCCTGAGTCATCCGTCCTACGGGGACTACTAGCACAAAGACGTGAGGGCCCGGTTCCTGGAGTTTGACACACTTGAGAATATCTCGCACCATGTCCTCCTTGGTTTTTATGGTCTCAAAAAGGCCGGGTGTGTCGATCACAGCAACAGGCACATCCTTCACCGTCCCAGTCTCTTTCTCACAGTGTCTGGTGACTCTCTTCAGCTTCATGTCTGAGACAAACACCGTCCGCCCGAGGATGGTGTTCCCACTCGAGCTCTTGCCTACCCCGCTCTTCCCAAGAAGCATGATCCTCAAGGGCTCCATCTCTGCGAATTCATTTTTTTTTTAATTGGTCACCCTTTCTAATTTAGTTTTTTTTTTTTTTTTTTTTTTTTTTTTTTTCTAATCATTATAGCTCAACCAATACTGGATTTCTTTAGGCAAATGCTGACATCGATATTGGAGAGCTTGAAAAATCGGATTCTAATATTTTCAAACATAAACTTTACAAACAATCTTGACGTGAATTCCTTGATTCTTTTTCTTCTTTTAATTGTGACCAAGATACAGAACTGAACATTTTACAGTGTAAAAAACTATGTAGGCTAACCGTGACGCTGTGTCTGAATGCCCTCAAACCTTATTTGCATTTTATTGACTGAAATTTCTTCTGCAGTTTGTCACTAATCACCCGACATATACAGTATCTCACAAAAGTGAGTACACCCCTCACATTTTAGTAAATATTTCATTATATCTTTTAATGGGACAACACTGAAGAAATTACACTTTGCTACAATGTAAAGTATTAAGTGTACAGCTTTTATAACAGTGTCAATGTGCTGTCCCCTCAAAATAACTCAACACACAGCCATTAATGTCTAAACCGCTGGCAACAAAAGTCAGTATGTTAAATTCCCATAGAGGCAGGCAGATTTTTATTTTTAAAGGCCAGTTATTTCATGGATCCAGGATACTTTACATTGTAGCGAAGTGTAATTTCTTCAGTGTTGTCCCATTAAAAGATATAATGAAATATTTACTAAAATGTGAGGGGTGTACTCACTTTTGTGAGATAATGTATATATATATATATATATATATATATATATATATATATATATATATATATATATATATATATACTGTATACACACACTACCGGTCAAAAGTTTGGGGTCACTTAGAAATTTCCATTTCACTCCATTATAGACAGAATACCAGCTGAGATCAGTTACATTGTTTTTTTTTAACCAGGGCAGCAGTTTTCATTATGTGCTTACATAAGTGCAAAAGGGTTCTCCAATGTTTTTTCAGTTTGCCTTTTAAAATGATATCAGATTAGTAAACAGAACGTGCCTTTGGAACATTTGATGAATGGTTGCTGATAATGGGCAATGTAGATATTGCATTAAAGATCAGACACCCACTCAGATCAGCTGGTATTCTATCTATAATGGAGTAGAATGGAAATTTCTAAGTGACCCCATAGTGTGTATATATATATATATATATATATATATATATATATATATATATATATATATATATATATATATATATATTTAGCCTTTATAATTAACATTATTTACTTAAAAAGCTTTATACACAAAGAACAGCAGAGGAGTAATCACAGCAGCAGATAAAATGCCAGAACCTGAATGCTCCAAAGTAACTGAGACAACAGTAGGACATGTGGTGACAGGACCTTCGTTTTCCTTAGGCTACTTTGCCTTCAGAGTTGCTTAATAGGCAGAAACTTCAGTTTTAGAAAGACAAAAAAAAAACACCTAACCATCAGCTCACCCTCCTGTTGTCCTCGGGTCAAATTTGACCCGTTTTCAAAAAGTTTCCATATCAGAAAATGTGGGTTTCTTTCAACCACACTGTCGACAAAATAACTGGTCAGTTCAATACTTTCATTGAATTCGGGTGTTTTATTCAATTTTATAGCATTTTGAAAAACAAAAATGATACAAGAACACTGAAAAAATGGACAAAATGTCTAAAAAAAAAAAATAAATAAAAAAAAAAGATTTAAAAGAGGGGGGAAAGCCGCCTGTATGGCTCAGTTGGTAGAGCGGGTACCCATATATAGAGGGTTACTCCACGACGCAGCGGGCCCGGGTTCGACTCCGACCTGCCCCTTGCTGCATGTCATACATCTTTAAAAAAGGAGGGGAAGCGCAAAAAAACCCCACAAAAATATCGGAAAGAGAGACAAAAAAAATTTTGACCCGAAAAAAAAAAAAAAAAGTTGCAGGTCGACGGGAAGACAACACAAGGGTTAACAACCCCTGGTGCTTTAGAGCTGAAGGGAGACACGTGACTACAGCGCAAACTCTAGGCTACACTAAACACTAGGCCTATTGAGTAACAAGGTGATGGGATGTCCCATGACACGGAAAAGTTAAAAAGACTTTCAAATAAAGTTCAGATTATTTCAAATGTGGCATTTGTCTTTATGGGCAGCTAAAACCAGAGAGACTGACTTAAAGATTTTTGAATTAAGAGTTCATCTTCACACTTACGTTCCCCCAGATCCCCCATCTCTTCGCCGCGCTGCGGAGGAAGGTCTGCCGTGCTACCTCGCTCTGAACCAGGCATGATGTCAGGGCAGTTTTCACCCAAGCTGCCGACTACCATATCTGTATAGTGATGTTAGTGTTTACAGCACTTTCTGGGTAACTTTCTGAGAAGTCCGGTTGGTCTTAGTAAAGTTTCTTCGTTCGGATCGGCCCACTCTCCACCTTTCCTTCCCTTCCGCTGCGCAGTAAAACAACTGAAAGTGAAACTCTGCACAGGAAACGTAATGAGGGCAGGAAAATGGTCAGGGCCCTAAAGTATAATCCGTTTTTCGTTTCAAACCAAAAACGGAAAAACAAAACTATGAGCTCCGTTTTCTCGTTTTTCCAATGTCCATACAAATTAAAAATTAACTGGAAAACTGCTCGTTTTTCAACTGTTGTTTTTTTGTTATTCATGTTTCCGTTTTAACCCAAGAGCGAGAATACGGGCTCATTTTTATAATGTGCATAATCATTGAAAATCTGATGGAACACAGGTCTCGTTTATAATGTTATTTTGGTCTTACGTCTTAAGATCAAAGTTGACTAAAACAAATCCGCTCTGGACAGGAAGTAACATTAACGTGTCAAAATAAAAGTATGAGAGCTGTAATAACTGCCAGAAGAACAATGTACTTCAGCTTTTGCCTGTAGCTTGTCAGATTAAGCTACAGTTAATTATTTAGGGTTATATAAAGTATTTAATTGAGCAACATTCATTAATATAAGCCACAAAGGGAGTAAGAATGGATATTGTTTTAAAATAGAAATAGGATTATAATAATTTTTAAATCACATTTTAAATAAAATCTGCATTCCCCTAGCATTATGTGTGGCGTTATTGAATAGTTTTACTCTAATCTTAAATCAGCCAGTAAAAAAAAAGGCAAAAATATAAGGGCTTTTTTTAAATTGCTCTGCAGAATATTGTATGTGACATGGTTGACCACATTAGTTGCCAGTGAACATGTCAATGTGATGAAGAACATAAATTAACAAGTTAAAGTGTACTGGAGACTCTCTCATTCTGGTCTGGTCTCCTCAGGCCCTGCAGACTGGACCAGAGTTCACGGTGAGCATGGTAGACCTCCTCACTGCTGGACCTGTGCCTGGATCACCCAGCTCGTTAGAGGTTCACTGCTCATACTAAGCCCTTGAAACAGTAGTTGGCCAATATTGGATAATAAAATATAATACATGATAGGTGTTGTGTGGTTGAATTACAATAAGGAATGGTCAATGGTAAGCACTGTGGCCTCACAGCCAGAAGCTACTGGGTTGGAACCCTGGTGGCCCGGGGCCTTTCTGCTTGGAGTTTGCATGTTCTTCCCGTGTCTGCATGGGGTTTTCTCCAGGTGCTCCGATTTCCCTCTCCCTTTTACTTAATTGTAAGTCGCTTTGGATAAAAGCACCAGCTAAATGACATGTCATTTAATGTAATGGAATGGAATGAACAAGTGAACTAAAGCACATATAATAAGACTTAGAACATAACACCATAACAACATAAAACTCAAAGAACTAAATAACAAAAACGATGTGCTGCTGTGTGCTTGTGTGCTTTTGTGTGTTGTAAATTAAATAATTGGTACCAGTCCTGACTTTGCAATGCATTATTTTTCTGATCAAGATAACTGACATCTCCTTGTAAGCAATATAAATATTTACTGCCATTGTATTGTTGGAGCAGAAGCAGATGGCACAGAATCATGCAAATGTTTAATGTTACAACCGAGATATCTCTCTCTCTCTCTCTCTCAGAACATACACTTTCACAAAGGCTGGTGCATGTTTATCATATATAGTATGGTGCTGTGGACTCAAGTGGCAAATCTGAATCAGCAAAGTGGCCTACTGTAATATTCTAGAAGTAAACCACAAGTGTGGTCCAGTCTGCAGGGCCAGATGAGACCAGGATGAGAGAAGCAACATGGCAGCTTCCTCACTAATATGTTGAGAAGTTTGCAATGTGGCCCAGTTGTATCTGCAGGAGTTCTTAATCACACTCAAATTACAGTTTTTCACAATCACTAATTTCAGAACCATGATGTCATTTTTCAAAACTCTATAGACACAAAACTCAAAATGGTTATCACTTGTAACACAGACTGTCCAATGTTCAAAACATTGCATTGTGCATTCATATATTTAAAGAAATATTGCACTTGCACAATCATTTGTTCAAAAAACTAATTGATTGTGAAATACCGTTGAAATGTTACTTTAGATCACCCACACACAAGCTACCCATAGTTTCACTGGGTCATCGTTCGTACAATCATTACAGTTTTTTACAATCACTTTGGCACTAATTTCAGAACCTTGACGTAATTTTTCAAAACTCTAGACACAAAACTCACAACCAATGATCAAAATGCACATTTTTCAAAACTCTTAACACTTTTTTCAATTGCTTGGATACAACACACATAAAGCTGAGATCATTTGTTCATTTAACAAAGATCATCTGTTCATTATGACACAACTTAACATCAAAGTATTTCAAAAAGCAATTCACACATTTCACAGTTCAGATGATTATCTATTCATTTCATTACAATCATCTAACGATCAATTGATACAACTACTCAAAATGATAAGTAACTGTTGCATTACTCTTAATGACTAGTTGTATGGAAACAGACAAACAATATTCCATGTTTAGATCATGAAAGTTTCTAGATAACAAGATTCATTGTCACCACTTAGTGTGGAGCATGAACCAATTAGACTACATTATTTATGGATGTAAATTTTCATCATCCTTCTTTACTGTAATATACTACTGTTTATCAGACACTGTTGCTATGCTCCCATGTACCACCTTTAAGACTATTTACTGTATTGACAGTATTGCACTGTATGGATGCAGGCCCTTGGAATTGCTGGTCCAATTCTGCCAACTTGTTACTGATGATTGAGATATATAATTTATATATACTTTATATATAAAGTACTGTGTGTGTGTGTGTGTGTGTGTGTGTATATATATATATATATATATATATATATATATACACTTGTACCACATTGGTCTGTAGTATTCTCTCTACTACTGCAGTACTTTTACAGGGATATATATATATATATATATATATATATATATATATATATATATATATATATATATATAACCATAATGAAACAAATATCACCTATTTTGTACTATAATATTTAATGATTGTAAGAACGATGACCCAGTGAAACTATGGGTAGCTTGTGTGTGGGTGATCTAATGTAATGTTTCAATGGTATTTCACAATAAATTTGTTTTTTGAACCAGTGATCGTGCAAGTGCAATATTTCTTTAAAGATATGAATGCACAATGCAATGTTTTGAACGTTGGACAGCCTGTGTTACAAGTGATGATCGTTTTGTGTGTAGAGTTTTGAAAAATGACATCAAGGTTCTGAAATTAGGAGCAAAGTGATTGTAAAAAGCTGTAATGGTAATGCAACAGTTACTTATCATTTTGAGTAGTTGTATCAATTGATAGTTAGATGATTGTAATGGAATGAATAGACAATCATCCGAACTGTAATGTGTGAATTGCTTTTTGAAATAGTAGTACTTTGATGTTAAGTTGTGTCATATTGAACAGATGATCTTTGTTAAATGAACAAATGATCTTTGGTTTATGTGTATTGTATCCAAGCAATTGAAACAAGTGTTAGAGTTTTGAAAAACGATCATTGGTTTTGAGTTTTGTGTCTAGAGTTTTGAAAAATGACGTCAAGGTTCTGAAATTAGTGCCAAAGTGATTGTAAAAAACTGTATTGGCAGTTAAGTTGGTCAACCATGTCACATGAATATTCTGCAGAGTTGCAAAAAGAAGCCTTTTCATTTAAGTGGTCAGGTGGTTTAGCCCTTGTGTTGTCTTATAAATTGGGTCATTATAAATGTTATTGGCATAACTAAATTGACCATTTCATAAAGCATGAAGTAATTTATCACTCAATTCTGGGTTACCCCTTTTATCCAACTTCATTCCACTCATTAGTTTTACACTTATTTTTTGCATTCATGGTCAACAGACCTAATTTACATGAATTATACCTAATTTCTAAGTAAAATGAGGATATACTATTAGTTGTTTTGGATTATAACAGACTGATATATTCAATTCACTTTTATTTATAGTATCAAATCATAACAAGAGTTATCCCAGGACACTTTACAAATAGAGTAGGTCTAGACCACACTCTATAATTTACAAAGACCCAACAATTGTGTGTGTCTGTCTGTGTCTTTATGTCTGTCTGTCTGTGTATGTGTGTTTATGTGTGTGTGTGTGTGTTTCTGTGTGTGTTTATGTGTGTGTGTGTGTGCATGTGTCTGAGTGTGTGTGTGTGTCTGTGTGTATATATGTGTGTGTGTGTGTGTGTGTGTGTGTGTGTACTTGTAAATATATCTTCTGTAAAGCTCAATGGTGCCTTATTGCACTACCAGGTCAAAATTCACCCGGGAAGACCATAACTACTATAAATTTGAATAAAACACCCAAAATGTTATGAAAGTTGTGAATATTAATTTACTTGCAAAGAACATTGGAAGGGAACAATGCATGTTGTTTTTGGTTAATTTGGTTGAAAGAAACCCAAATTTCTTATAAGAAACTTTGAAAACACGACAAAGTTAACCCGAAGACAACACAAGTGTTAGATGCCTTTTTACTGGCTGGTGTAAGATTAGAGTAACTAGTCAATAACTGCCACACATAGGCTAATAATAGATGAATGCAGATTTCATGTGATTTAAAAATTATTATTTAATAATTAAATACTTTATATAACCCTAAATAGCTAACTTGAGCCTAATCTGACAAGCTACAGGCAAACAATGTATTCATAAAGTGCCTCATTCTTCTGGCAAAAATTATTATAATCCTATTTCTATTTTAAAACAATATCCATTCTTACTCCCTTTGTGGCTTATATTAATGAATGTTGCTCAATTAAATACTTTATATAACCCTAAATAATTAACTGTAGCTTAATCTGACAAGCTACAGGCAAAAGCTAAAGTACATTGTTCTTCTGGCAGTTATTACAGCTCTCATACTTTTATTTTGACACGTTAATGTTACTTCCTGTCCAGAGCGGATTTGTTTTAGTCAACTTTGATCTTAAGACGTAAGACCAAAATAACATTATAAACGAGACCTGTGTTCCATCAGATTTTCAATGATTATGCACATTATAAAAATGAGCCCGTATTCTCGCTCTTGGGTTAAAACGGAAACATGAATAACAAAAAAACAACAGTTGAAAAACGAGCAGTTTTCCAGTTAATTATTAATTTGTATGGACATTGGAAAAACGAGGAAACGGAGCTCATAGTTTTGTTTTTCCGTTTTTGGTTTGAAACGAAAAACGGATTATACTTTAGGGCCCTGACCGAAAATACCCTAAAAGCAAAAGTTGTACACGTTTACATGTTCAAGAGTCTGAAAATGTTTTCCTAGAAAAGGATTTTCTCTTTGAAACAGTAGTACCACTTTGAAATAGCAATACATAGTACAACATGATGGTTGTTAATGGATAACCAAATGAAAGTCACATAGGCTACTGTATGTCAAAATTGGGCAATGGATCAGTCCTAACCCTCCTGTTGTCCTCGGGTCAAATTTCTATATCAGAAATTTGGGTTTCCTTCAACCACATTTTCAAAAGAAATAACGTGGATGGCTCCATACGCTCTTTACAAGTTGTATTCAATTTTACAGCATTTGAAAAAAAAAATTTTTTATAAAAGAACGTTGAAAAAAGTGACAAAAATGTCGGGAAAAGCTTAAAAGGTGGGGGAGGGGGAAAACGTCAAAAGGTGCAGAAAAAAAACATTGGGAAAAAGTGACAAAAGCATCGGTGGAAAAGTGCCCTACTGAAAAGTTGCACTACTTTGTCTTAAAACTTTAACTGACCAAAAACTTATTGGTAGACAGAAAGCGCCATCTAGTGGGGAAATGATTTTATTCATTTTGAAGATGTTCTAATACATGAAACCCACATGGCTATATTGTTCCTCCTGTCCATAGGCCTACTGGCAGCGAAGAAATACCTGGAATGTGTTCCCCCATCCTTCTTATGTGCAGAAATACATTAGAGTTCAGCTGAAGCTAATGAGAGCCTTTAGAAGTCAGCGTTAAACAAATCAAGTGGGTAACTTCAAACGTTTTGGTCTTTTAAGTAGAAAATCCCCATTTTTTTGGTTTCTTCGACTGTGTTTTCTTGCTGAGTTGCAGTGGAGAAACAGCACAAGCAGGGAATTTGGTACAAAATTGACTAACTATAGAAAATACTCGCTTGGTTTTTCCTTTTAAAAACAGGCTGCTCATATAGCTTCTGCTTAACTGTAGAAATCAGTTTTGTACAGAAAATGGACTCTGGGTTGTCCCCCATCTCTTACATTATAAATGCATTTAGGAAGAGATCTCTTCTTGGCCATTGTGAGATGAGAGGAGGAATGATTACATTGGCCAACAAACTGTTCCAATGTCTATAAGGGCACATCAGTACTGGCTGTAAAGATAAGACTTGAAAACAATATGTACCTCTCCTTGTCAAAGCATTGTCAATCATTAATTTAAAGATTGTTTGCCCAGAGCAAATGCTGACATCATTTTTAGCATCTTTACATGAAAGCTCACAGTAATTATCATTCATTTTACTCAAAACTACTCAGACAAAATCTAATCTTGCTGAAGGTTCAAAGAGAACGTTTTTATTGGATGATCATGCAGCACACTGTAATGCACTGAAATGTAAAGCATGTAACAATAGCATCCCATAATGTAGGGTTGGGCATCGTTTTGATTTGAACAATTCTGATTCCAATTCCGATTCTTCCTTTCGATTCCGGTTCTTATCTATTCTCGATTCGGATTCTTTGAGGGGTGGAGTGTTAACGGGCCATATTCTTATTTCACAGATAAGAGGCCATTTTTATTTTTATTCAATGGTGGTTTACAGTTTTACCGGGCTTTTTCAATGTAAAGTAAAGCCACATTAGAGTGCCACTTACTGTGCTCCATGGCTGCCACACCACAAGCCTGGAAATATAGTGGCTGCTACGGAAACCAAAACATGCGCATGTACAATTTGGAACATATGATCGGATTCAAAACCAACATTTTCCAAACGATTCCACTGAAATCGTAATTTTTTAAATAATTCCAAGATGGAACCGGTTCTCGATGCCCAATCCTACCCATATCACATATGCTTAATGTAGAAAAGTGACCAGCTCGTATGATTTTATAAAATTTTATTTACATTAAGTTGAAGAGAGTAAAACCCTTCTCAGTAGCATGTGGAACTCTGGCTCACTACATGGCAGACATATTGAGAGAAGTTTTCATAAGCGTGATCTCAGGATGAGAGCGCCTTTGTTTTGCAGCCTTTCAGCTAGGGCTGCACGATATGATGAAAATATCTAATTGTGGTTATTTTGACTGATTTTGCGATTACTATATAATTCACGATATTGGAGGGAATGACCATTTTTGTATCGTTATTCAAATTTTCATTGAAAAATATCAAAATTAAAATGATTATAGTGTGATTTTTGCAAGGATCTTTACCAATAGGATTGTTTTCTTTACTCTGTAGGATGCAATTTGTAGGCTGGGCTGTCTCTGCAGCACCACAATATTTAATTCAGAATGTTTTAACACATTTTGCCTTTAACAAATATTGCGCCCGCCCTGCGATTTGGATGGATTGCATTAGTCCATATTACGATTTTGATAAAATTGCGATGAAAGGTGCAGCCCTAGTTTCAGCCTCCATCACTTCCGATCAGCCAGTCTCTGCAGGAGGGCGATGACCGTGTCCTGTTTGGAGGAGAGCAGCTCCAGGGCGGTGGCTATCCTGCCGATGGACTCTGCCATCCGTACCTCCCTCCTCTCGCGCCTCTTCTCTCGGGCTTCCACCCTGCGGCGAGCCACTCGGTCGAGGTAGGCCTGCTCCTCCTGCCGCTGCAGAACCTCCTGGAACAAAGTGGCGCTGCTCCGCCCCTCGCTTCCCTTCTCGTTGTCTCCTTCGGTTCCCGACGCGGTTCTTGTGGATAACGAGGTGGAAATGGAAGAAGTGAGACAAGAGGAGGTCGGGATGAAAGAGGAGGAGAGGCCGAGGAGACTCGGATTGTTGCCGAGCGGCGCGTTGCTAAGGCGAAAGGGTGCGACGACGCCTGACGAGAATGATGGAGCTTTGCGGCCAACGTAGCGCGACGTGTTGAGGTCTGTGTTGCCAGTCGAGCCAAGGGAAGGGGAAGTAGAAGCTGTCTCTGTGAAACAAGGCGAGGAGATAAAAGATGGAGATGGCACAATGGTGGCTGGATGGATGCTGGTTGGAACAATGTCACTGTTGAGGACGATCAGGGGCTTGAGCTCCGGAGCATGTGTCGGGCACATGGTGGCTGTAGTCACTGAGGTAATGGCCGCAACGCTACTGATGGTTTGACTGCTGACGGCTCCCTGACCCGCTGAGTCCACCCCACCAGTGGAAGCAAAGTCCCCATCGGGGCGGATGATGGGGGTGGGCGGAAACTGTGGTTTTGCAGCAATCTTTGCCAAAGGGCCAGGCAGAGTGGAAACCGTGTTGCTGCCCTTGTTTCTTTTGGTGTTGACAATCTGAGTGCCAACCGTGTCACAGAGTGTGGCGTCCATCAGCTAGTGTAAGAGAAGACAAAAGAAAGACAAAGAGAGATGGAGAGAGGAAATAAACAAGCCAGGTTACTAAAGGTGACCGTTCCTTTGAAGTGGTGGCTCCGCCCTTCCTATTGTCTTACGTTCTGCAGTCTCGGTTGACTCACTCACTTGTTTAAACTTGGGGTTTTTAAAGTGCTCATATTGTGCTTTTTGGCTTTTCCCCTTTCCTTTATTGTGTTATATATCTTTTTTGTGCACATAATAGTTTTACAAAGTGAAAAAGCCCAAAGTCCACCCCAAAGGGACTTACCATCTCCAACAGAAAACACTGTTCACAAACTGCTCCGAACAGCTCTATTGTAGTCCAGCCTTTACTTCAGAGACAAACGTGCGTCACTTTGTAACCCACGTTATAATGCTCGCCTAGCTGCTAGCGTGGCACTCCCTCATACTCTGCTTCTGACTGGCTAGTAGTCCTTACCTAGCTACTGCACATGTGCGACTCCCAACAAAGATGTAATAGAAGTGAGATGCCTCACTCTGTAGCTAAAACAGAGAGCTCAACACACAGGGTGAAAAGAGGAGCTGCAGCAATGTGCAGTACACCAAAAATTATGATGATTTTGAAAATTAAACCATGTAAACCTATTCTGGTACAACCTCTAAATACAATTATGAACCTGAAAATGAGCATAATATGAGCACTTTAACAATGTTTATCATGTGAAGCACTTTGTTACTTTGTCCGTAAGGTGCTATAGCAAATAAAGTTATTATTTGTGGCACCATCAGTTGATCTCTCGGCAGTAGGAACACACACGTTGACACATGACAGAGAAGTCCATTCATACACTAGGTTCCATGCTACTGTAAGTGTTGTAACTCATCTTTTTTGTAAAGATATACACCGCCCTCCAAACTCCTTGATGCAGACTATCTCACTACAGCACACTATGTACACTGCGTCAACATGTGGAGAAATCCAAAGTTTGGCAGGCCTGCGGTTTGGTTGCTAAGCTATGATTGCACAATCACTGTTATTGGAGGGCGGGGTTTCGCAAACAGTCAATGACGTCTGGACTTTGACAAGGGTGTGACAAGGGAGACCTGGAAGGAGAGTCAAAATGAGTAGAAAGTAATAGTCTGTAAGTGGGATGTTTGAGCTGATTTATTATAACTTTCTTTATAAAACTCATCAAAAAATGCATCTGCTTGCACTGCAGGCATCATGGGTAAACATGGTTTGGTGTTGGAACTTGGTTTCTGGGTAAGAACTCAGACCTGATCCAGTTCCATTTCCCGAGCCAGCTGCAAGTCCAAATTAGCCCCAAAATCATTTAGAAACTATAAGAAGTGTCTTGTGGTTTTTAAAAAACTGATATTTTCAAACACATCGAATTGCCCTAGTGTATGAAATGTGCTATACAGATAAAGTCCTTCCCTTCATATTCAATCCAACATTTTGGGGAAATAGAGAGAAAACGTAGAAAAAAAGAAAAATGTAGACTTACATCGAAGAACTCCCAGGACGTTTTAGCGTGTCCCGTCTCCCGGCTGCGGTCTTTGACCCTCTTGTATGTGACGATGAGGTTGTTCCACTTGCGGCGGATCTTTTCGACAGGAAGCACGTGCCCCTTGGAGGCCATCTCCTCCTGGACACTCTGGAAGAGCTGTGAGCGTTCCCGTGTCTCGTACAGGCCCCAGCGGCGCCCGACGGCCTCTATCAGACACAAAACGGCTTTGGAGGAGAAATCGGAGCCGGACGGAAGCGTCTTCTCTGACGGAGCAGGTGGCATCGCTGAAGCTGGTGGAAAGGAGAGGACACAGGTGACTTTGTTGTTGTTTTTTTAAGCTGTGGGGTACTTTATATGTAAATGGTTATGGAGGAGATATATTGAAATATATTTAAAAAGGCCCTGAGAACGTAATTTCTCAACCAGTTTCTTACTATAACCCATAAAAACATTATTTTCTGCCAAAGTGAGAAAAGTTTGGATTGTCTCACATGAGAGATTTTCGGTTTTCTCTGTGCTCTCTTTCCTGGTTTGAAGTGGGTTTAAAGCTTGATTTATGGTTGTGCGGAGGCTCTACGCAGAGCTTTCGCCGTAGCCTACGTAAGTGGCCTAAAGTTTATACTTGTGCGTTGGAGTGTGCGTTGATCTCTTTAAGGGAATAGCAGGGCCGGCGTGTGTGCGTGGGGGAGTGTGTGGTCGCTACGGTCACTCCGCAAGTCTTAAAAGGTCCTATGACATGCTGCTTTTTGGATGCTTTTATATAGACCTTAGTGGTCCCCTAATACTGTATCTGAAGTCTATTTTATATAGACCTTAGTGGTCCCCTAATACTGTATCTGAAGTCTCTTTTATATAGACCTTAGTGGTCCCCTAATACTGTATCTGAAGTCTCTTTTATATAGACCTTAGTGGTCCCCTAATACTGTATCTGAAGTCTCTTTTATATAGACCTTAGTGGCCCCCTAATACTGTATCTGAAGTCTCTTTTATATAGGCCTTAGTGGTCCCCTAATACTGTATCTGAAGTATCTTTTATATAGGCCTTAGTGGTCCCCTAATACTGTATCTGAAGTCTCTTTTATATAGGCCTTAGTGGTCCCCTAATACTGTATCTGAAGTCTCTTTTATATAGACCTTAGTGGTCCCCTAATACTGTATCTGAAGTCTCTTTTATATAGGCCTTAGTGGTCCCCTAATACTGTATCTGAAGTCTCTTTTATATAGACCTTAGTGGTCCCCTAATACTGTATCTGAAGTCTCTTTTATATAGGCCTTAGTGGTCCCCTAATACTGGATCTGAAGTCTCTTTTATATAGACCTTAGTGGTCCCCTAATACTGTATCTGAAGTCTCTTTTATATAGACCTTAGTGGTCCCCTAATACTGTATCTGAAGTCTCTTTTATATAGACCTTAGTGGTCCCCTAATACTGTATCTGAAGTCTCTTTTATATTGGCCTTAGTGGTCCCCTAATACTGGATCTGAAGTCTCTTTTATATAGGCCTTAGTGGTCCCCTAATACTGGATCTGAAGTCTCTTTTATATAGGCCTTAGTGGTCCCCTAATACTGGATCTGAAGTCTCTTTCCTGAAATTCAGTCTTGGTGCAGAATTACAGCCACTAGAGCCAGTCCCACAATGAGCTTTCCTTAGGATGTACCATTTCTGTCTGTAGCTATTGAGGAGGAGAGAGGTGGGGGGGCAAGGTGGAGGGTCACCATTCTAGCCACTGGGGGACCATAGGCAGGCTGGGGAAACTCATATTAATGTTAAAAAACCTCATAAAGTGAAATTTTCATGCCATGTGACCTTTAATTCTTAATTCGGATTTTTTGCTCAGATCCGATTTTTTCTTTGGCTGTTCACATTACCTTTTAGAATGTGGTCTACATCAGATTCCAGTGTGAACGGTTTGCGTTTCCGAACTGACCCGCACTCGCAAAAGAACAATAACAATGACATCAGCACGCTGTTGCACTAAAGTCAGGCTGGTTATGACACTGCAGCCACGTTCTCCCATGTCCCCGTTCTTCCATTTTCTTTGCTATTTTTTCAAAACCGGAGCAGTTCTGGTATGATCCTTCTAGTTTTGACTGAATTGAAGTATCTCCCCCATACACTAATTAGGTCTAACACCTCATTCTCCCTCCACTGACTTGCTCCATCACTGTTCTCCATTTTGTAGGACTAGTCAAGTTTTAAATTTTACTGTCTGTGTCTAGGGCTAACTCCCGCCAGCGCATAACTGTGACAAATGTCGATGTAGATTGACGTAAAAGTCACATCAAATCCGTCTTGGTTGTTCACACTGCGGCCGCATTGAAAAACAAATCTGACCTGGGTCTGATTCAGGACCACACATGGAAGTGGTCTAAATCTGATTTGAAAAAAAAAAATCAGATCTGGGCAAGATTTGAGTGTTCACACTATTTCTGAAGAAGTCTGACCTGGTCACTTGACCCCCCCAAAAAAAGAAAAAAAAAAATCAGATTTGGGCCACTATTGCTTCCGTAGAGAGAGTAAGAGTGATGAGGATTAGCTTCGGAGAGAGTGCCGACTCTAGAGTTGTAGTGAGAGAAGTGTCTCCTCAGTGCTTTGTGACCACGGTGGGAAATCTGTAGCAGGAAAAGTTAACCCTCTCCTTGATTTCATGCGGTTTATGGAGAAGGAGAAGCAGGAAATGAGTCGGGGGAAATGCAACGCTACCAAGCCACGGCCGAGCGACGTGCGTCGAGAGGTGCACGTCAGGCTACGGCGTAGGTTCGTGTCTCCACGTACCTAAGTACGTAGCCACGGCGTATATTTTACACAGAAGCATAAATCATGCTTTAGTTGGAAAAGGTGATGTGGATTATCATGAGTAACTGGGTCATGATTTCTGGAAAGAGACATTGCTGTTGAGTTTTTCCAATGTATCGTTTTGGCGCTTTGAGCACCACAAGCCAAGTGCCACTTAAGGTTCCATTATATCTCTATGACTAATATCTCCAACACTGGGCGACTCACACCAAAACAATCTCAGATTAAACAATAGCACTACATGTAAGAGGGAAGATATACAGTACAGGCCAAAAGTTTGGACGCACCTTCTCATTCAATGTGTTTCCTTTATTTTCATGACTATTTACATTGTAGATTCTCACTGAAAGCATCAAAACTATGAATGAACACATATGGAATTATGTACTTAACAAAAAAGTGTGAAATAACTGAAAACATGTCTTATATTTTAGTTTCTTCAAAGTAGCCACCCTTTGCTTTTTTTGATAACTCTGCAAACCCTTGGTGTTCTCTCAATGAGCTTCATGAGGTAGTCACCTGAAATGGTTTTCACTTCACAGGTGTGCCTTGTCAGGGTTAATTAGTGGAATTTTTTCCCTTATTAATAAAAAAGCAAAGGGTGGCTACTTTGAAGAATCTAAAATATAAGACATGTTTTCAGTTATTTCACACTTTTACATACATAATTACATAATTCTACATGTGTTCATTCATAGTTTTGATGCTTTCAGTGAGAATCTCATGTCATGAAATAGTCATGAAAATAAAAGGAAACGCATTGAATGAGAAGGTGTGTCCAAACTTTTGGCCTGTACTGTATCTCTATGACTAATATCTCCAACACTGGTCGACTCACACCAAAACAATCTCAGATTAAACAATAGCACTACATGTAAAAGGGAAGATATATATTTTTGATTTGGGGCAGGTAGAGCTTGAGATCTAATTAAGTTAAATAGATGTTCACTGCCACAGAACTGTATTTGTAGAAGTGAACTCACATGTACTAACTTATTAACCCTTGTGTTGTCCTCGGGTCAAATTCGACCCGTTTTTTTCCCCAAAGTGTTGTATATCAGAATTAAGAAATATGGATTTCTTTCAACCAAATTGGCCAAAAATAACATGGATGGTTCCATACAACGTTCTTCAGGTAAAATTAATGATTACTTTGAGTGAATTTTTGCGTGTTTTATTCAATTTTATAGCATTTGAAAAATAAATGTTTAAATGGGTTCAAAACAGTATTCGAACTAAACTTTGACATATACCCATCTGTGATCAACATCCTCTGATCTTACAAAACAGTCTCACAGCAGTTTGTGACATGGTCACGTAATTTTATCTATTTGATTTTTGTACACAAACACGTTTATCTCGTTTTTTTCATGGTCAGCACGTTTTTTATAATACCAACAATTGCACAGCTGTATACAGCGGGACAGGTTGGGTTTAGGAAAAGAAGAACGGCACGGTTGGGTTTAGGAAACGTGACATGCGGGACACGATCTCCGGTCTACTGGGTGAAAGTCCTGTGTTGTTTGACCGATCCACCATCTCAACCAACCTCCCTTTTCAGGCTTTCATACTACTCGCTACCGTAGCCGCTCTTAATGCTACGTCATCTTCTCGTTGAGAATCGTGCTGCGATCACGGAAGATGCGTCCCACTGAAATACATTAGTTTTAAAAAAAACGTGCTGACCATCACGAAAAGAAAAAACCCAGATATAAACGTGTCCGTGTACACAAATCAAAATTACATGAAATTACGTGACCATTTCACGAACTGCCGTGAGACTGGGTTGGATCTTAACTATTAGTCAAAATAATTCAGAATTTTCTGCTTCAGAAAAAGCGTCAAAAACTTCAGAAAAAGCACAAAAGAAGTTCATTTTCAATTTTGACCTGGAAGGACAAGTTCATGGTTGACGGGACGACAATGGTCATGTGTGAGAGTTCAACATTTCTTACACAGAACACTATAGCTCTATAGAGTGTGTTTTATTTCATGTCAGAATCTGTTGCAGGAGCTCTCTCTCTCTCACACACACACACACACACACACACACACACACACACACACACACACACACACACACACACACACACACACCAATCCGAATAGTAAAAGTGTGATGCACTCACCTGGAGCTATCTTCAGGTACGTTTTTCCATCCACTGATGTGGCGAAGAAGCGCTCTGTACTCACGGGGTCTAATGGTGGCACAGATACAAGGCACATGTTAAAAACATGTTACATGTGTATCTGAATTTGAAACGGAAATGAATATTGCATTCTTTTGCACTCTACGGAAATAAAGATGAAGCCAAGCGAAGCATTTGAAATCAGCGGATGTGTGCACTCACACAGCAGTACGGGAGGCTCCTCTGCAGTCTGATCCCCCCCCACTCCTCCTCCTCCTCCTCCTCCTCCTCCTCCTCCCCCCCCTCCTCTGCATGCGGTATCTCCGCAGGGCGCAGGCGACTCTCGGCTGCCCAAAACCAGCGCAGATGGATTCTCCTCGACCGCTTCAGTTTTCACATGCATAGTCGCCACGTCGCTGCAGCCTCTTTGCAGATGCCCCTCCATGGCTGACACCAAAACGTGAGCCTAATAATGGAGGCGAGGGAGAGCCCGTTTCGTCTGCGCAGGCGTTCAACTGGCAGAAAGTTTGGAGCTCGCGGATGTCAAACGCACGGTGATGAGTTCAGCCTCGGTATGTGCCGCTAACGTCATGACTCCCGCGTGTCGGGTTTGATATGTGTGCGTGATGGACAAACGGCTCCCCCCCCCGCCCCAACCCCACCTCTGTATGTTCTTGTAAGGGGCAGAGAGAGAGAGAGAGAGAGAGAGAGAGAGAGAGAGAGAGAAAAAGAGAGAAAAATGGCTGCGCTGTCCACCTCAGCCGACGGATGCGCAGGGCGGCTGCGCAGCTCCCCGCACAGATTTGCTGCTGGCAACTGTGACAGTGACGTCAGCTGACCGTACATGTAAACAAGTTTAAAAATGATTAGAATTTCAACTTTCAACGTGTACTTGGTCTTATCAAAGAGAACCCAATCTTTAAATTTAATAGGAAATATATTCCTGTCATGTTGTGTCTTTCTCATCATAATTTGAAGTGATAGCAAGTGTAAATTTTTTTGTTTACATCTGGCATATAGATTTAACCGTTAAGAGGCAGGTTTTTATCAAAATAAGCCATGTCATTAAATATGTACACAAATTTAAAAAATGTAAACAGATATCAGCAACAGACAGATGAGAGAGAGACAGAAAGAGAGTGCAAATTAATCTTAGTTTAAATACGGTGTAGTGAAATGGAAATCCTGTTTGATGGTTTTGCATGATGCAAATGCTTGTTTGTGTTGAATTCTTGCATTTTATACTTGTACCCTTTATGTACATATTGTTTTGTGTCAGCACTAGGAAATTGTTTATTTAAAATGTGTTTGAATAATCCTATAATTGTGCCATAAGCGGCCAGATACGAAAATAAATAATTCATTCATTTATTCATTGCCTTTAGACAAATACAAAAGTACAAGTTTTATAATACATACAATCATAATACATACATTTCCAAACCCCTTTGAAACATATGGCAATAAAAACAATGTTGGGAGCAACATACAGGAAATTACTTTTTTTCTCATCTTTTCAATACTCATATTATTGTTAAATTCTTTAAAAACATTGTAAAAACTTGAAAGATTAAAGAAAAACATTGAAATATGAAACCTTGTTATCTCTGTTTGTCACATCACTAAAGAAAACGAAAAAAGTTGACAAGTAGTTTGTGATGTACTGCACTGTACTGTACTGTACACCTTCAATATGTAAACAAAATAAATAATGGGAAGAATCTGTTTTTTTAATGTATTATGGTAGAATTTCATATTAAAATTTGTTGTCATACGGTGAGGATTAACTAAAAACGAAAAGGTTAACTTGTAGTTACAATCAAACTACAGTACTTGTAAAAGCTCAGCAACCTGATAAACAGAGTACTCTGCTGATTTGGCATTGCACTCCAGCAGAACAAGACATATTGTCTTTTTGCAATACCATTTTTCTTTCTAAAAAAAACTGGCACGTAAATTACCTACAATGCAACTCAATAACCAACAGTTCACCCTGGGAATGTGTGTGTTATGCTAGCAGCGGCTAATGTAGCCTGGAGCTGCTAGAGGTTAGTAATGGGACAACCGTCTCTTTTATGCGAGTCGGTTCAACCGGACGGTTGTTGGTTGGCCTACCAGGTTAATAGATTCGGTCACCGGTTCACGTGCCTGGGGAGGGGTGGAGGGGTGGGGGGGGAATTCTAAGATGCATCAGACATAAAGGCTTCTAGGATAGGTTGATAACTCAAACTTGCCAAGAACCTAGACACCCGTTTGATTCCATAGACTCATACAGTACCCTCGGTTACGGTCTCGTTCAGTAGCCTGGTGCGCGGTCTCCTCGTGACAGCTACCTACCATGCAGACTGCAACATTCACTTCTCTAACATTAACTTAACATAACTACCAAGATAACATGACGTGTATTTGTAGCCTAAGTGATGTACTTCCCCATCGACAATGTGTGAATTGCCATGAACACAATCATCTAAGATGCACTAGAAACAAGGATCGGTTGATAACTCAAACTTGCCGAGAACCAAGACACCGCTTGATTACATTAGACTTGAGCGGTTGAACAGTTACAGTCTCGTTCAGTAGCCTGGTGCGCGGTCTCCTTGTGACAGCCTACCTACCACGTAAAAAACATTTAACTTAACATATAACTATTAATATAACATGATGATTTGTATGTGATATCCATGGGTAATGTAGCCTACGAACTATGTACACAATCATCTAAGATGCACGAGAAATAAAGGCTTCTGGGATCGGTTGGGATAACGGTTACATTCGGTCTCGTTCAGTAGCCTGGTGCGCGGTCTCCAATCTAAAACTGTTCAACAACTCTTTCGGGCCAATCGTGCTGCTCGAGGTAGCCCATTTCTTGATTGATTCTAACACCACTCCAATGGAGACGCTAATGAGGTTAAAAACAGGAGTGAGTCGGTACATTGACGTATGGCACTCGATTCTCCCGGTTCAGTACCACGACTCTGGTTAATTAACCGTCTCTTTGGTCAGTTCGTCAACACTACTAGAGATGAGGAGCGGACTACGGAGGTCTGAAAAGCTCACTCCTCTCTAATTAATATCCCCAGATATGTTTCACTTTTAAACTTCTAGGGCCCTATCTTGCACCCGTCGCAGCGCAAAGCCCGACGCAAAGCCTGACGCAAGTGTCTTTGCTAGTTTAAGACCGAAGCAGTTGCAATTTCCCGTCTAGCGCCTACGTCGTTTAAAAAGAAAATGCACCTGCACCCATTTGTCCGCCGCCCATGGGCATGGTGGTCTTACAGGGAGGTGTGTTCAGGTGAATTCTTGGCGTATTGCTATCTTGAGGCAGCGGGAAGTGATCGCGCAATTGACCAACAAAAACCTGGATCTAAAGTCAATAGCGCAGCATTTCATTGTTATTTTAACAGCGCATTAGTAAAATGCTCCTAGGCTCGTCGCGCACACTATGCTTTTTACACACACACAGGGACGCACAGCAGCACACGAACATGCAAAAGATTAAAAATAAAAAAATTACAGTGCAAATCCGCCATCATAATAGCAGCGCGCCAAGGTCCAAACGCGCCTGGCTTTTAAAGGGAATGGGAGAGGACACTCTACTTGGTTTATTGTATGTTACGCCCAAAACACACTTATGAATGAATGAAGACACTAAGTACAATCCTTTTGAACCACGCACCTGGAGGAGAGTAGCTCCAGGAACAAAATTGAACATTTTCATTGTCCTTTATATTTTAACACTTACATTTACAAATCAAATTTTGGAATGCAAAAAGTTAAACTGGATATTTTTGTCCAACTTAATTTAGTTAAAAGTCCCTTGCCTTGTCTTGATTCGCAATTCATTATTTTGGGATATTTTACCCACATAATATAACACTTGACATAAGGTCTATTTACAGATTTTTTAAATACTTTCCTCAGTAACTGTTGAGTTTCAAGACTGATCACGTTTACCATTCAACAGTCTCTTCTTTGATGTTGAACACATTGTTAAATTCCTTGTCAAATAAATTCTTCAGTCTGCTGCCCACGGCAAGGAATTCAGCCTTGTCCTGCAAAAGAACATAACAGATCTCATCACTGTATGGCCTAACAAAGTAGTCTTAGCACCATATGTGTTAATGATGAAAACTCCTAACCCTGCATGTCATCGAATAGGGTTTAAATGGCATGGTTTCTTACTCGGTTGTATGTGGCACAGTTGGTGAAAATGAGCTGGATGTCGGACACAAACTCTCCAACAGTCTGGTAGAGTTGCTTCTGAAGTTTGTCTGCTACATTACCCAGCCACATCGGAGTCGTGATCGTAGCGGAGTAGTCTAACAACTGTGGGTGACAAACAGAAATGAAGGAAATAAAATCGTGATATCATCTGTCGCAATATACATATCGCAAAAGGCTGCGACATATCGCGAAAGACACTAAGTGTTGTGGTTATGGACATTTCTGTTGCCTGTTACTGTAATGTTGTAGGTTTCCTGTTTTGTATATTGTTTCTGTATAATGTTTCTGTGGCCTGTGTATATTTCGTTGTGCGTATTTCTGTTCCCTGTTGTGTGTATTTCTGTTTCCTGTTTTATTTTGATAGTCTGGTTTTTGGTCTTGTCCTGTCTAGTTTTGCTTCCTGTGTTTTCCCGCCTTTTTCGATTACCCTGCCACTCCTAATGTGTTTCACCTGCTGGGTCACCTGCCCCTCGTTACCTGTTACCCAGTGGATTTAGTCCTTGTGTTTCCCTTGTCTCTTGTCAGATCGTTTTGTGTCTGTTTGTGTCCTGATCCAGTCAGTTTGTATGTGTCGGCGTCAGCTTCTGTCAGTTTCCGTGCTTCCTGTTTCTTCCTGCTTGGTTTTTTGGATTCCCTTGTTTTTTTTCTTGTATTGTTTTTTTTGCCTGCTGCAGCTCACTTAGAATTTTTTTTCATGATAATAAAGAGGCGTTGTTTACTTTATAGACTGTGTACCTGTGTTATTACATTATCTGGGTCATATAACAGTGATATAACCAAAAGATGTCCTGAAATTCATTCAAAACTTTAATTTGTTTGAAAAAGTAATACATAAATAAATAAATGTGTTTAAATTGGACTGACAGAGACAATTATGTTGTTTTTCACGATTATTTTTGAGACAACTAATTGTACAGCAAAATTTTGAATTTTTTTACAGCGCTTTTAATTGCACCTTATTTGCTATTAATTAAATAATTGGAACTTTTTGGCATGAATAGGAACTGAGTAAACAGGTTGATAGGAATAGCGAAGAAAAAGACTTACATAGAGGCATGGGTTTGTAGCAAATATTTGTTCCTCGTCAGCATCGCACAGATACAGAAGGAGATACTGGCACTGCTGTTGATGTGAGAAAAGACTGATGAGAGACGGAGAAAACGGGCGTTACGATGTAACGACAGAGGGTCACACAGTGAGCTTACCAGCATGCAACGGGATATTTGGCGAGACATGGCTGCTTCCCTTTCCAGCTCATCCATGTAAAGCCACCCTTTATTGGTTCCAAATACACAGAATGTACACATCCATAGACTATCGTCCCTGCTTGCACAAACACAGACACACACAAACAAAATACATATGCACAGGAACCCACAATTATCAAACTTGAACAGAATATTTGTTTCACTCTAACTAAGTGAATGCCACTGACACAGGACTAGTGTAAAATAATAACTATTTACGAATATTTTGATAGAAACTTGGTTTGTATAGTTTTTCATTTAACAAGCTACCGCTAACAGCAAAGTTGCAGGGCGAAAAACAATGAGCTAATAGACACTAAATGGATTATTAGAACTTTTTTAAATTTTTTTTTATTATTATTATTATTATTATTATTATGATTATTAGAACGTACTTGGGAACTGCAGAGTCGGATCATCATTTTCTGTGGGTTTATAATATGAACAATACCTCCCACACGTAGTAATTTGATGGATTGTTCCTATAAAAAAATATTGATAAGTAGGCGTGTGGCGAGACGAGACACGCGATTGGGTTCACGAAAACGAGATGAGATTTTAACACTATTTTAAGGAAAACTTCAATTAAGAAATATGACTGGAAAAATAGTCTTTACTCAGAGAACCAAGGTTACTAACATAACCAAGCGTTTCATTGCAGAGATCTTCTATCTTCTATGCTAATTTAGAAGTCCAAGCCAGACTCATCTTCAAGCTAGAGATGCACCGATTACAACTTTCCAGGCCGATTCCGATTTTCGATTTTCTTTGAGTTAGGCCAGCCAATTCCGATTTCATTTTTTCTAACCACTTTACAGCACACACAAATATTTATTTTCTATCTTATCTTTAATAGAATATTTTGCACATAACATAGAAAATGTTTTGAACAGATAATGGATGACTATAAAATAGAACTATATAAATTACTCCTGGTGTTGGAAATTTACACACCTCTAAAGTACAATGTTACAACCATTTCCTTCTTTTTACATCCAATATCCAACTAAAAAAAATTAGATTTGGGTTTTTGGTGTCGTCCCTCCACGCCCTACTTTTTCCTTGCAGCTGTTGCATATTGCAAACTTGTTATCTTCTGCACACATGCTGAAGAATTTCCAAACAGCTGACATGTTGCAGGTTAATTCACAGGTTCCCTACATGTGCGAGAATAGCGCGGACACGCGCTTCACACTGCGAGCGCGTATGTCAAAAAGAGTCTGTGCTGTCGCGTCCGTGTGTGCTTGCGTGCGTCCCTGAAAACTGTAACTCGTATAACTTATGTTGTCAGTTAATTGTAGCGTTGCATGATATCGGCATATGTCAGAATGACCTGCCCGTCGCCGGAAAACCGGCCAATTGCATTACAGTGTCATTACGTACAAAGACACATACATCGCTTTCAGTCTCAATGAAACACATGACAAACGAACAACTTATATCACATAAAAGAAAAAAAAACTTTTATCAAAGCTCACCCTAACATGGTGTCTTCTACATGAGGCAGGTGACATTTCTGGTGGAAGGAGCGGGGGCAGTTATCACACACCACCAACTCTTCTTCTTCTTCTTCTCCAGTTTTACAGATGCTACACTCATCATCGTTTTTCTGATTCTCCTGCCAAGACAGACGTGACAGCTACTCTGATTACACACGGTACAATTACATGTTGTGTCTGAGAGAAAACGCTTCCTTGTTAAGACTTGTACTGTAGCTTCTTGCTCTTTAACATCACTGTAACATCAGCAATGGCCGTCACATTGTTTATGCAGAAAAGAAACTGACTGATCAAGAAACTTACCAGGTCTTTACAATCTGGTCTGCACAGTTTGCATTTGCACAGCAGTGAGTGGGACTCCAAGATCTTTGCCTGAAATAGACAAATCAACAGTGTCTTCCTCTTTGTTTCATAGTTTAGGTCTTGACAAACCTTGTGGCTCTTACATTGCCCCCTGGCTACAGTTACATTTTAGAGCTGAAACACAATTTTTATCTCACTGATAGCAGCCCCACTTCTTACTGTTTGCTCTCTTTACACCGTATCAGAGCTGTATTACGTTGCTGCTAACGCAGAGCTAATATTTCCTACTTCTGCCGTTTTGTTAAGCTGGCAAAAAATGTGGCGGCTTTTATTGGGGAAAAGGTTGACATTGTTATTGACTGGCTTCTTTATCGATACAACTTGAGTTTATTTGGCTGCACTATAAACAGATACACCCGTTTCTCTTCTGACACCATAGCTGCTCAAGAAGTGTTTGTTAAAAATAAACGGCACTTTATGTTACCATGGTAACACCGGGTGTCACCAAATCAACCAGGACTGAAATCTTGAACTTTCTCAGATTGCATCACAAATGGAGCATAGCATAAGTTCAGGCAGGTCACGGAGTCAAGCTCGGCTATTATCTCAGCTCATAGCTGACAGTCCCTAAGCCAGCACCCCAGCTGATACAGTGGCACTCATAAGTTTATGAACCCATGCTGAAGTTGACTAAAAAGAGGAATAAAAAAAACATCTTTTGGATATTGATCTTAATGCCTTAATAAAAAAAAATGAGGAAAAATCCAAATCCTGTTGTCATTGGTGCTGCTCTGTTCTGTACCCTAGGGGGATCCTGCCACTGCTGCTCTCCCTGCTTAAGGCTTTCCATGTATGCACATGGAAGGGCAGGAAGGTGTGCTCTTCCTGCCTCATGCTTTCCACATATGCACGTGGAAGAGCGGGGATGCCCCAGGGACAGAGCAATACCGCCAAATAAAAAATTACAGATGAATAAAATCAATTTATTGACAAAGTGGTCCTGACTGAAATGCAGAAAGATGCAAAGTCAATAATAACACAGCATCCTGATCATGGTTACCTCTAAGAGGACACCGATTGGTTCCCCTTCCCACTTGATGTCTTTCCTCCAGCAGCCACTTGTCTGACATGATGCCTTGTTCACAAACTCCACTGGGGTCATCCAGCTGGTCTCAGTGCGAATACTCTTCCCACAAGTCCCTGGTGGTGAAAGCATTTAAGATGAGACACACGTTACCCACTATGTACACTGTTCATTATACATAGTTAGCTTTTTGTGGATAGTAAGATGTAGTTACCCGACGCAAATCGTTTTTTGTGTAAGGTCCCCGCTAAAGCTCCACATGTAACTTTGAACACCTTCCTGCCGCTGTCATTGCTGGCTTCTGGCTGCTGCTCAGTCTGTTCCTCCAGCTCTCCTACTCCATCTGTAATGGACACACGTGGAACGCGTGAGTAACATAACCATTGCTATGATACTGGGATAGCATACACATCTAAAATAATTTCGGTTATTAGCGTGTGTCGACCCTGGATAACACTTTGAAGAAAACAGCACCTGTATCATCTGTGAAACTTCCTCTGCTGCTTGACAAAACCTGTTCTTCCAGGTCACAGTCCTCCTCTTCATCTTCTTCTCTCTCAGAACCTAAGAAATGGAGGAGGTGAGTTGCCATTTTTCCATTGATTGTATACTAGGGCTACACGATATGAGGAAAATATGCAACGTGCGATATTGTTGTTGAATATTCAGTTTCATAGTCAAACTTTACGAAACTGAACGTAGGAAAGACTAAAGAACTTGTTATTGATTTTAGAAAGAAAAACGAGAAGGTCTTTCCAGTTACAATTAATGGTCAGTTGATCGAAATTGTGCAGTCATATACATTTTTAGGTGTACATCTGGATGAAAAATTAAACTGGAAGGAGAATACGAATGTCCTAATGAAGAAGGCTCAGTCGAGACTGTTCTTTTTGAGAAAACTTAGATCATTCAAAATCAGCACAAAGCTCTTGAATGTTTTTTATCAAGGGATTTTAGCTAGTGTTGTTTTTGATGCTGTACTGTGCTGGGGGGGGGGGCAGTATATCTGTTGAGGACAAAAATAGGATAAATAAGCTAATCAAGAGAGCTCGTTCAGTTATTGGTCTTAACTCGGACGTACTGGAGGTTACTGTAGAGAAGAGGATTAGTTCAAAACTAAAAATTGTCCTGCTTTTTGAAGGCCATCCACTACACAATCCACTACTTGTTCAAAGGACTCAGAAGCTCTTTCAGTGAGTGATTGGTAATGCCTCGGTGCTCTAGTGAGCGCATGAGAAGGTCTTTTGTTCCCACAGCGGTTAGATATTTTAACCATCACAGTTAACTGTTGAATATTATTTTTGTCTTTTATAGTGTTTGTTTTTTACATTTATGTATTGTGAAATTGAATTTTTTTTCTTAAAATTTTGTCTCTTAATCAGGGTCTATTAATCTCCTAATGCAGAATTATTTACTTATTTGTCTGTTTGTTGTGTATTGTGTTCGATGGCTGTATGGTTGGTGGTACCTATCGGTATTAATAAAGTTTTTCAAATCAAATTCAAATCAAATATTGCTAACGATATCACGTGCAATACATTAACATATCTTAAAGTGTAATCAGTTCTGCATTTCTGCTGCTTTCAGTATTCTTCTACTTTATAACAAATTGCTTGGTGAATTTTCTTTCTTTAAGAATATTTATAAGGGCTTTTCCACCTTTAATCAGTCCCTCCAGAAAACGTGATTATGCGATCGCATAATTCAATGCATAATCAGCCCAATTTATGCGGGGGCCGCATTTTTTCAAATACGCCGCACTTTCGGCACATAAATTGCCGATTTCCGCGCAAAATATGCTGGGCTTGCATGATTTAATAATCCCTGCATTTTCGTTGCAAAAAAGTCACATATATCTTAGCAGAAAGTTGAAAAATGTTGCGTTTACTTCACACAAGAGCAGCCATTTTCCCCAGTTGCCATGGGAACGTTATGAAGTGACGTAATTACGTGACGTGAACATCATCGAAAAGCAGGGTGTTGGGGGAATCACTTTTTTTTCTCTTTTTCATCAAACTGCAGTTTTTGCAGGTTTCCGTAATTTTTGCAAGTTCCCACAATTTCATCGCATAAAATTGTGTAAATATCCCGCATATTCCATGGCATTTTTTTAAGAAAACGTGCCGCATAAACAAGGATTTTTGCCCGCAACAATCACAAAAAAACTCAGGACAGATGAGAAAGGGGAGCGAGAGGGGGAAGACATGCAGGATATCATCACAGGTCGGACTCAAACCCTGGACCTCTGCGTCGAGGCATGAACCTCTGTATATGTGTGCCCGCTCTACCGACTGAGCTATCATGGCCACGTTGCTTGGTGAATTTAAAACAAATAAAAGGAAATCATTTCCAACATTCTTTTATGGACAAATTGAACATTATATTGAATATAAAAAGGCACAACAACAAAAAAAAAGAAAAAAAAGAAAAGGAATGACAGTTACATTTTAAGTGCAGTTTCCTAATGATATTTTCTTTCAACCAACACAAAAAAAAATCTGTTTTGTGTCTATCCCGATATGTCGCAGCCTTTTGCGATGTTTATTGCGCCAGTTGATATTGCGATATATTGTGCAGCCCTGTTGTACACCTCAATTATTTCTCCTACATTAGCAGTTAAGAAGCTCCCTTTGGTCTTCTCTCAAATGTGTAATTTTTTAAAACTCTAAATTTCATGAATGCCAACTTAGATGAAAACAAAATTACATTAGATGGACAGATCTTGTAACAGCTTGTGAGGATGCAGCACTCTCTCATAAGCTATCAAAAATACTCATCACTGTTTTGCACTAATACAACCAACCTGTTAAATGATCAGATGGGAACAGGGGCTGCTTGGCCTATAACAGGAAGAAAAGGACATGGCTCACATCAGGAACACTGACAACAAGAAGATACATTAGATCATTTATTTATTGATGCATTTTCAGCAGTTTTTCTTCTTACCTTTTTACACCCTCCTTTGTACTTCCCTGCTTTCAGGTGACCTTCCTGCAGTGAAATAAAAACAAACTGGGTGTGAAGTGATCTAGAGAGGCACACGCACATGGCCAATGTTAAAGAAAACAAGTAGTTTCACAGTCTTGTTCAATGTAGATTCCAAAATAAAAATCAGTTTTCAACCAACCTTTATTAGTTTTGCCAGTGGGGTGCCCATACATTTAATGCTCAACTTCCAGTTCTTATGGCTCTGCTTTCCCACAAACCTCTCAAATTCATTGGGAGTTAACCACTTTCTGTCAACCACAATGCACTTCTCCCCTGAAACATTCAACACAAACAGGATTGGGGATGTTGTTAGTCTACATCCACGACGTTTCACTTCCGGGATTGCTCAGGTGTCACTGGAAATTCCGCCGGATGTCCATTACCTTCCGCTTTCTTTGAGTTGTAATTTTAAACTCCGGTGGATTTCTGAGGACTATGGTTAACTGCTCCTCAGATCTCTGCAGGGTAAATGCAGACAGCTAGCTAGACTATCTGTCCAATCTGAGTTTTCTGTTGCACGACTAAAACAACTTTGGAACGTACACACGTTCCACAAAAACAAGTTCCTTCCCGAGGCTATTTTGCAGAGGCACCGTGGCTCCATCTGGCGCTTAGCACCGCCCAAGACGATTGTGATTGGTTTAAAGAAATGCCAATAAACCAGAGCACGTTTTTCTCCCATCCCGGAGTGCTGTGTGGACTAGCCAGACCCTCCTCTGCAGCGCTGTGGAGGAAGGTCTGGCAAAGCGAGGCTATGGATGGGTTAATGTCAACCAAAACTCATCTGCTGTGATGACCAATCTTCTCCGGTCAGAATTTACTTATGAAATGTTATCATAGAAAAAGTTGTATTCAGTGAAATCTGATTTAAGATCTCTGAGCCTGGTTCCTATTCACGGGTTTCACTGTTTTGTTTTCCTTTCTAGAGAAGACAATGATGATGGTTTTTCTTTTTCATAATCAGATACTTCAGTGATTGAGTTGTACTTACCTTTAGCCAGTCGGTGTCTGTTCAGTGTCCCGTTCCGGTCTCCGCAGGTCACAGGCAGCTGGAGCTTATAGATGGGCCAGGTCCAAATGTCGTTCTTCTCTCCCTTCTTCAGGGGAGAGGCTGAAGAAGGGAGGTGGATCGTCATCGCAATAGCAACTTGCGCAATAAACACATCGCGAAAGGCTGCGACATATCGCGATAGACACAAAACTGTTTTTTTGGTGTAAGTTGAAAGAAAATATCAGTAGAAAACTGCACATTAAAATGTAACAGTCGTTCTTTTTTTTAGTGGTGCCTTTTATATTCAATATAATTAATAATTAAATAAAAGAATGATGGGAACAATGTTCTTTTATTTGTTTTAAATTCAGCAGTTTTTGTTGTATTGTAGAAGAATACTGAAAGCAGCAGAAATGCAGAACTGAAACAGTGAAACAAAAGTGAAGCATAAGTGGAAGGTGACTTACAGAAGCAGAGTTTCTTGGATTTTTTCCTTGGAGTGAACTGAGATGATGGACCGGCCTGCTCCTCCTCCTCTTCATCATTATTGCGCACGCTGCTACTTCTTAGTTTTCTCTTCTTTTTCACAGAGGTTTTTTGCTTCTTCTCTCCCTCCTCCTCATCTTCTGAAAGCTCCTTCCTTTTCCCTTCATCTGCCTCTTCCTTTTCCACGCTCTCGGGCACTTCAAAATGGAAAGACCCTGCAGTTTAAATGAATGCCCATAGGATATAAATATCAAGTACACATCAAGTCATAGTGTAATAATGTCTTTTTTAAAAAGTCTTATTTTCTAATCCAGTGCTTCCCAACCTTTCTGACAGGGTGACTCAAAATGTGGATACAATATGCATACTTTTTTAATTGTAATTTCAAAAAAAGACAATCTGACCGTCCATGAGACTTTTGTGGAGAAGCCGCAGGGTGGGATACTGGTTCATGATGGTCTCCTTGAAGATGCAACCCCAGAACGTCTTGATGCGCTGCGATTGTTTTTTCTCCAACAAGTCCAAAATTTCATAAAGACCTTTCCTCATGTTGTCTTTACTCTTCATGCGACGCACTTTCTGCACACACAAAAGTACGGAGAAAATAAGGGTTTAATAATCCAACAGTAGCCTTTGTATACAATTATCTATTTCTTTCATGAATCACTCCAGTTACTTCGGAAAAGACTGCACACAGGGGGGAGACCGGGGATGGTTGTAACAGCACTAGGGATGTTCCTCAACACTTGGCTAATTTCCCTCATGTTTAAACATAAATTCAAACTAAGGACTAGTCGACTAATGTGTCTTCTAGTCTAAAAGTAAGAAAAGACTCAGAAAAGAGCCAAAATTGAGCACAATTTAATCTAAATGTAAACAGGACCACTGAGGTCAGACCTACCCATGTGAGCCCCATGAAGAGGAGATTGATCGGTTTACAGAGGGCAGCATCACAGACTACAACAACTTCTGTGTCGACTGCATAGTCCCAGCAAGGACTGTCCATTGTTATTCAAATAACAAACCATTGGTAAAGGACATCCTGAATGCAAAGTAGAGAGCTCACTCACCTTATTCACCTTGTAGCCACTGGGCCACTGGTGAAACAGCAGGGGGCCAGCACAAGGACTGCAGTGTTTCCTCTACGTTGATTTGACCGTGGTGGCCCCCCGCGGTAACATTTATACCCCCCACGGTATCAGAAATAGGGCTGCGTTGTTAGAGCGCATGTAAGGAGAATAGCGCGGACACGCGAGGATATCTAGCCAGTTGAGATTGCGTGTGTACGTCCATGAGAACTGTAAGTCGTATAACTTACGTTGTCAGTTCATTTAAGCCTGGTCTTTTAATTTAAATTAACTGCTGATTTTCGTTGTTTGTATTCTTCACCTGCGAGCTAAATTGCTCGTGGCTGTTGATTCGATAGCGATTGCTGAACAACCTCGCCCACGTTTGTATTTTAGGTGCATTATTTACATGCTGAAGTAGTTACACTGCATTAAGATAATGTAATTAATAATAATAATAATATAAAAAAAATAATAATATAAAGTAATTGTTATTTGCTACAGAATGCTTAGCCTATATGTCAAGATCAAAGTTGGCCTATATAGTAACTCAATGGGGTTACGGACCTGCCCCCACCGCTAAAAAAAACTGTGAAGGTCTAAAAGCTGAGGAGGAAACCCTCCAGGAGTGTTTCCATACAGACTGGGAAATGTTCCAGGAGGACTACGGTGATGATTAGGGCTCGGTATTGTTAAAAAATTAACACTAACAAAGTGCGAAATTTCCCCTCCCGACTAAGTGTGAAAAGTCTGCTACACAGTGAAGTGAGGATAGCCTACATTTTAAAGTGCAGTTTTCCGCTCATGCTCTCTTTCAACTAACACAGAAAGTCTTTAAGTGTCTTTCGCGATATGTCGCAGCCTTTCACAATGTGTTTTTTGCACCAGCTGATATCGCGATATAAAAACAATATATTGTGCAGCTCTAATCAGTAATCTTTTGTACATAAAGTGTAGCGTGGGTTATTGTTTCCTAGTCCATGATACAGTAATAACGAGGTGTGTGAATGCTGGTGCCTATACTCATACAGACCGGCACGAGCACTTCATTCAAGAAGGATCCATATGAGGAAGCATAAGGGCGGGCGACAGTGGCGGTTCTACATTGAATTACACCCTGGGCGAGACCCCCCTTCAAATTTTTCAAGTCAGTCTTAAAACAATTTGTAGTAAATGAATGCACCATGACTGAAGTATTTACATGCACTGTAGCTACCTGTAGTATGTACAGTATGACCTGTGTACTACTTAGGGCTGTGCAATTAATCAAAAATTAATCGTGATTATGATTTTGGCTCCCAACAATCACAAAAACAGAATAATCGAGAAAAACAATTATTTAGTTCATTACTTTTTGCAAGTAAACTCTTATTTTCTCTTGTGTTCTGAATGAAAAAATAAAGTTTAAATAGGAAAAGTATTAAGGCAAATTTCACAGACGTGTTTTTTTAATGTTGATTTATTTAACTTTTTCCACTGTTTTTTAAGTTCAATAATTGCAACATCTTTCCAGAAGTTAATGAGTAATCGTGTGAAATTACCGTGATTTCAATATTGACCGAAATAATCGTGATTATGTTTTTTTCCATAATCGAGCAGCCCCAGTACTAATATCTAACAACATGTGGCTCACTGGTGTGTTTTTGGAGGAAGAAGATTTATCAGGCTGTGGTTTGGGTCTTTAATGAGATTTATTGATAAAAAACTACAGACTATCGCCAGCCCTAACCTTTAATAGATTAGTTGTTTTTTAAAGACAGAAAATACAGATTGCTTTGTTTCTTTTGTTATGACATCACAATCACTATATTTGACCACAATATCCCTAAAAGCATGTTTTAGGTGTATTTATATCAATATGGGGGTAATACTCAGGTGTCCACTTGTATATGAATTAGGTGAAAATGTACTCCAGCACATACAGTAATGCTATGCGACGTCCCAAACTGGACACATCTGAGAGTAACTTTTTTTTCATGTAAAATGTGAATATTTCAATGGATATTCCAAATATATTTAAAACTTAGCCTATAATGAAGCTAATTATATATTTGGTAGAACAGGCGCTCACACTCACACTGACACACACACACACACACACACACACACACACACACACACACACACACACACACACACACACACACACACACACACACACACGTTCTGTAGAGTGGAGGAGAAGGATCTTTTTTTTTAAGTGCCCATGCAGCCCCCCATGTGTCCTGAAAAAATGCCGCCCCGGCTGCCCGCTTCGCCCGTGCCAAAAACCGCTACTGGCGGGTGAAGGCGGTATTAACAAATGCATAACGTTTCCACTTCCGTAACTTAGGGTACCTTGTATTTGTCCTCTGCGATCAGGTCGTGGTCCCTGAGCTGGTCGAGAAAGGTGTGCGGTTTCTCCAGGCAGGACATCTCGGTTTTATGGCGGTGGAAAAACCGCAAAAGTTCCTCATTCTCAAGCCAATCCATCGGGTCCATGGGTGGTCGGGGCGGACACTTCAGCACACTCCCCTGCAAAGAATCACCAGACCCAGCGAGACCTCTTCTGCTCCAAAGGCTTTAAGTCGACGTCACGTCCATATGGCTCAAAATAAACTACTTTAGAAAGGCTCCCCCCCCCCCGCTCTTTTAACATGCAATAAAACCCTTTGCATAAACTGTCCTGCTTGACAGGATCTGAACAAATCTGATCTGGTGCAAATTAAAATCTGAACACGGTGCAACTTAAAATGAGCAACAACAAGTTCACTCTGCTACTAAAAACAATAAGCCAGATTTATCTCAGTTCCTCTTTTCTCCCAAAAAAACCTAAATCGGTGAAGTGAGCAATGCGCCCGCTCCTCCAGCCTGTTCTTCCTGAAACAACCAAACAACTGGCTTCTCGGTTTCGGTGACGTATGGAAAGTGAAAGTAATAAAGTATGGGCCTTCTTTCTGTCGCAGTTCTGGTCAGTGGCTGCAGGGGGCTGCAGAGTCCTGACTCCCTTTGTATTTGTATGTTTTGGTCAAGAGGTCAGAAGAAGTATTCAGATAATTTACTTCAGTAAAAGTAATACCACACTGTAAAAAAAATACTCTGTCACAAGTAAAAGTCCTGCATTGAAAATGTTACTTAAGCAAAAGTGTGTAAGTATCATCATGAAAATGTACTTAAAGTATTAAAAGTAAAAGAACTCAGATGCAGAAAAATCCTCATATTGTAGAAAGTGGAAACAATCCCAACAGTTTTGTGTTTAATGGTCTAATCATCTCAGCTGGACTTGTAGGACCATGCATTGTTGGGTGGTTTACAGTCATTAATAATAAAACATATGTTATAAACTACATGTGTTTTGTGTGCAAAAATCTAAATCCTTAAAGGTCCCATGGCATGAAAATTTCACTTTATGAGGTTTTTTAACATTAATATGAGTTCCCCCAGCCTGCCTATGGTCCCCCAGTGACTAGAAATGGTGATAGGTGTAAACCGAGCCCTGGGTATCCTGCTCTGCCTTTGAGAAAATTAAAGCTCAGATGGGCCGATCTGGAATCTTCTCCTTATGAGGTCATAAGGAGCAAGGTTACCTCCCCTTTCTCTGATTTGCCCGCCCAGAGAATTTGGTCCACCCATGAGAGAGAGAGAGACATCATGGCTTTCAAACAAGATAAAGTGGCAGTTGGTCAAGGCCACACCCCCACCCTCCACCTTGCTCCCCCCTCTCCTCCTCAATAGCATTTAAAGCTACAGACACAGAAATGGCACATCCTAAGGAAAAATTCATTGTGGGGACTGGCTCTAGTGGCTGTAATTCTGCACCAAGGCTGAATTTGGGGAAAGAGCTCAGATACAGTATTAGGGAACACTAAGGTTCTATATAAAAAGAGACTTCAGATACAGTATTAGGGGACCACTAAGGTCTATATAAAAGAGACTTCAGATACAGTATTAGGGGACCACTAAGGTCTATATAAAAGAGACTTCAGATAGAGTATTAGGGGACCACTAAGGTCTATATAAAAGAGACTTCAGATACAGTATTAGGGACCACTAAGGTCTATATAAAAGAGACTTCAGATACAGTATTAGGGACCACTAAGGTCTATATAAAAGAGACTTCAGATACAGTATTAGGGACCACTAAGGTCTATATAAAAGCATCCAAAGAGCACCATGTCATGGGACCTTTAAGAGGTCAAATCAAGTGTTTAACTGCAGCTGAATTTCTTTAAAAGTATATATATGTTGTATGCGGATACGTTGGATATAGTCTACAGACATTGATGATCTTCTGACCTGACATTTTTGGTTTGGATTGTAATGTCGCCACAACTATTTGATGGCCACACCCCCACCCTCCACCTTGCCACATTGGTTGAATTTGAAATTGCAAAAACATGCACTTTTGTGCTTAATGACTGTATAATGCGAGTGTGTAACACTACACTACGTCATCCTGATTTTACACTACTTAAATTCTATTTTTACTTTCATCCTGTGTGACCTATGGTTCCCAACTCAGTGGTCAGGCCCCTAATCTAATACATTCTGAGGGCGGGGTCCCCAGATTATTAAGGCACAAGAAAGACAATCGTTTGAATTTTATTCTGATGTTTCTCTGATTTTTTCACAGTTTTCTTGTGAAGTAGTACATGCACTATATCTGAAACGTTTTGTTTTTGTCTGTTTCACCAGCTTTGACCTTAACGCAATCATGCATTCATATGCAGATTATGTGACAAAATGATTTCCACAGATATATGACAGAAATATGTAATTTTTTAAATTTTTTTGACTCAGTCAGGCTATTGATCATAGTCTTGATCGTAACCTTCCAAGTCGTCGTAAATAACGTCTGTGTGGTGTTCCTGACAGGCCTGCACCACCTGCAGGACGGTTTCAAGGCGTCGGTCCAAAGCAGAGATGTGCAGTTCAGAGAGGAGGGGGGCCACGCCCGCCAGAGGATCCTGGACCAGCGACTCCCGCATGACATCACTCAGACGGAAGACAGGGAGGGACAGGAGACGCAAGCGCAGGAGGGTGGAGCGATGGATCCTACAAAGTGAGCGAGTGTAGAGCAAAATCAATTGAAAGGTTGACACCCAAATAATCCAGATTTTTGCAACAGCATTTAAGTTTCCTCACCCCTCTCTGGGTCCTTCATTGGAATACATGTCGATATTTACTAATTTAAATGTTTTCTGTACTACACCTTGCAATGACATGGTCGTGGCTACTTTCTCACAATTTCTTTCACCCATCCTCAGAGATGCTAACAAGTCTTTGAGCTAGAGTCCACATATTTAGCATTCAGCGCTTCTTTTGTTTGGGCCTTGTCTTTTTTGTTTATTAAGATTATTTTTTGGGCATTTTGGGTCTTTATTTTTGACAGGAGAGTGAAGACATGAAAGGGGAGAGAGAGGGGGGGTTATGACATGCAGCAAAGGGCCACAGGTCGAAACCGAACCCATGGCCACTGCGTCCAGGCGCCCTAGTTTGGGCCTTGTCGTATGAAGTTTTTAAAGCCAACGCTTCTGATGAATGACACAGCAGCTGCCGGTGCAGTCGACACGTTTGTCGTCCTCTCTCACGTGTGGCCGAGTCGAGTCCGAGTCTCAAACTCGAGTCCCCATCTCTGCCCATCCTTCATTTTTAAGACATTTTTGTCTTTTGTTTTACCTGCAACACTGTTTCAAAGGAGTGAGAATAGACGGCTCATCCCGAGAGTGACGCCCAAACCTGGAAAACATTATCGACAACATTTCAGCCAATCAGAAAGTGTTTGGGCAGTAAACAAGTCACACATCAATTGTTTTAAAATATGCGTTGTTACTTCTACTATAACAACACCATTATCAGCTGCCTGAGCTGAAATCAGTCAGCAGCAGATGTTCCTGGTACTCACGCCCGTCCATTATCCAGATGCAGCAAAAAAGTCTCATTGCCAAATTTCTCAAACGTCTCATAGTGATGTCTGTCCATGTTGCCTTTGAATGAAAAAAAACATTCATGTTTATTTAGACTATGTGAAAGACATATTTGTAGAAATGGCAAGAAGACACATAAAGACATAATGGCACTATGGTAATACATACAGTAGAGGTCAGTGACCCCCATTACACTGCCTGTAAGCCCCCTTAAGTTGCAACTGACTACTGGGTGGAGTTTAGAATATAGAAACTGACTCATGAGGAAGTCCAGTACAGCCATGTCTATGACATCCAGCAGTCTGTTGCCGTGGTTGTAAGGAGGCGTCTGTTTCACCGTGTCACAGAAGGCCGGGTCCTTCTCCCACCTGGAAACAACAGTGACGTTAGGTAGAAGAAAATGGATACCGATGGGCCACAGTGATACCATTCATTTATAATAAATAATTTTAGTTTGAATGTAAGGATCATTTTTTGTTCCTTTTGTTACTGCCTTTTTTTTACCCCCCATCTACTCAGCCATGGTGGCTAATGCGGCCCCTGCTTCCTCTTCATGGAATTTATGCAACCTTTCTGAGACTTTCTGATTGCCTTCTGCCACTTTGTAGTTTAGGTTGACTGAGTTTACCAACTATTTGGGTGAAGATAGTGAATATATAATTTATTAAGGCGTCAGTGTCTATTGGTGGAACTGTCAATTCAAATAAGCTCAGGTTGGTTACGGAGCCACAGCCTGATATAAATGGTAAATGGACTGGCATTTATATAGCGCCTTTCTACCTAACCATACAAAGCCTTCACAATTTGCCTCTCATTCACCCGTTTATACACACATTCATACATACAAGCGCTGGGATTCAATGTCTTGCTCAAGAACACTTCAACATGCGGACAGGACAGGAGGAGCCAGGGATCAATCCACAAACCGTGTGATTAAAGTACGACCCGCTCTACCTCCTGAGCCACAGCTGCCCCAATACAAGCAAATAGATGATGAAAACAAGACAAAATGCCAGAACGGTGCCCAAAAATGACACAGTAACATTATCACTAGTTGCCAAATCAATTAGATCAAATCCTGCATATTAGTGTGAGCACCTCGGAGAGCTCCTGCAACCCGGCCCAGTGGTCCCACGATCAGAACCTTGGACAGCGATTATGACAGTGTGCATAATGTTCTTAAACAGGAGGACTCTACAGACTGTGGGCTGAGCTATTGGTATTCTCCAGCTTTAATAAAATGCTATGTTAGCTTAATTCACTTTTGCTTTGTTGTGATCCAGGGGCCTCCATTAACCTGAGCTCCTGAGAAAAATGTGTCCACATCAAAAATTTGCATATGGTCTTGTAACAGTGTTTCACTGCACAGGGACGTGTAAGAAAGTACTGACATTACTCTTATTGTTTGTAATAATTGCACTAATGGTGAGTGATAGTATTGCCATCTTTATTGATTAAACTAACTAGTGTGTTTGCCACATATTTAATGTTGTGTTGCACTTCTTCATCTTGACCACCAGAGTGCAGTGAAGACTCATGATTCTACATACACTCATCATTAATTTGAAAGTGCTCATATTATGCTTTTTTGCTTTTTCCCCTTTCCTTTATTGTGTTATATATATATCTTGTGCACATTATAGGTTTACAAAGTGAAAAAGCCCAAAGTCCACCCCAAAGGGACTTACCATCTCCAACAGAAAACACTGTTCACAAACTGCTCCAAACAGCTTTACTTCCATGACGAATGTGCGCCAATTTGTAACACACGTTGTAATGCTCGCCTAGCTGCTAGCGTGGCACGCCCTCATACTCTGCTCCTGACTGGCTAGTAGTCCTAACCTAGCTACTGCACATATGCGACTCCCAACAAAGATGGAACAGAAGTGAGATGCCTCACTCTGTAGCTAAAACAGAGCGCTCAACACACAGGGTGAAAAGAGGAGCTGCAGCAATGTGCAGTACAACAAAAATATGGTGTATTGTGAAAATTAAACTACGTACACCTATTCTGATATAACCTCTAAATACAATTGTGAAGCTGAAAATGAGCATAATATGAGCACTTTAAACTCCAACAGCAACAAGATAGAAACATTAAAATATATAACATTTAAAACAGAGAGATGTGTTTCCAATATTCTGTCCACCACCAAGTGGATGAATGCATAAATGCAGTTGGCGATGACGTGGCTTTTGACACCAATATTGATACCTTTAAACAAAAATATCAGAGAGTGTACCCACTGTGCTAGCTTGGAGCGGCTGTAGGAGCGTCTCCATGGTGACCTCCAGGATCTGCGGGGAGCTATGGCGAGGTCAGGCAGCATGGTAGCCAGGGAAACCTCCAGCGCATGTGGCTGACCGCACACTGGGTGCTCTGTTGAACAGTAGTACTCACACTGGCCATAGAAGCACACGTTCCCCACTGGAGTCAGAGGGGCGACAGGTTGAGTTTAGTGGTCGGGCAGTTTTTATGGACAGCAGAGTTGGGACCAAGTCATTGTTTTGCAAGTCACAAAGTAAGTCTCAAGTCTTTGTACTCAAGTCCCAAGTCAAATTCAAAGTTAAGACAGGCAAGTTCCAAGTCGTGTGTGTGTGTGTGTGTGTGTGTGTGTGTGTGTGTGTGTATGTGTGTGTGTGAAAGAGAGATGGCGTTAGAGAAACATAACAGTTGCTCACAAATGCATCTGTTGCATTCCCCCATAGGGTTGTGCTTTTTGTGTTATCTCCTGGCCCTATGATGGAAAAGACCAAATATGAATATTGTTAATGTTAGTAGATTCAGGAAATGAATTGATTGGAACAGCTTTCAAATAATATACTTTCATCTTTGGGCTTGGGGGACGGTATCAAGTCAAAAGGCTCAAGTCCATGTGAAGTCATGAGTCATTGGTGTTAAAGAGTAAAGGTGAGTTGCATATCTTTTTTGATTTTATCAAGTCAAGTCTAAATTCAGCAAATTTGTGAATCGAGTCTGACTCGATTCCAAGTTATGTGAGTCGAGTCCACACTAGTATGCCAGTCACTTGGTGTTACTAAGTCAGTCCCTCCAGAAAATGCGATTATGCGATTGCATAATTCAACGCATAATCAGCCAACGTCCGCATATTTATGCGGGGGCTGCATTTTTTCCAATACGCCGCACTTTCGCCGCATAAATTGCAGATTTCCGCTCAAAATATGTGGGGCTTGCATGATTTCATAATCTCCGCATTTTTGTTGCAAAAAAGTCACATATATCTTAGCAGAAAGTTGAAAAATGTTGCGTTTACTTCACACAAGACCAGCCATTTTCCCCTGTTGCCATGGGAATGTTATGAAGTGACGTAATTATGCAACGTGAACATCATCGAAAAGCAGGGTGGTGGGGGAATCACTTTTTTTTTGCAAGTTCCCGCAATTTTTGCAAGTTCCTGCAATTTCATCGCATAAAATTGCATAAATATCCCGCATATTCCATTGCATTTTTTAAGAAAACGTGCCGCATAATCAAGGATTTTTGCCCGCAACAATCACAAAAAAACTCTTTTTCTGGAAGGACTGCTAAGTAGTGCAGGTGGGTGTAGGCATGGATACATACTGTCCTAAATGCATGGCCACACATACCAGGGGAAGTGAAGAAGGTCCTAGACAGCCTGCGGTCAGTGGTAATCTCTCTGATCTCCGAGGTGACATTGATTAGTCGACCGACCACTGGAGGGATCCTGTTAAAGCCCAACAATCTGAAAAAAAGGAAAGATACACAAAAGAAGCAAGGACAGAGAGCATCAGCGAAAATAAAGGACTGAGCTGAACAATGGAATGAGAAATAAGTAGAGCAAAACACTATAATTCTTTTCAATTTACACTTTTTTCTCGGATCCTGATGCTACGATGCTGTACAGTAGCTTCATGAATGGGTAAACTCAGAGTTACACCAGTGCTGTGGTGGATACAGAATGCTCTGTCTACCCAGCAGGACCCCTGCTGCCCTGCTGACAGAGTGTAAAGGCTCCGTACCTGTCAAGGTGAAAGGCAGCAATCTCTGCATTGTGTCTTTCAAAGTCTGAGAAGTAGAAGAGGTTTGCATTCGTCTCGGCGTCTCTGGATTGTCTGTGCAACAAAATCACACATGAACAGGAATGCATGAGGCTATATGCTGATCTCATTTGTAATAGTCAAGTGTGTGTTGTGTTGTTTCATGAAAAATGTGACCTCTAGTTATGATTTAACTGAACCGGAGCAACACAAACACTGTCGCATTCAGTCCAATCCAATATTTATGTTTTCAGTGTCAGGACAGTGGAGTCTTACTTCATGGGTTTCAGCAGAGCTTTTCCGTAGTTTGGGAACGACAGGAGCAGTTTGAGCTGGGTGCCTCCCGTCTTCTGAACTGAAAGATATGCATGAAGTGAATATGGAGTGCACATTAAAATACTGCAGTCATCACACACTTGCATATTCAATTTTGTTTTTAAAGAGACAGTACATGTAAGGGTTATACGAGTACTGAACGGGGTATATGTTTAATGCAGTGCAGTACACCTGTTTCTCTACATGGACATGGTAGCCTATTATATAGTTAAACCACAAACTGTTAGTAAACCCTCCACTTGGGTTAGGATTTAGGGTTACATTACTGCAATATGCTGGATAAAATGCTTTATGTAATTGATTTAATCAGTTCCATTGATGCATTTTTAGTAGTTGTATGCTCCCATAATGCATTTTGTTATGTAAAAAAATATGAAGTGTCATCTTGAAGGTCTCTTTGGTGAATGTTTGGTATCAGTTATACCCCAGCAACACATAAACAGTGAACTTTAGCTAGCTTCAAATCATTTCAACTCATTTCTTTTTAGCAACACTGAGATCTGTAAATTAGGCACCGAGGCACTTTTTGAGTCTCTCATCCAAAAAAAAAAGAAAAAAAAAAGGCTTAAGCCAACTCATCCTCAACTCACACAACTGGGCAGACATTCAGAAGAAGAGACTGCATTGGTTGGTGCATGCATATGCTTGTAGGATCAAGTCCAGTAAATAATTCAAAAGATATAAATCCTGAGATCTCATATTTATTTATAATACCTGTTTATAACTTTGATTAAAGGAATGTGAACTCAAATGTGTAAAGATATATATACTGTGGTGAGTGCTAAACATTAAAGAAAAGTCGGCCTGTAGCTGAGATTAGTGCCTAATCTGCACCGTCTCAATGCATTATTCATTGTGCGGAGTGCTGGAGACGGGGATGTCTGAGATGAGTAAACACAAAATGTGCATGTGTATGTGTTAATGCAAGGGTAATCGTGTGCCTATGTGTGTGTATATGAGGGACGCATGCACTTGGTTCAGTGTGTGTGTGCACGTGCGTGCGTGTGTGTGTGGGTGTCAATGTAAAGTTGTGGGAGGATTATTTTTATGAGCCTACAACAAAAAATAAGATTTAAGATTATCTGTATTTTCAAAGACGCCATCGCTTTTTTCTTAACCTTGACTTTGTATTATGTGCGTGAGGGTGTTTCACTACACCAAAAGTACACACAGTAAATGTAATACAGATATTCACAATGCACACACACACAATAAATGTATGGCCTAGAAAACATGCCATCTCTATGTTTGCTTTCCCACCTTATTCAAACTTTCACTTTGAGATTGAAAGGATTTGTGGGTCATCAAACAATGTGCTGAATCCTCCTGTTTTTTTTTTATACTAAGTAAATATGCTTTGTGATTCGTGTAACTTTGAGTGAATGTGTGTATGTGTTTCTAAAAACTGTAATCCTCACAATTCTAAATATGAACTTTGGCACCGTTTACTGTATTCACAGAGTGAAAATTTTAGTCAATACTGTGTTGCCTCTGGCTCAGGAGCTTGTTTGTATAAAGGGATTCGAGTTAAAATGAGAAATCAAGCCTGGTTGTGACTGTGTAATTGCATCAAGAGGTATCTGAAAGACCTTACTTAAATCAAACCTTAGCACTTGTAAAGTAAATAAAGATTATTATATATTGTAGGACAATTCAGGGTAAAGATAAGGTCAGTTTTGAAATGAAATTTTAGGGTATTGAGCAATGTTGAGCTCTGAAGTGTACTGTTTGAAGTACCGTGTTTTATCTGGGCTGCCTTGAACCCACCTAGGCAACAAAATGTGTAAAACTAAGCTAAACATTGGGATAGTGGCACTGAAAATAAAAAAAACAGGAGTTCTAATGTAATACAATCTAATTTAAATGTTATGCATATTAAAATCTAGTAAACTAGACACCACTTATAAAAACTGGCTCCACAGTCTGCTTTGTTTCAGTAAAAGCCTTCTCAATCGCATTCTAAATATGGTGCCGAATACAGATCCAGATCTTCAATATGTTAATGACTAAATGAAGTGCTTTCACACAAATACAGGTGTGGGTTTTGGCAGAACATTGATACTATTTCAAGAATCATTGCCTGAAGCATTTTGTGTGCCACTGAGAAGCATTTCTCTCTGGCTGACACTTCAGGAAGCATTTTTAGGAACAGAAAGATTAAAGAGAGAGAAATGATATCTAATATATAGAACTGGTAATCCTTCACCTTCGTCACTGTGTGTGCATCCTCATCTAACATCACCCTTTTGCTTCTGTTAGACTTCCCTGGCTCTGTCTTTCCTTCTCTTTGTCCTCTAACTGTCAGCCCCCGTCCCCCTCATTTGCTCACCAGCACTGAGGACACGTTGCGTTGCCAAATAGTGAGTCAGCTGGGCCAGATTGGGATCCTTCCTGTTGTACAGCTCCCAGCGAGAGATGCCCAGGTGGAACCGTAGCCAGGGAGGGTGGGTCTCCACATCGCTCGTCCAAGTGACTTTGTCGTAGCTTTCCTCTTCACTGGCACTCTGCCTTCGGGGGAGGAAGAGGAGGTGATAAATAGGCACAACTGGCCAGTTAAGGTTACAGTCAAGCTGAAGTTCAGAGAGTTTGTTTCAGGATGACTCAGAGGTATAAAACAAGCTGTATGTGTTACCTTTGTAATGAAGAATGTTCTATAAAAAGCAACACTTTAGCAACTAAAGCAACGCATAATACATAGTTTTGCAATTTTTAATGAAACTGTGGGACAACAATAATACAGTATGTTGTTCCATACAGACATGCTTGCTTTCTGAGGCTATTTTAGGCACATTGATGCGTTGAGCTAAATGCTAACATTAGCAAGCAAACATGTTAACAATGACAATGCTAAAATGCTGACCACCCTTTTAGTTCAGCATGTTTGAATACTAGCTTTTTTTAATTAGCACATACAACAAAGTACTGTCTACTATCTTATTTAGTGTGTTAGCAAGCTATGGGAATGCCATTAGTTTTGCAGCTATAAAACAAAATGTTGGACACTAGGGTTGGGCGGTATCCAAATTTTGATACCGTCAAACCTCCTCCCTATTTTACCGTGTTATACGGTATTACCGTGACTAAATAAAAATGATGACGTAAGGCTCAGACGGTATCACCAAACTGTTGGCTTGTGCACCATTCAGAAACTGAATACCAAACACTAATACTGAAACAATAATAACATAACAACAACTTACAAAAAAACTACTTTCTCCTCCACACTGTCACGTGATGACAACCACACATAATTACATAAATTATATTTTATATTTAATCCTTGTCTCCTATATAAGTGCATTTCATTTTTTTTTAATGACGGTATTGAAACTGATACCGTTGCTATTTTTAAGTCCCTGCGGTATACCGTATTACCGTATTACCGGCAAACCCTATTGGACACTTAAATGTTCGGACCTGCTAATCATTCAGGGGTTCACCAAAGTTGAATGTTTGGGCCAAATTTCATGACAATCCAGTGGTGGACCGAATGGCAAACTGACCATCCACAGAGCCATGCCACTAAAATGGCTAAAAAGAGGCTTATGATCTCATCTGTAAAGCAAGCCAAAACCTTTAATATTCACATTTTGGGAAGATTTTAGTGTGGAAAACTTGGAACTCAGTGCCTCTCCAATTCCCCAGCCTTGTGAAGAACTATTAATTCAAAAAACATTGTTATTGCATAATCTAAAGGACATTTAATACAGATGAAGAACAGTGGACATGCTTTTGTCCAGACCTTTTGTTGTTCGTACTTATAGATTGATCTATTATCAATTTCTTGTTGTGTTTCACCTACCACTGACTGTCATCATCGTTGGATTCTTTCATCTCCTCTTCCTCGCTTCCTCTATCACTTGAATGTTCATTTGTCTTCACCCTCAGCAGCCAATCATCGTCCTGCAGCTCTGGACGTGGCAGGTTGTACAGCGGGTGCTCGAACAACGCCTCCAGCTTAGAATGGCCCTTGACCTTTTGAATCCCTTTTCTAGCTCCAATCAGTTTCTTTTCCCTCTCAGTGGCATCACTGATGGAGTCTTTCTCTTTACGGTGTAAGGTGTTGGCATTCAGTTTGTGATGCTCCTCATCGTGGGAGATCGATGGCAGTTTATGTGAAGAGGAGACAGCTGAAGAGGAGGAGTGTGAGATGGACTGATGCTGCTGAATATCTGTTCGTGGAATGGAGGAAGAGGAAGAGGTGGGAGGGACACAGACTGTCTGGAGGACAGAGAGACAAAAAAATGCCAGAAGGAGGTGGAGAGCGAGAGACAGACACGCCAGAACCAGATAGATGGAGAGAATGGATCGACCCAGGTTCTGTCGTATCATGCTGGAGGAAAGAGAGGCAGTAACAGAGAGAGAGAGTGAGAGAGAGAGAGAGAGAGAGAGAGAGACATTTAAAATCCAGACCTGCCAACCCTTCAAACACTATCATGATGAAACATTTTCTGATCATTGCATTCCACTCATACACACACTTAGAGGAGTAGACAAAATAAGAAAATCAACAGATGACTAAGAAGTATGACTTTGAAGTAACTGCATTGCTCACAAAGGTATCTGTATTAACCTGTATTAACTGCCAATTAGCACTTGATGATACAACTTGCACAGTACTGGCCATATTAAATGGATAAGAGGACTATAGCCAGGTTTCAGATATTTGGTCATAAACCAAAGTACTGGATAGTTGAAAGTGACCTGATAATGACGCTTTGAAAAGTTAAGGAATCACCAAACTTAGACACATTTCTTTCAGCGGGAGCCATCAACCCTCTGATGACAAAAGACGCAGCGGCGAGTCCAAGCAATGCTTGACAACACTCCTACTCAAAAAATATTCCAAAATTTCACGTTAGACATTTATTAACAATTTTATTCATATAGACTTACCAAGACTTTTGAAAACTCATTTCCAAGACACCAAAACAATTGAGTGTAGGTATGTTTTCACAAGAGATTTGAGAAATATTTCTGATTTAGGGCCAAATAATCTCTTTATACATTGCTCTGGAACAATGTTGGGCATCACTATGCAGAAAGCTGAGTTTGTCCTGAACATTTTGATATGAAACACACATGGATCAGTTATATGCAAATACCCTTAAAGGAGAATTCAAGAAGATGTCTTAAAATGCCCTTAGACCTCAGAGGGTTAATGTCCAACCAATTTATTGAAAAACCATCAAATAGTTGTGGCAACATTTCAATCCAAACCAAAAATGTCAGGTCAGAAGATCATCAATTCAGCTGCAGTTAAACACCTGATTTGACCTCTTAAAGGTCCTATGACATGGTGCTCTTTGGATGCTTTTATATAGACCTTAGTGGTCCCTAATACTGTATCTGAAGTCTCTTTTATATAGACCTTAGTGGTCCCCTAATACTGTATCTGAAGTCTCTTTCCCAAAATTCAGCCTTGGTGCAGAATTACAGCCACTAGAGCCAGTCCCACAATGAGCTTTCCTTAGGATGTGCCATTTCTGTGTCTGTAGCTTTAAATGCTATTGAGGAGGAGAGAGGAGGGCAAGGTGGAGGGTGGGGGTGTGGCCTTGACCAACTGCCACTTTATCTTGTTTGAAAGCCATGATGTCTCTTTCTCATGGGTGGACCAAATTCTCTGGGCGGGCAAAGCAGAGAAAGGGGAGGTAACCTTGCTCCTTATGACCTCATAAGGAGAAGATTCAAGATCAGCCCATCTGAGCTTTCATTTTCTCAAAGGCAGAGCAGGATACCCAGGGCTCGGTTTACACCTATCACCATTTCTAGCCACTGGGGCACCATAGGTAGGCTGGGGATATAACGCATATTAATGTTAAAAAACCTCATAAAGTGAAGTTTTCGTGCCATGGGACCTTAAAGTTCAAACATAATGGAGACCTTATGGGACGTTTAGAAACACAAGTGTTAAGTACATTTCTGCATCTTTTATCCTTCAGTAAACTAGACGCTCATATGGAACAATATACAACTACAATGAATCCCCAAAAGAGAGAAAAAAGATTCCCTTCATCACCTTGACTTTAAACATTCAGTACATGTAACTCTCCACACTCTGTACCTAAGGCAAAGTTAGAGCAACAATGTGTTTGATACGCACAATTTTTCACAGAGAGACACATTTTTACACACACACACACACACACACACACACACACACACACACACACACACACACACACAACACACACACACATTTAGAAGAGTAAACACTCCACTGATTAATTTACATTGTCAGACAGACTGGTGAATGGACAGAGAGACAGGCACTCATACATACATTCACACCCAGACAAAAAAACTGTCAGACTATCATTTACATCAAATTCTCAAAGAAAGAAGAGCTCACTAAGAAAATCAATACATTATTGAACAACTCACTGCTCCCAAATTCCCTGTGTGGACCATCAGGCTAGAGGAATTACTTACATCTCTTTCCCTTGAAGACCTCTCTGTATTCCTCTCCTCTTCCTCTGTTAATGAGGTAGATATTCAGAGTTTGTGACATTTCTACCCCCTTTTTTGTCCAGTTTTTTTCCAGGGAAGATTGTTTGTGTGTTATCATGCGGTCACTGCAATGCAAACAGAAGTATGAGGACTGGCATGTTGCGGTTGCAGTGACCTGTGTCTACGTGACCCACAGTTTAGAGAAAGGGAATCACATTATAGTGCCAAATGATCTTTTAGTCTGCCTGGATCAATGCAGTGTGGCTGATTATGGCAGTGCTGCACAGCAGTCCTGTACAGAGGGCCAACACAACATAACTGACTCATGATAGTAATCTTAACACAGGTGTGGTAATGTCGATGGGGTAGCCCTGAAAAATAGCATACATCATTTTGAAACACCACCTTAAACTTAAATCTCTAAAGCAATACTTTGACATTTTGGAAACCATTGTCATTTGTTTTCTCGTCTAGAATCAGATGAGATTTAGCACCACTCTCCTGACTGTACAATACATGTGAAGCCGTTAACTGGTTAGGTTAGCTTAGCTTAGCTTAGCATAAAGACTGGAAACAGTTAGCCAGGCTCTGTCCAAAGCTAACACAAATCAAATATCCGTCTCTTTAACACAGCCTCTCTTTTTGTCTTACTTTGAACCTGTCCCCTCTTCTTTTCTCCCTCGCCCCTTTTATCATAAATCATCCATTATATATCCTGCTATGACTTTAAATCCTTCTCTCTGACTTTTAGTATTTTCTGTCCTCTGAGGGTTGAGAAATCGTTCTTTCGCCTACTGCTAATTAGCCGACTCGATGTTTCTGTTAATTAGCTAACTCTGCTCTGAGAGAGGATGCATTATGCATGTTGCAGCAGGTCCCAGAAGAGTGGGCTGATATTCTTTTCAAACCTGGAGCAATATGCTGTGGCATTATATGCAGCCTCTGAGAGTGTTTCATTACATGTAAACAACTGTTAAATGTCACAAATGAGATTAAAATATAAACACACACACACACACACACACACCTGCAGACAGATAGAAAACCACAGAGAGATACAGCATCCTCTAGCACTTCAAACACTGGCTAAAACACAGCGAAAAACTATTACACCCTTGGGTGCTCATGAGGCCATTTAAGCAGTTTTTGCACTCAGGCACACGCACACGCACACACACACACACACACACACACACACACACACACACACACACACACACACACACACACACACACACACACACGCACAAGGTCTCAGAGGCAACCCTCCACGTGATCCGATATGCCCTCTGTTGCTCGTGCGCCCTCTCATGTGCCAGATGTGATCTTTAATTCACTTTGTCTTATTATCCTGTGTTTGCACAACAGAGTCGCCGTCCGCATGCCTGCTGGATAAAGCACACGCACGCCCCAATTGGGTGCCAAAATTCTGGGTTGTTTCCAAGCAACCTACATTAAGCTGCAACTGCTGTGAGGGAAACGGGTCTTCAAAGTTTTGAAGGATGATTTGGCTGTTTGAATGCGAGTGTTTTATGTGTGTGTGTGTGGATGGGAGAAAGGCATTAAAGGTGGGAGAGAGGCTGTAGAGAAATTAAAAGCAACACCATGCCTTCAATGATTTTTCCTTTTGGTAGGTGTTGTGAAGCAGCTGACCCAGAAATGACCTTGGATCTTCCTTTTGAGTAGAAGAAATGTAAAAAGATAGCAATAAAATAGCACATTACATAATGCTACACTACAGTTAATCATACTGAATGCCTTGCACTGATGCACTAGTGTATGCGAGCTCTCATTATGCCTGTGCCCTGTGTGACATCAGATGTCAAGCCCATTCCTGCTTTATAAGCCCCACAGTTAGCTGAAGCCTCTACTATGCTCTTTGCTTGTACAACTCCCCATCCCAAGGTTTTTAAAATCAAAAGGTAACTGTGACATATTCCCTCCATTACCATTATTTTTGGGTCAATGCTGTCGCAGCCCTGCTGCCAAAAACAGCTCTCTAATGCATACCAATCCACAGCTGAAAACAGTCCCCAACAAAAACACTATTTACTCCAAACATGTTTTTACAGATTTACACCTTCAGTAGGAACCAGTGGGCTTGGGGGTAAGAGACACAGCAAGTGTTGCGAGACAGACTAACACATGGCTCGTTTTGGTGTTTTCATGGAATTTCTTGACAGTAACAGAAATATGGAATATCTCCAGCCAGGTCCTTAAAGTCCCTGTTTTTGTGTCAGGGGTTAGGCTTACTGTATATTCCTCTCTTGGTACGGTACAGCGTTTAGCTCAAAGCACCACAGTGCTTGAGTACAGCCTCACAGAGCTATAGTACTGTAAGGTTTAGAAGTGGAGTTAATTCATATTTGAAAGCTGCAAGGCATAGAATTTAATATAAGTTATATGTGAGTTCATTTACTAGAAATGTATTTACAATGTTTAGTCAGTTAATCATTTACATATTTATGTTATACAATTATTAGTTACATATTTACATGTTTACACATTTAACACAAGATATTCTGTTGAATCTGCCTCTCCGATTCCATCACGTTTACCTCAGTCTGTTCTCGCTTCTGATTGGTTAGTGAAGTCACGTGTGAGGTCCGAACAAGGAAGTGTTGTTGTTGTGAGCAGTGTGCAGTAAAGTACGGCTTGAGAAAGTTATCCGTCTCCATCCTGCTGTTGATTCTCATAAAGAGTGATCCACCACCACATATCGAACCTTCACGTTACATTTGGTGGCAGCGTGGTGTTATTTTGGTGGTTCTTGCGCATTTGGTGAGTTTATTCCTACGGACTGTGGATGTAGTCACTTTTTGTGCCGTCTGGATTTTACACTCTTTGAGAGCAGTGGATTAACTACAACGTAGTTTGGAGATATTACGGGACTTTTTTTTTTTTCTGCTTTACGTGCTTTTTGTGATTTTTGAACTGGACGTTTTGTTACCATGTCGGCTGATGAAAGTGACGATGTGCTGCCGTCTCCTCCCTCACAACGACGGCAAGATGTCACAGGGACAGGTGCTGCTTCTCCAGGCACACTTGCTGTCTCTAGTGCCCTGAAAATTGATCTTCCGCACGCTTTTAAAGGAGATGGGACTGAATCATTCACAAGTTGGTCTCGACGCTTTGAAGTGGCAGTGCAGGCTATGAGTTCAACTGATGCGGATCTGCCTGCAGTGATGGCCTCCGTCCTCCCTACTCGCCTAGCAGATGCTGCATTTCTATATTGGGACAGCCTTCCTTCTTCAATCCAGAGGGACTATGATTCGCTGAAGGAGAAACTCAGGGACGTTTTCGGACCAATATACTCCCTGCCATTCTTCCAGACACATGTGAATGCTCGACCTCGTAAACCAGGTGAAAGTTTGGATGTGTACAGTGCAGACATCACTCGTCTTGTACTAGAAGCCTTTCCCAACTATGACCACAATGCACTAGAGGGGGAAAAATTTCGCCGCTTTGTTGCTGGCTTGGACCCACATCTTCAGTCAAAAAGCTGAGGATCTGGAGGAAGCCCTGCGTATCGCCAGCCGCTGTGAGAGGGCCCGTGCAGCGCTCGAACTGACGACTGTAGGGACTCCACACACTCAATCTTCAGAGCAGGTAGCCATGGTTCTTCCTGAACCTACTGATGACAAGCTTCTGCGTGCAGTCGAGCTGCTGACTCTTACTGTCAACAGCTTACAAAGTGAAGTACACCTGTTACGTGAGGAACACAGTTACCTGGCTCAGTGTGTAGACTCCAAACCTGAAGGGTTTTCCTCCAACGATGCTCGATACAGTGCGCGCAGTGTCTCTCCACAACCCTACCATAACAGACAACACCGCAGAGACAATTACTTACCTGAGCAGCATCATGGTCGTGATCCAGGGTCCTGCTATGGACGTTGTCCTCCTTCACCTGTTGCTCAGAGAGACCGTCAGTGGCATGACAATGAAGGGGGGGGGGGGGGGGAGGGCTTTTTTTTCCGGCCACCTTTAAAAACACCAGAGAAAAGGTCGCCATCACAATGATGACACAAACAGATACAGACGCAGCCCTAGTCCTGCTCCACAGAGAAACAGAGATGCAAGTCCGCACACTAGAGGCAGTGTTCGCTTCCAGTCTCCTGAAAGATATCCACACTCTGGCTCCAACCATCAGGGAAACTTCCCTTAGCTGCTGTTGAGGGGCAAACATCAGCTACTGTCTCACAGCCCCAGACTGATTCCCCCGAGTTAATGCCCGACAAGGATGACTCACAACATGATGATTCTGTCTCTTCTACGATCTTGGCTATTGTTGAGGGCATTGAGGTGTGCACTTTAATTGACTCTGGTTCTACTGTCTCCATTGTGAGTGAAGATTTTCGTAACTCTCACCCAGCATTGAGAAAACGCCCCATGACACCCTCCTCTCTGCCAGCTCGCTCAGTGAATGGACAGAACCTGGACATTTTAGGCAAGTTAACAATTGGGATCAGTCTTGGAAATCAGGTATGGCAACAGGACTTTGAAATTCTCAGAGGTGCTTGCCAGCCAGTCATTCTTGGTTTTGATTTTCTGCGGACGCATCATGCCCTCCTTGACATCAAAAACAAAGTGCTGCAACTTTGGGACATGAAAATTCCTCTCCTGCCCAAAGGACATGAAGTGGCCGCCTGCTGTAATGTGTCTGTGTTAACGCCAACTAAGATTCCAGCTATGAGTGAAACCCTCATCACAGCCTGTGTGTCAGCAGCCACACCTGCTTCTCCCATGCCAACTGACTACTATGGTGTTCTCATGCCCAACCCATCGTGTGACATCATTGTGGCACATTCTCTCAGTGAGGTTCAAAATGGCACAACTGTTGTTCGACTCTTAAATCCCTCCAGAGATGACATTGAGCTGCATTCCGGTCAACACCTGGGTGAGTTTCATTCGGCTTCATCTGTTGACATCATATCAGAGGGAGGGACATGTTGTGCAACCTCCCCCGTACATGATTTAGCTCCCTCTGTTCGGATAAATCACAGCGACCTGTCACCTTCCCAAGTTCTGTCTCTGGAATCACTGCTTCAGAAATACTCAGCAGTATTCAGTAAAAACTCAGAAGACAGAGGTCGCACTAGCATCATCAGGCATCAAATCCGCACCGGTGATGCCACACCAATTAAACAGAGAGCCTACAGAGTGACACCAGAACAGAGAGCTGAAATACAGACTCAAGTTGAAAACCTGCTAAAAGCAGATATCATTGAAGAAAGCTACAGTCCCTGGGCTGCGCCAGTTGTTTTGGTGCGCAAGAAAAATGGCACATGGCGTTTTTGCCTGGACTACAGAAAACTCAATGCAGTGACCATCAAGGATTCCCACCCTCTTCCAAGAGTCGACCGCACTACTGGATGCTTTGTCAGGTTCTGCCTGGTTCTCCACAATGGACCTGCAACATGGCTATTGGCAAGTTGAGCTGGATGAGGAAGACCGTGAAAAGACAGCATTCACAACAGGTAGTGGCCTTTATCACTTTAAAGTTATGCCAATGGGTCTCACCAACGCTCCAGCCACATGCCAGCGCTTGATGGAAATGGTGCTTCGGGGCCTCCCATGGAAAACCTGCCTAGTGTATTTGGATGATGTCCTCATCTACAGCCGCTCTTTCAGTGAACATCTCCAGCACCTGGAAGACATTCTCTCCAGATTTCAGTCAAGTGGCCTGAAGCTGAATCCCTCAAAATGCTGTTTTGCCAGAGATCAGGTACAGTTTCTGGGCCATGTTGTATCCAAAGACGGCATTCAGCCAGACCCGCGAAATTTGAAAAGTGTTCAAGACTGGCCTATTCCACGGTCAGCTACAGAAGTAAGAGCATTTCTTGGACTTTGTTCATATTACCGCAAGTTCATCAGAAGCTTTGCACATCACAGTGTCCCTCTACACGCCCTCACAGAAAAGAATGCACCTTTTCAATGGACTTTTCAATGTCAGGATGCATTCACTTACCTGAAACATGCGCTCACAAACCCTCCAGTGGTTGCATTCCCTGACTTTACTGTGCCATTCTCCCTCTATACAGATGCTTCCGGCTCTGCTATTGGTGCTGTGCTTGCTCAGAGACAAGGGAATCAAGAAAAAGTGACTGCTTATGCTAGTCATGTCCTCACAAAAGCGGAAAGAAAATGGTCAACATATGATAGAGAACTCTGGGCCATTGTCTGGGCCGTGCGACATTTCCGCCACTACCTTTACAAACAGCCCTTTGTTATTGTCACTGACCACAAACCTCTCCTGGGTCTCAGGAAAATACCCATTGACAATGACAGAACTGGTCGTCGAGCATGCTGGGCTCTTGAACTTGATCCTTTTGAATGGACTGTAATTCACAAGGATGGCCACAGTCACCTCAATGCAGATGCCATGTCACGTCGCCCTGCTGACATCAGACCAACGGAGCAGAGCACCTTCTCCAGTGCTCCCGGTAATCCACGCTCTGACGAGGGACATTCTAGTTTAGGTCCTGTGAGTCTGTCTAGTCCTGTCAGTTCTGAACATCACAGTCTCTGCAGTACTGATACAAGGCCAGTTTGCTGTAACCTGACTGGACCACAGCCTCCTCCAGACTCTTCGCTGTGTGTTTCACAGTCTGTCTCCTCCACATTGGTGCTTCGGCTCCCTGAAGATGATTTCAAAAAGGAACAACGGCAAGACTCCATACTGTCAGAGGTCATTAGCTGGAAAGTTAAAGGACAGAAACCAAATTATTGGCACATGAAAAAACGCACACTTGTTGAGAAGGCACTTTGGCATGAGTTCCACAGACTTACCTTTCATAATGGTGTTCTCTGCCGTAAAGTTTTCAACCCATCCACAAAATCAGTGCTCTATCAAACGATTGTCCCTCATGCTTTGAAAGACACTGTTTTGCAGATACTGCATGGACATCCAGTGACTGGTCATCTATCGGCTGATAAAGTCCTGAAACGTGCTCAGCAACTTTGCTATTGGCCCTTTATGTCACGTGACATCAGGATGTGGTGCAAGCAATGTACTCCATGTGACGCAAGACGGAGTCCCACACCTCATCAGAGAGCTCCAATGAGAACAATTGTTGCTACTGAGCCATTCCAAAAGGTTGCAGCTGACATACCTGAGCTCCCCATCACAAGTCGTGGAAACAGGTATGTGCTTGTTGTCCAAGATTATTTCTCCAAGTATGTCAACCTCTATGCCATTCCAGACCAGCGCTCCATAACAGTTGCGAAATGTCTGTTTGACAACTTCATCTGTGAACATGGCATCCCGGAGATGCTCCACACCGATCAGGGACGTCAGTTTGAGTCTGACCTGGTGAAACATCTGTGTGAACTGCTGAGCGTGAAGAAAACACGAACCAGCTCATATCATCCTCAGTGTGACGGCATGATTGAGAGGTTCAACAGGACACTTATTGATCAGTTAGCTAAGACACTTCTTCAACAGCCTGGTGAATGGGATGACTGCCTCAACCAAGTTGCGTTGGCTTACAATACCAACCCTCACTCTACAACAGGTTTTACTCCATTCTTCCTCACACATGGTCATGAAGCCAGGATGCCTGCCGACATGTTGTTACCTAACAACACACCATCTTCGCCTACTACAGGTTCCCCTGCTGACTATGTTGCACGGTTGACGCAGAAACTTCAGTCCGCTTTCCGTTCAGCTGCATGGAACAGAGATCGGGCCCACAATCAGCAGAAACGACAGTATGACAAGAGTGTTAAGCACACTCCCTATGTTCCCGGAGACCTTGTCTGGTTAAATGACCCCACTACAGCAAAGCAAAAACTTGCTCCTCACTGGAAAGGCCCCTTTGAAATATTGGAGTGCCTTGGATCTGATGTGGATTCTCCTGGAGTGACATATAGGATTCACTACCTCCTGGATCAGTCTGATAAGTCCCAGATTGTCCACTACAACCGTCTCAGACCCTACCATGCTCCTGTGCCAGATTGTGGACATGAGGCACTTACATGTGATTCTTTGCAGCCTAAACTCCCTTGTTTGACTGCATTGTCAGGTGCTTTGCCCTTTAAGCCTTCAAAGTTGGCATCCACGAAGAGCTTACAACTTATCTGGCCAAAGCAGTACTCCCTCATTAACCCTTCCTACTGGCCATCCGCAACCCCGACCGGAGCCCCAATTCCGCTCTCCCCTGACTCAGTCTTGGTCTGCCCCCCCCTCTGGCCCAGTACGCCAGTTTGACACTGTCCCCTCTTCCACGCCTCAAGATGCTGTTTCTTCGCTACGCCCTGGGAAACGTCCAGTTAGGCCTCCCAGATTCCTTGAGGACTATGTTCTGAAGTGACTCAGTTCCTTTATTGTCATTGTTTACAGTTGCTTGTTTGTTTACTTATGTATTTGCTGAGAAACGGGGACGTTTCTTTTGTGGGAGGGGGAGGAAATGTAAGGTTTAGAAGTGGAGTTAATTCATATTTGAAAGCTGCAAGGCATAGAATTTAATATAAGTTATATGTGAGTTCATTTACTAGAAATGTATTTACAATGTTTAGTCAGTTAATCATTTACATATTTATGTTATACAATTATTAGTTACATATTTACATGTTTACACATTTAACGCAAGATATTCTGTTGAATCTGCCTCTCCGATTCCATCACGTTTACCTCAGTCTGTTCTCGCTTCTGATTGGTTAGTGAAGTCACGTGTGAGGTCCGAACAAGGAAGTGTTGTTGTTGTGAGCAGTGTGCAGTAAAGTACGGCTTGAGAAAGTTATCCGTCTCCATCCTGCTGTTTATTCTCATAAAGAGTGATCCACCACCACATATCGAACCTTCACGTTACAGTACTATTGCACAGCACTGCCTAATTGTATACAATACAACTCAATTCCAAACACTGCAATATATCCAAATACACACTCAGGCATTCCCTAAATATGCTGTATTGAAAACGTAGTTAATCTGTTTACACCACTATTACACCTCAGACCCTGAGATTAATGAACCATGACACCCCTAAACCATTGTCCCAGTTAGTTACATTATTCCAATCTAAAACTGCAAGGGCATTATCATCATGATGAATAATTAAGATAAATTGGTGTTGTCATGCATTTAGATTTTTCCTAATTTACTACAAGTATTTCCTCTCTCTTTCTCTCTCTCTCTCTCTCTCTCTGTGCGTGCATATTTGTGTGTGTGTGTGTGTGTGTGTGTGTGTGTGTGTGTGTGTGTGTGTGTGTGTGTGTGTGTGTGTGTGTGTGTGTGTGTGTGAAATGCAATAGAAGCGTTTCATCATGCGTTGCTTGGTGTTTGATGTGATGGAGGGGCTCCTTGGTCTTTCACTCAGCCTCCTACTCTTTTTCTTCTCTTCTCACTCTGTCAGCTTATCCCCAATCCTTCTATCACCTGCTCTCTTCTGCCTTCACTTCCTCATTTTATTAATTAATAATGAATTATTAATATTAAGATCAGCCTAAAGAAGTTCAAAATTCCAGTGTTAAGCAACTGGGAGCAGATCGCTTTGGACAGGCGTCGCTGGAAGACAACTGTGCAGGAAGGAGCTGTGCGCCATGAAATGGAACTCCGCTGTGTCGCAGAGACAAAGCGACAGCACAGCAAGGAAAAAGAGAAAAACGGCTCCTCTACCACTCACCACCTCCACTTTCCCCTGTCCTCACTGCACCAAAATATGGGGATCACGTATTGGCCTGGACAGCCATCTAAAGACCCACTAGAAGATGACCCTACGGAGAGGACAGTCATACTTGTTTCGAGTGACCGCCGATGATGATGATGATGGTGTGTGTGTGTGTGTGTGTGTGTGTGTGTGTGTGTGTGTGTGTGTGTGTGTGTGTGTGTGTGTGTGTGTGTGTGTGTGTGAAATGCAAAAGAAGCGTTTCATCATGCGTTGCTTGGTGTTTGATGTGATGGAGGTGCTCCTTGGTTTTTCACTCAGCCTCCTAGTCTTTTTCTTCTCTTTCTCTGTCACAGCTTATCTCTAATTCTTCTCTCACCTGCTCTCTTCTGCCTCCACTTCCTCATTTGTTTTATGCCTACTCCCTCTCCTCCTCCCCCACAACCTCTCTCTCTCTCTCTCTCTCTTTCAGAGGCCCAAAGTCTTTGAAAGCATTGACTCCTGTGGCTTGGGCTGCTACAGTCCCTGTATGGATGGGCATGAATATTTCATCTGGGGAGAGAGAGAGAGAGAGAGAGAGAGAGAGAGAGAGAGAGAGAGAGGAGGGGAAGGAGAAAGGGTGGGAGGGAGGGAGGCTGGGATTGAAAAAAGTGGGAGACAAAAGAGAGAGAATGAGAGGGAGAGACAGAAGTGATGGAGCAAAACAGATGAGAGCAATAAACAAAGACAAAGAGGAACAAATGCAAATGGTGAAGAGAAGGAAACGAGAAAAACAGGATGAGAGAGATGTAGGGGAGGAGAGGTAGATGTTGGAGGAGGGTGAGACTCGCGTGGAATACCAACTACAGTTAGAGCTACAGTGTGTTTGATACGCACAGTTTTCGTAGGGAGACACATTTTCACACACAGAACTTATAACAACAACAAAAATCTTATAAACCTTCTACAATCCGTCCTTCTTGTATTCCCAGTAGAGTCATTCTAATCTTTCTCCTCATCTACATTTCTTCACTCCATCCATCTTTCATGATGTCATGTGCACCTCTCTTTCTCTCCATCTCTCTCTCTCTATCTCTCTCCCGTCATCCATTTCAAGGTGACAGCTTGTGTGATAATCTAATCCTGCATCTCTACACATGGGGCAATCTGTCATCGGCTGCAGCAAAGTCTGTGGATCGGCGTAGAGTATGTATGTGTGTGTGTGTGTGTGTGTGTGTGTGTGTGTGTGTGTGTGTGTGTGTGTGTGTGTGTTACGAGGAAGTGTGGGGCAATTAGGAAAAAAGAAGGAATGAAGGGCAAAAGATTAAGATAGAAAGGAATAATGAAAGAGAGCACAACCCCAGCATGCAATTAGACACATAACAAGCAGATGAATTATGTAAAGACTATTCATTCATTTCTGATTAGGTTTGGTGTAGTCTATATCCACGACCTTCCACTTCCATGATTACTCCGTTGTATGTCCTTCTTTACGGCCTCATGTCCGTTACCTTACGCTTTCTTTGTGTTGTAATTCTAAACTCTGGTTGATTCATGAGGACTACGGTTAACTGCTCCTCAGATCTCTGCAGGGTAAATCCAGACAGCTAGCTAGACTATCTGTCCAATCTGAGTTTTCTGTTGTTTGACTAAAACAACTTTTGAATGTACACATGTTCCACCAAAACAAATTCCAACAACAAATATTTTGCAGAGGCACCTGGGCCCCCGTGCGGCGCCCATGATGATTGTGATTGGTTTAAAGAAATGCCAATATACAAGAGCACGTTTCTCTCCCATCCTAGAATGCTGTGTGGACTGGCCAGGCCCTCCTTTGCAGCGCTGTGGAGGAAGGTCTGGCAATGCGAGACTAGGTTTGGTGAAATATAGTCTATATCCTTTGCGTTCCACTTCCGGGATTGCTCCGGGGCCGCAGGAAATTCCGCCAGATGCATGTATTTTCCGTTTCCTTCCGCTTTCTTTGTGTTTGAATTGGAAATTCTGTGGATTTCTGAAGACTACGGTTAACTGCTCCTCAGAGCTCTGCAGGGTAAATCCAGACAGATAGCTAGACTATCCGTCCAATCTGAGTTTTCTCTCGCACAGCTATTTTGCAGCGGCTCTGTGTGGAGTTTAGCACCGCTCATGACGATACTGATTGGTTTAAAGAAATGCCATTAACCCAGAGCACGTTTTCCTCCCATCCCCGAATACTATGTGGAGTAGCTAGACCCTCCTTCGGTGCGCTTTGGAGGAGGGACTGGCAAAGAGAGACCAGGTGAAATACCACAGTTTGAACAAGATACAAGATCAGCAGAGGCTGAGATATCCTGATGCCATCGAGGTTCTGTCTGTTTTGACTTGAGACTTCAAATTACAAGTGTACAAACAGATTAAACATGCTATCAAGTTGTATTATGGGAAATGTAGGATCCAGTTTTTTTGGATTAATGGTAGGTGCTAACACATCAACTGTTTTCACATGCTGTTAAGAGACTCCTCATGATGATAAAACTTATCTAAGGAGTCTTTCTCTCCAAATAAAATGTAACTAACAGCAGAAATACTTGCTTTGCCAGATGGCAGCGTTGTGAAATATGAAATTGCTACTGAAAAGTTATATTTATAAAAAGGATTTCATTATGTGGTATTGGTCCATATGTTATTGATTCTGCACTTACAGTAATGCACTCAGTTTTTTCACATAATGTTTTATACACTCAATAGTCTTGTACACTCCTGTTGTCTTGTAACATGATTTTAATAATTTTCAATCCTGATATTTTGCTCTTTCTGCCTGCCAATTTAATTGTTGTTGCCTGATAAATTCATTCTTTTAAAATGTACTTTGTAATACTGGTTGATTGAAAAAAAAAGCATTAAATTAACTTATTTTAGCAGCCATCAGGTGTTCAGTTCCCTACCCCAAGTAGGAGAAACAAAGATTTTTCTGTAATAAAACCAAGCTGCACCATGTGATGTTACGCAATCAGAAAGCTCAAATGCACCTTGGTCCCAGATAGGAACTCTTTTATCTTTGCAGGGGCTTTTAATGTTGTCAGTCTGCCCTTGTATCTCATCTAACCAGCTCCCATGCTAACTTTGGCCTGCTTCACTAGACCTGCAGTATTAGATTAGTTCCATTACAGTTGTTCCAAGTGCTTCATCTGTTTCGTGTTCTGTCTCAAATGTCACTTACAGTAATGTCAAAAATGGCCAAAGTGCTGGTCCTAGGGGGCTTGTTTCTCAGCAGAGCCCTATAGGTGGCGGTAGGATTATTTCCACAGAGCTACGGGAGAGGTCAGAGGTCATGGCAGCTTATAAAAACGGAGCCTCGGATGGTCTGTGATGAAGCGATGTGTATGCCTTTGGGTTGGACAGCTTACAGCAGCATGACACCGTTAGTATGAGGATAGCAACACTGACGCTGGCAGCATCCCACGCTGGTGATCACTCTTTTCTACTTTTGTCTACTTCACCCAATAGTTTCTCACTTCTCTCACCTTCAACGCCATCCTAGAAATGCGATGAGAGGTTCAAGCAGACGTTACAATGCAAAGATAAAGTGGAGAGAGACAGAAACTAAGATTCCTAATTGATGAGTTGTATGAGTGATCGCGGGGTGAATATGGACGACCCATTACTCAAGAATTCAGACTGAAGACGTGGTTGTGTTCTTTTTTTTTCCATAATGGAATTTTAAATACTGAGGAGGAGAGAGCTGAGAGCACATACGTGGGGGGTGGGGTGGTGTTGGGGCGGGGGAGTCGTTTTTAATTTTCTCAAAATAAGGCGGTCAGCAAAAATCCAAGATTGTGTGTGTGTGTGTGTGTCTGTCTGTCTGTCTGTTTATACCTGTATTTGTGTGTCTTTCTACCCTGCCGAAAATTGATTTCCAGCAGATGGCATGAAAAGCCCTCAGAGGACACGAGGGTGTGCTCGCTCAGAAAATGTTTGGAGCACAAAACATGGAGACGGATACATTTTTAAACAGGTCTATTCAGACAACCACATGCACTTAGAAATGCAGCAAGACGATTGGGGTTTTGAGCCGAGGTAATAAAACAGACCCCACTGCTCCTCGTTAGCTGCAAACATGTATGCATACACAGCTAATAAGCAGATAGCAGCAGTCTATTGCACACATGCTCATTTTTCATCTTCTAATGATATTGCGCTTCAAGTAAAATCTGACAAGCAAGGTTGGATTTTGTTCGTTCCTACTATTTCAGTATCCTTTTTGTTTGTCCTTCTTTGTAAGCATGATGTTGGACGTTCGACTGTCGTGTTGTCATTCTGCATTTCTCACCCTTCATCCTTCCCACACTCCTCTCATCTTCTCACACTCGTTTGTCTTCACACCGCACTTTAATTATCCAATTCTTTTCTTTTTTTTGTGGTAAATGCAGTAGACGGAAGGAACTGGAAAATGTCTCTAATGATTATGAATAATTAAAAAAGTGTGGATGTTGAATATACTAAATGCTAAGATTGATTGATTTGCAAAATGAATCTGCTCCAAAGACTGCAACATGGACTGTTATCATAAAGATGTTAACGAAAAAACAAAATACTTAACAGCTTGGCACACACACACACACACACACACACACACACACACACACACACACACACACACACACACACACACACACACACACACACACACACACACACACACACCCAAAGCCCTTTATGAACTGAGTCATTATCATGCATCTCCTCACCGCAGGGCAACAGAATTGGAAGAAGTGAGGGATTAAAAAGGTTGAGAAAGAGGATGATACAGAGATGTAATTAGATGAGGGAGATTTGGATGGAAATGTCGAGACTAATGTTTTGAGGAGTGTTCAAGTAGAGCTTTGAGCCAAGTAAGCCTTAAGGTGGAGCTCTAGGTGTATGTAGAATGAGGCGCCCACTGTGCAACATTTGTATCAGTAAGAATAAATACATATCTATTTAAAATATGTTTTATTAGTGTACACTGCACAGTGTATAGCTGTATTAGAATTCTTAATAAATGATAATAAAATAAATACCTTCACATTACACACACATTGCTGTCATTTTTGCCATTTGTTGCAACCAAATGTGTTTCAAATTCTCATATTAACGAAGAACGCTATGAACTCTCAGCATGTGTACGGAACCAAGATGTTGCTTTTATTAATTTATTACCCTACCAGTTATATTGTGTTTAAAGTTAAAACAGAGTGTAAAACAGAAATGTTTCCCTAGTCAGTAGGGATTGTATCTGTCCGTTTTACAGTAATGATAAAGTTACAACAAGCATTAAAGGTCCCATGGCATGAACATTTCACTTTATGAGGTTTTTTAACATTAATATGAGTTCCCCCAGCCCCCAGTGGCTAGAAATGGCGATAAGTGTAAACCGAGCCCTGGGTATCCTGCTCTGCCTTTGAGAAAATGAAAGCTCAGATGGGCCGATCTGGAATCTTCTCCTTATGAGGTCATAAGGAGCAAGGTTACCTCCCCTTTCTCTGCTTTGCCCGCCCAGAGAATTTGGCCCACCCATGAGAGAGAGAGAGCAAAGTGGCAGTTGGTCAAGGCCACACCCCCCCTCCACCTTGCCCCCCCTCTCCTCCTCAATAGCTACAGACACAGAAATGGCACATCCTAAGGAAAGCTCATTGTGGGACTGGCTCTAGTGGCTGTAATTCTGCACCAAGGCTGAATTTCGGGAAAGAGACTTCAGATACAGTATTAGGGGACCACTAAGGTCTATATAAAAGTATCCAAAGAGCACCATGTCATGGGAACTTTAACAACAAAATGAACATCAATCAACATTATTGATTCGAGTAACAGCACTGATGCCAAAAACATGACTAATACTGTAACTTATGGAAACGCTATATCATTTATGAATGCCCAGAAAAATGTGTGTATTGAAGTCTGCATATTTGAAATTTCTTTCAGCAACAGATAATTGACAAAATAACCAATAAACCATAGACCGTGGGAAACGTGTGAAATAAAGCTTTTTCCAAAGTCCTACAAAATACTGACTGACTGACTGAGATAACAGAGCTTACACAACCTCAAGTGAGTCAAGACTGTTGGATTATTTTTGCCCACAAATGGCATCAATTCTAGCAGGAAACAAACACGAAATAACAAGAATAATTTCATTTTCTGATTACTGTAAACTAATGCAAGATGAAACAAACCAATACCGGTTTATTTATCACCAAATAAGCCATTTGGGGTAAAGCTCCACAGCACCACGAGTGTATATTTTTGAACACAAGTGGTTTTAGAGGAAGCAAACCCATTGACTTTGGCAGTATTACAGTCATGCTCAGGCTGCTCAGCCCATGAAGTTACACAAGGCCACCTACCTGCACTTAAAAAGAATATTGCATTGAATCAGGGAGGATAAGTGAGGGAGAGAGGGAGGAATATGAGATGCAAAGTGGATGACAAAGACGGAGGAAGAGCAAAGTGTGTTCCTGTCCAGATGGAGCCTCTGTGGGGATTTTGGACCCTGTGTGTGTGTGTGTATGTGTGTGTGCGTGTGTGTGTGCGTGTGTGTGTGTGTGTATGAAGAGTAACGATTCTGGTACACTGCCATGTGGAGGCTGAGTAGGTGGATTACAAAAGGGAAAGTGATGAGTAGGCGGATTTAAGGATTTTGATAGAAAGTGGTTATCATGATGACCGCAGAATGTCAAAACTCTTCCGTTCGGTGGGAAAAACCAATAACCTAAATATATTAAAGTTACAACCCTTCAGATTTTCATCAAATCAAACCCAGTTTTTGATACCGGTTGTGGCTTGCATTATTTCAGCAATAAACATTTAACGTATCTAGGAGTCTGTAATTACCTCTCTTCATTCAAAGGGTACTTTCACACCTGAGCTGGTCCATTTGAACTGAACAGTGTTTAGTTGGATATCCCAGTTGGCAAATTGTAGTGGACCAAACAACAGAACTCTGGTCCGACTGAAAACGCGGGTAACTATAGGGGAACTATTTACTTACCGACACACGAGGGATTCACAGGAAACGACGGAACGTGTAATTCAGCATTTCCACCAGTAGCCACGAGTATCACCAAATCAACTAGGCCTGAAATCTTAAGGATCATGACTTTAAAGGGTAATTTAACACTATACTTAAACATCTTGTTTCTGCTGACCTCCAGTGGTTTTACTTCTCACCTTGCTACTGTGATGTACAGGTGTACATACTGTTAGCTGTGGTTACAGGTGCAAAGCCACATTTCTGACCACACCCAACCACACCACACCACAGTGATGCTGCGTGGTCTGGGGTTAAACAGGCTAGACACTCTTCAACCAGAGAGGGCGGTAAAACCAACACATTCTCACCCTCCCATCACGCAAAACACTGACTCTTCGCTAAAAGTCTCCTTTAGCGTCGGGACTCTTGACGTCACTTTTGACGCTCTGGGTTGGGGCGTCCTGACTGACATGCGGCACAAGGACGGGACAGTTAGGTTTAGGTAAAGATCGTATCATGGGTGGGGTTATAAAATGTACATTTCAGTGACATGCGGTACAAGAACGGGACAATTAAGTTTAGGAAAAGATCGTGGGTGGGGTTATAAAATGGACGTTTCAGTGACACGCGGGACAAGAACGGGACACGAACCCTGGTCTCCTGGGTGAAAGCCCAGTGTTGTTTGACCCAGCCACCACCCCAACCAACCTCCTTACGCGGCATTTCGGTCTTTGATACTACCCGCTACCATTGCCTCTCTTTATACTACGTCACCTTACAGTGCTGCGGTCGAGCTGCTGCTCTGCCCGGTGCGTTCCATACGCACGCTGAAGGGTGCTTTTTTGCGTCATATCTAACGCTTAGAGCCACTGACCAAGCGTCCGTATTTTACGAGTTGGGAGTGAGAACGGGTTGGGTAAAACACTTCTTTACAGCCTGGTGCTAAACGACTCTTTTACTTGACGTATAAAGTAAATCCCGAACATGTAAAGGAGTTTTGCAGTTGCAATCCCCACTGGAAGTAATATACAGTATTATTGAATTTCCAGTGGCGCAGATCCCTACTGGAAGTAATATATTATTTGATTTCCAATGGGGCAGTTCAATCACTATTTACAAGGGAGGTTAAATCCCAGCTGAGCCACACTTAATTATGTGATCAACAGACACTTCCTGGAGATTTGACAAGGAGATGAAAAGCAGCTGCATATCTGCTTGAGCTTTTAAAACCCAATGAGTTTCATTTATACAGCTTTAAACCATAAAAATGTCCCCCATATTCAGAGAAGAGCCAACACATTTGGTCTCTAATTTACTGTGTAGGAAGCTTGAACGCACTTTAACAGCACTTGCAGGGACATAATAAACTGCGGACTAATGGAATGTTTCATGTTTTAGCATGAATCAGTGTAGATTGTACTCTACGGCCTGAGAGACGCTGGTCCACCCATTTCATGGATTACATGGGATTACAATTTGTCCATTCCTAGATGGAACATTATGGATTAGATGGGGATCCAAGAGGAAATATCATCCTCTGGCTGTGGATGATATGTGTGGGTGGTGGTCAGCCTGGTGATGGTCACAGAGGTTTTACAGGAACTGGAAGGACAGAGGATATAATCCCTGCTGCTGCTGCTGCTGCAGCCAGTATATCCATTCACGTCAGAGTCTCCTGAGCTTTACTTTCTTCACACAGTGCTGCAGGCTGCCACTGTTCCACTGTGAGAAAGACAAGGACACCAATTCCTAGGTGCGATATCTTTTTTTTTTTAAGGTGCTAAAACTGAAAATAATAAACTGTAGAAGAGATAAGATATTTTTGTGTGTAAGAATCACACATTGAATTTGTGTCTCCTCCTACGTTTGCTGCCTCGGAGAAACATTGAGAGAGAAAGAAATTAACACCCGACAGGCTGCCAAAAGCAGTTAGAAACCTGCTGTGACAGGCAATTTTGTTAAAGCTACAGCACCATAGCAGGTGTGAGACATTTAGCAAAAACTAAAAATAAGCCTTTAAGACTGTTGCATATTGCATAACATGGTTCAGATATGTCTATTAAACTGCAAGACGCTGTATAGACGTGATAGCTAAATGCTCTTTGTATTGGAACAGCATGTTTTAAACTATTCAGCTTCAACAGGTCCATCACAACATGTATGTAGATTAGACAGTGTGTACATCGACATCTTGGGTGCTGGGCGATATGGAAAAAAATCAAATATCACAATATTTTTGACCAAATACATACATGCCAAAATTGCAGCAATATTGTAGGGTTGACTATTGGTGCTTTCACAAAATAATTAACACAATGGGAGTTTTGTTAAATAATCATCAATAATGTGGATATAATGGCTAAATGGGTAAAGGCAAATAATAACACATCTAGAACAGTCTGGTGAGTTCAGAAAATGACATCACTTTACTGTAATGCAGCCTTTAAAACCAGGAAAAGACAACACTTACTTCATATCACAATATTACAATATCCAAAATCTAAGACAACATCTAGCCTCATATATCGATGTCGATATAATATCGATATATTGCCCAGTCCTACTTAATAGTTCCATTATCTTTAAGTTTAATATTTCACCTAATAATAACATGACATGTAACATCAGTGTTGAAGGGGTTAATAGTCTGTTCTATCGCATCAGTCAGAGTAAGCAGTTGCTCACACACACACAGCAGGCTACACACACACACACACACACACACACACACACGCATGAACACACACATACACACACGCATGCACACACGCATGCACACACCCACACACATACACACACACGCATGCACAAACACACCCACACGCACACACACACACACACACACACACACACACACACGGTAACAAGGTTAACTGGACTTTGACTGGGGTTAGATCTAAGTTGTGTGACACCAGCTGAGTGTGACTCTGGACTAAGTCCATTAGTAACAGAGAGGATTGCGTGAACAAAAGGCGCTCAGTCTCAGTCGTGTCTTATCCACTGGAACGGTTGAACAGATTGACTCACGCTAATTAGTGACTGCAGATATTGTTGAACAGCATCTGTTAGCTGCTGGGAAACATGTTGCCTTTTCACTATCCGTCACTTACAGTAATGGCTTGTCAAATCATCACCATAGTGTGTTGGTACACAGGCAAATCAAGACTGAAAAAAAAGTATGATTATGTGTTGAGGTAGAGAAGCAGAGATAAATGGATTTGTCTTTAAATTCCTACTCATACAGTTTCTATTTGTTTTAGAAATGTTGTGTATGCTTGCTCCCTTCCATTTTTACCATCACTTTCCCAACAGATCTATAAAATGACAGTTTCGTGACAGCAACTGTAAAAAGTCAGAGCCTCATGATTAGATTTTTTGCCAGTAGACGTGTTGAAGGTGTCTGAGGAGGAGTGCAGGGACTCAGTAAAAAGCGGAGGAGGATGCGGGGTCTTAAGTAGAAATATCACTGAGAGGAGGAGAGGGGGAGTGAGAAGATGAGAGGAGGGTGAGAATAGAGGATGACAGAGAGGTGTAGAGAATTAATGCAGATACCTACACAGTTTACATGCAATCCATTTAAATAGACTTGCAGTTTTTAGAAGCTTACGGTTATTTTTCGGTCATATGGAAATTCATGTAAGACATACATTTTTAAAGGAACAGCTCAACATTTTGGGAAATACCCGCAATCTCTTTCTTGCCATAACTTAGATGAGAAGAGTGATACCACTCTCATAAGGTTTCGGCATTTTTTTTGTACAGATTAAACAAGCTATAGCCTGTTAATTAGTGAGCTTTAGAGGGGCTGGAAGGCGAAACTTTGCTACCTTTGAACAGAGCCAGGCTAGCTGCTTCCCCCTCTGTTTCCATTCTTTATGCTAAGCTAAGCTAACCTGCTCTTCGCTGTGGCTTTATATTTTGGTGGACGAATATGGAAGTGGTACAAATGTTTCTCATGTCACTATCAGCAACAAAGTGAAAAATGTCCCCAAATTTCAAACTATTCATTTAAAATCAGTTTCCATTTTTTATTAAATGAATAACTTAAAAAGAAGAAAAAAAACTCTGCACATAAAACATATCTATATATTTACAGACACTGTTTATATACAGAATATTGTCTGTATTTCATGCTTTTACTGTGAGGTCTTTAGCTCATTAAGCCTCTAAAACGTGCTACAGAAACAGAAACAACTTTTACTACTATGACTAGCTCTGAGACACAACAGATGACTCAAAATTAACCCAAATTGTCAATTTACTCTTAACTTACACACACAAATCTTAATCTACAAATGCTTTTGGCTCATGGCTTTTCTCCTTATACTCTGTACTTCAATTTGCTCGGGAGGAAAATTAATCAGGAGAATAAAGATGTACTGTAAATGTAAATGTACTTTTTTATGTCGTTGTAGAGATTGGATTGAATTACAAGTGTGTGTGTGTGTGTGTGTGTGTGTGTGTGTGTGTGTGTGTGTGTGTGTGTGTGTGTGTGTGTGTGTGTGTGTGTGAGTGCGCGCGCGTGCATGGCCTTGAATAAAAGAGCACTTCTCTGAAGTTCAAGCATTAGATACTAAGAAAAGAATCACATTCTTTACATCTGAAAATTAGGACTTTAATAAAGACTTAAGGTTTGGACAGGGCACATATGCAGAACAATACAACACCTTACAAGACATGGACATACACTATTTATACAAACAACAACATGAAAATAGACAGATACCAATGCATACAGTGAAAAAAAAAAAGATCTGAATTGTCATGTAAGGAAACATTGCCAATGGAGTTTAAAAGCCTTTAATTCCAGTAAATGTAAACAGAATAATGCCACAACACTATCCAAAAGCCCCCCAAAAAAGCTCTAACATGAGCTGAACAGACAGGCATAATATTGTTAATAACGCTGCAGACTGAAAGGGCATCATCAAAGACACTATTAGACATGGCAAGATGATTTTGACCCGATTGTGCATCCGTTTGGCGGCACTGTAGTTTCAAATGTTTTTAATCAAACCTCTTGAATCTTAAAAAAATCCACCAGGGAATTCCCTGAAACACTGATGCTTGATTAGTTCAAAATATCTCGCAGTGTTAATTTTTTCCATCAGGATAAGAAATTAGATGATTTTGTCTACATGGGTACAAACACCCTGACAGGCACTTTCCACTAAGGATTATATTTTTATGTTAGGGAGAGCCAGTGTTTCAGAAAAGACTGAAATGAACAATCTGTGTTTAACATCACGTATCACACAAACAGTAGGAAATAATCATTAAAATGTTTTTGGAGTACAAACATGATCAGAGATGGATCTTCAGAAACATGTAGCGGATGCACTGACGCGTGTAACAAACATACAGTACGACTCATGCATGGAATGTAGGAAGGTTGGAAGAGTTGGAGGTTGCAGGTTGTTCAATAATCAAACCACACTATTGAGTGGTTGCATGTATAAAATTGCAAAGAAGAAACAGTCAATATCTAAGAATGTAAAAATGACTGAGTGCATTATTTAAATTTGAAAATAACAAATGTTATGTGTGTTTGAAGGTTGCATGAATTTAAAGAACATAACGTGTATGTACTACACGATGAAGCCAAAAGATATCATCTGAGACACATTTCCTTGATCAGAGCACATACTTTGACTTTCTAAATTTGCACAGAATGACATAAATGGGGCAAAGGCTTTTTAAAAAAGGTGTAAAATGGCCCCAAAGAGTAAGATTCTGCTTTTGGTGGTGATTTCCTTATGGGAATAAGACTCCTTGTTTTGGATTTGTTCAGTATTTCATTAGAGACCCTCAGGCCTTATAGACAAACACAAAGACAGCCACCTATACCAGCAGTGGATGCAGGAGGCAGCGTGTGACCTGCACAGTGCAGCGCAGTGGCAAGACATTACAGGTATATGAATACATCATGCAGAGGTGAAAACAATGTAGCATCACTCCTTAAAAGTGCCCAATCTATCTATTTTTTTTTTACCGTGTCCTCCCTCTTTGCTTATTCTTTCATCATCTACCCCTTGCTGCCATCTACTATTTAACATTCCCCCAGCATTGTCCAAGACTTTTCATCACCTTACCTTGACTCCCGACTCTAAAGCTGTCGCAGACCTAATCACAGAAATAACTCCACCCTGCTGCACTCGTGGAGGGATTTCAGCTGGCTTTACACGACTTCTAGCAGCCGTAGTGGAGGTCAGGGCTACAGCAGCTGTGAACAACTCAATTCATTTCTCCCAGCTCGGCTGTCTCAACAGAAGAAATAGGCTGTGGTCATCAAGTTCAACATTTTGGCAAATACACTTGTTCGCTTTGTTGCTGAGAATTTGACAAGAAGATTGACACTTGCATAATGTACGCTAAGTATGAAGCTACAGGTACGATCAGCAGCTGGCTAATTTAGCTTAGCATAAAGACTGGTCACAGGTGGAAAAAGCTAGCCTAGCTTTGTCCAAAGAGAACACATTTTGCCTACCAGCCCCCCCTAAAGCTCATGAAAGAAATCCTTTCAGCAAGATATAATAATAGATATACTATATCTATTATTATATCTTGTTTGTTTAATCCATAAAAAAACAAGTGTAAAAACAAGAATTATTTTTTTGTGCGGATTAGACAAGCCATGTGTAAATTAGTTCATTACGAGTGTAAGGTGTTACTTGGCGGATTTTGTTAACTTTGGACAGAGTCATGCTAGCTGTTTCCCCCATGTTTTTAGTTTTACGCTAAGTTAAGTTAGCTGGCTGCTGATGGTAGCTTCATATTTACTGTGCAGACATGAGAGTGGTATTGATCTAACACATTTGCCTGCTAATTAGCTAGCAGGAGGTTCAATTGTTTGCTAGAATTCACATATTACCATTTACCTTAGTTGCTTTCACTAGTTTGACTGCTAGCTGGTTTGCTAACAAAGCACAGAGGAGCTAGGACCAATGACAGTTTAGTGCGGCCTGAATCAAATTTACTTTATTTGGATACATAGGCTATATAAATTTACTTATAAGTCATTTACAAAATATGATGTGAGCCCATACTACAGCTATATTTATGGGGAATATCATCTTGTATTGCAAAGTGTGGTGAAGTAACTGCAAAGCCTTGACTCATCTCATATAGATATATAACATTACCATTAATTTTCCATTTTTTTTACATACTTGTCAGTCCATGTCACGTAGAGTTGTTTAGAAAACCCTTTAACGGTATTAATGATGGGCAGAATCCTACCTTCTTGAAAGGGCTAGAACTTTACCCCTCCCTTTGCCCTGCTCTCTCTCACTTCCCCTTCCCCCACCGGTCATCGAGAATTCCTGTTGTGTTTACTACAAGGCTCCCCCGGGTCCTTGGTTGCTCCACCGTAAACCTCAACTCCGTTCTCGGTCCAGGGGGCCACACTGCCCTGGCTTACTCTGCCACAGCGGGCCAAGCTGGCGACCTGGTTGGAAGACAGGACCCGGTCCCAAAGACCCACCTGGGACAGCTCTCCAACCAGGGCCTGGGATGAATCAAAACCTCCACCAAGGGAATCCTGGAGAGAAAGAAGAGTGAAGTCAGTTGGATTACAGAAAGCATGTGATTGAAGAAAAAGATAAAACACTTTTACTTTCATGCACACACAGGCTCAGCTTCGACTGATTTGCTGCCTTGGGCAAGACTGTGAGAAGATGAAGGAAATGGGATAACCTTTATGAATGCAGCACTACTGAACAAAGAGGCCACGTGAGAGGGGTTCTTTTGGCTCTGGATGAGGGTCCCTAGGCCTTCTCCACACAACTCTACAACATAGCACACCATTTTAACACTTTGGTAAGCTGTATCAGTTTATAGTGTTACCAGACAGGTAATGCTCCATCCAAAATAAATTTACTTGTTATGCCCTTCAGGCTACTGCTGACTACAGCACTGCAAGCAAATAGTAGTTTACCCACTGCAGCTGCAGGGTTGTAAATAAAAGTAGTAAATAGCATGAAACACTTTGAGAGCCTTGGTGAAAGTAGTCTTTAACACCCTCATTCGTGCACCTACCTGCTCCTGCCCCAGTATGAGCACTCCTCCAGGTCTGATGTGATGTCCGGCTGCCAGCGCGTGACCCTCGCCCCTCAGCTTTCCCCCCTGGTAGGCCTGCCAAGCTCCTCCCTTCTGGCTCCAGCTCACACAGATGTGCTGCCAGCTGCCTCGGGAGAGGTTTAGAGGCAACTGCGCCACCTAGGAACGAGAGAGCAAAAGGACAGTTCAGATCGGGTAGACCTTTTTCAATTCTGATGTGTTTGAGTGTCACACATTTGGAGGTAAGATGTCATCAAGCTGTATCTCAATAGCTGTTTCGCATCTTATTTCTCTCTTGTTTCTTCAGTAGTTCCTCAGTCCCATAGACATCCTGTTACCTCCAAGGACACAGACCATCTATGTCCATAATGACTTTATTGAATTATACCTGAAGCCCATTTTTATTAAGCCCATAAATGTCATTTAAACACGTGAATGAGGCTGTTTAGCTTCTCTGCTAAATTGGCTCTTTAATTTGATATGTTCTACTTATTTGTATGCTAATACAGTGCACTATTCCTTCCGTAAAGACATAACAAAATGTTATACTTCCATGCTGTTCACATAGAGTACAACTGGTAAAATTGGTAAGTTAGCATTGGAGAAAGCAGTAGTGAAACTCCTCTATGGTGATAATAAATCACCGGTTGGCATACACTGGTTGGCATCAAGTCTCCCACACCATATCTATCCCAGATTAGTGCTGCAGACTGTTGGATCCAGTCACCTTGTCTTACAGGAAAGATATTAACAGGTAGCACTCTGTGTTTTAGATAATTTGTATCCTATTCTTTATGTTATAACCCCACATAAACATATAGTTCTGCAGAACATGTAGTGATACTGATGGACTCTCCACATCACATGTGTCAAACTCAAGGCCCACGGGCCAAATCCAGACCCTCGCAGATTATGATCCGCCCCGCATATCAATTTAGGTTCACAATACATTTTGGCCCACCTAGTTTTCGTCACTTTTTCCAACTTTTTTGTCACTTTTCCGACGTTTTTCAGCGCTTCTTTTCTATGATGGCTGAGGAACTTTTTCCTGACTTCTTTAGGACTTTATGTTGAACAAACTGTAAGTGAGAAGACTATGTGACACATGCAATAATACAGTCAAATACATTTTACTTTTTCGATTAAATAAAATAAACTAAACAAGTCTGGCCCTTGATGTGATTCTTATTTTCCAGTGTGGCCCTTAGTGAAGTTGAGTTTGACACCCCTGCTCTACATACTCTAAAAATGTTTGTGTTGTCTTAATAATACATACAGACTCTAATCAATAAATAGTTAGAAATATGACAAACCATGACATTAATCTCCTCAGGAAAATCAATTGCACCCAAGCAGGGGACAGGTACATTCACATGTACAGTGGATGCTCAGTCTCTTGATTGATACAGTACCTTGTCATTGATGAGCAGCTCAGTGGGGGTATGCAGGCCTTGCAGCAGCACCAGTTCGTTGGGTTGCTCGGGAACAGCGTAAGACAGAGGTGTCCCGATTCCTCCCTCTGCGGGCCGCAGCCACAGGCAGGCGGTGAAGGCCCGCAGCGCTGGGATGGAGGCTTTCATAACAGCGTACATGTAGTTTGTCCGAGTTGGGAAAGACAACCGGTAGCCCTCTGGGAAGGAATGTCCTGAGACACCTGGGGGGCAGAAAGCATGGAAACAAATGAAGTGATTAAGAGCGCAATTAAATCATCTATCTGGCAAGTTTCTGTTTTTATGATATACTGTATCTTCACTTTCTTCACATCTGATTTGTTTGCAGGGCATGGATTTCATAGTCTGTCTGATCATTTTTGAAACATCATAATGAAACCCCATGGCTTGATTTGATTAAGAGTAATACAAAAATGAAACATCTGAGGTAATTTCTATGCCAAATTATTTCTCATCATTAGTGACTTGAGTTGTCATGCAAGTGATTCATCACAGCCATTCCACTCTTTATTTTGTATACCTCTTTATTATATTTTCATTCACACATTAAAACGCAGGCACACACACACACACACACACACACACACACACACACACACACACACACATTCTGATTATTTCTTTTTTCTAATATTTCTTTCTTTTCTACCTCTCTGTGAATTCCTACCTTCCTCCAGTCCTGAGATTCGGTGATGTAGCTTATTGATGCCCCGGTCGATTCCTTGCCTGTGCTTCTCTGTTTCCAGCCTCAGGGTTTTTCTCTCTTTCTCCAGCAGCTCCACCTTCCTCTCCAGCTCCCCCTCCAAGTCTTCCATCCTCCAGGGCCTGTCAGCACCAGCTTTGTTCCCGGGATCGGCCAACCTTTCCGGACCGCCAGACATCCCGCCTTCCTCTGGCGCTCCTGAGGTGTTGCTGTCCGTCTGGTTGTGAGGAAATGGGCCAATGTCTGACTACAGAGGAGGGAGACAGTGGACGAGAACTGGTTCACAGTGTGGGTTTTACAGGAAAACATTGTAAAGTACTCTCTGCGCTTGCTGTGATGTTTAATCTAGAGTTCTGGTAATATAGTCTATTTACCACTACTATCTCAACGTCATGTCAGTTGCATGCCTATGCAAGGAAAAGTTATTACACCCAGTTAATAATTGATTTTGCCGAGACATTACATCACGCCTGGGGATACAACCAGGGGCTAATTTAGTAAGGTTCCACTATGCTGTGGTTAATGTTTTTCATCCTTAAAGGAATGCTTTAACATTCCTTTGAGGACTTTTTCTTGGCTGGGCGTAGTCATCATGAGGTTGCTAGGTAGGAGAAGAAATTGTCCTGCACAAAAAAAACATATGCTGTCATATTTCCCAACATACCTACCATAAAATCCATACATTGTTGTCTTTACACTCTGGATTTTGTATAGACTACTCAAAATTAGTTTTTATGTATGGAGATGGTCCGATACCGATACCAGTATCGGTATTGGCTCCGATACTGCCTAAAACGCTGGTATCGGTATCAGGAAGTACTGGAGTTTATGCACCGATCCGATACCACGTAATAAAGCCCTAAAGAAAATCTATGTTAAAGTAGTTTATCTTTGTTCTTTTTCCGTTATAACTGACTGTCAAACTGGAGAATAAAAGAAAGTTCTGTGGCATTCATTGTTTGTGTTTGTTCATGTTTCACAAAGAGTTTAACTTGAGCCAGACCGACAACAAAGATAGAAATCATATCACATCCATACAGGGATAGTAGTATACAGTTGTTAAAACATAATAAAATATATGACACACTGGTATCGGATCGGTACTCTGTATCGGCCGATACACAAGTTCAGGTATCGGAATCGGTATCGGGAAGCAAAAAAAGGTATCGGGCCATCTCTAAATATGTGCTAATTAAATGTGCTGGAAGATGGATTTTGATACCTTCGGATGGAGCCAGGCTGGCTGTTTCCACCTGTTTCCAGCCTTTATGCTAAGCTACTGTAAGCTAACTGGATGCCGGCTGTAGCTGCATACTTAACGGACAGATATCTAGAGTAGTACGAATCTTCTCATCTACCTCTTAAGCAAATAAGCATGTTTCCAAAAAAACTACAAACTATTTCTTTGAACGTGTTTTTTCCTTTACTGTATACTGCATCTCAAGGCTTTTACAGTTTAGCTTCTCTACAGAGTTTTAGCCTGCTTTTGCAACAGTGCTTAGAATTGATTGTGTAGTATTCTGGGTTTTATTAGTTGATGTTTTTGCAGTGCTCTGGAATCTCTGGCATGACTAAAGCTGGGTAAACATAATTTCACAGAGAAGATAACAAAACTGTCTGTATCCAAGTGCCACACATGCCATTTTGGGGTAGGAATAGATCTTCTTCAAGCTCAGCCACTCTCATATCTGCAGGGATTTCTTTCAAATTAAGTACAACGCAACAAATATTTGCAAGTCAGAAAAGGCTGCCAAGACAATCAACTATTTCAGTCAACAGCAAATGTCTAGGCCCGGCTCTGTAATGGTTCACTGAAATAAACACCCAAAACACAAGGGCAGGAATTTGGGGAATACAGACGCTGCAAGATTTTTAAAACCTGGGTGGTGGTCTAGTATATCCACCGAGCATCTTGTTTACAGTGTTCGGTAGAAATACAGAAAACATACACACATACAGAGACAATACAAATAATCTAAGGCCATAGAGGAGGGGAATTACTTCCTACAATTATAACTGATATGTGAAAATGTGAACTAATAACACATGGTTGAAAAGGTTACAGCATTGTATATTAAAGATTCTGAAAGAGTTTGGGTATTGAGTTTTGTCCCAAAAAAAGATACATAATGGAGGGAATTACCAATATAGTCCCCAGTTTATCCTATTTAACATGTTTGTTGTCCAGTAGATGTATCACTCTATCCCTATCTGGGGATATAGTTACATTTTGTGGTAAAATCAACAAGATAATTGTCAGTGTTGTACGTTTTTCCTACCAGGAAGCTGTAATATGTCATTATCTTCAAATATAAACATACTTGATGTCTTAATGTAACCCAAACTGATAGGTATGCACCGTGCTACGGACTGCACGCTATGATGCATTTGCTTTCCTGAGTCTTGGCATGATAGGTGATTTACTCTCAAATGTATTTGATAGTTCTGTCATCAAGCCCAGGGTTAGGCTCCAAGGCAAGTATTTACATGTGCAGATGTCAAACAATGGGGCTTACGTGGGTGTGCCTCTTGTATTGTTATATCAGCCACACTATGATACCAAGTGTACTGGTAGGTACGCTATAGAAATGGAAAACCATTACAGTAACTGCACATTCACACATTTGCAACCACATCAACTTGTTTGCATCACATGGTGTGACAAGATGTTGGTCATGACATGAAGCTAGTGTGTGATTGAATACTAATGGTTGTAGAAGAATAGGATAGTGCTCTTCCTTTATTGTATATCCACCAGTACACATACAGTATCATCTGATATAAACACCACAGTGTGCTTCTGAAGTAGGCCAAGTAGCTCCTGTATGAACAGAAACGTGACTTGCATGGTAAAAGACACACATCACGCTAGAGTGTTTTAGGTTTAACTACATATCATTCAGATCGTATTCTGACAATGGGAAATGTGTTCCCGAAAAATGAAAAACGTGGAGATTTTTCATCCCATTTGCATTCTGGAGGTTTCCGTCTGACAGCGGCGACAGGGAAAACAGACAAAATGTGTATAATCCACAAACACAAATACTCATACACACATGTCCTACATACAATACACTACCACAGATACTGCAGAGAAGCATGTTTAGTCTGCGCTTTCTACAAATATAGGCAACTCATACATTATGGATGGTATGTCTTCAGCCAAAAATGAGGTTATACATCATTGGATTCTGGTCAGATGAGAGCACGTTTTACGTTACTCTGCCATACTCCCTCCTTTACCTAATCATCCTCCTTCTGCTGCTCCTTTTTCTCCTCCCCACTTACCTTTATCCTCATCTCTCCTCCCCCCACTTCTCTCCCCTCTGTTTCTCTCTGTTTCCCTGCCTCACTTTTCACTTTTAAATCTCAATCTGTTAACTTGGCGTGAGCCAAAGCAATCATTTCATGTATTATTAAAGACATTAACAGATGACAAGTTATGATTAAAGGAACTCTCTACACATGGATGTTATTTAGCAATGAGCATGACTATAATTTTAAATTGAATCACATGATAATTGATGTGCAGATAAAAAGGAAGAAAGTCTTAGATTGCTTCTTTAACCGGCTGCCAATATCACACACAACTTTTGGATAACTCACTTGATCTCATTAAAAATTTAAAAACCCTTGCTTTCATAAACCACTCATGCATGTCCAGGAATCCTAAAAGGGAGCTGTAAGAGTGAAGAAGACCAAGATTTAGCCACGTATGTCTCTGATCATCAATTATTACTGCAAAATGTACAGTTGGAGTTATAGTACAATAATATTCAAAGCGGTTATCAGACCCTGGATCATATTTAGGTGGATCTTAAAAGAGGGAAATCATTCTGTATGCCTTCAGAAACCCATCATGTGGAACCAAAGATTGTTTTCGCTGCAGCATGAAGGAGATGATTTATGTGTAGTGATAATTTTCTCCACACTCTACCTACCTCCAGTTTCTCTATGCGGTCTTTGAGCTGAGTGATTGCCTGCTCCAGTTCATCCACTGCCCTAACGGTGAGCAAGTGGACATTTTCGGGCGTCGAGCCCGGGCTGTCCCGCACCATGATCCGCTCCATGTGCGTCTCCTCTGCCGAGCCTTTGGCCCCCCACAACCCCGCAGCGCTCCCGCGTCTGTCCGCGCTGCTGCTGCCGCCGTCCAGCCCCTTCTCACACTCGGATAGTTTCCCCGTCAGGTCCCTGATGGTCCGCTGGTCGGTCAGTATCTGGTCCTTTTGTTGCAGGACGGTCTGCCGGAGCTCCTCCGCGGTGGTGCGGAGGTAGCCCCAGTCTTCCCCCGCGTACAGCGACGGGTCTTCTGCTTGTTGCTGAAAGTTTTTCGTATTGCATTCCCCGGCGGGGATCGGCGTGCAGATGAGTCGACTGACCGTTGGGTCATGCCCGGTGAGTCCGGTGACACCGTCCAGCCCGCTGAGCCCGATGTTGAAGGTCGGTGCTTCTGAATCGGGTGTTTCAGAACCATGGAGAGCGCCCAAAGATCCGGCCCGGGCCACGGAGCCGGCCGCAGTATCCGCGCCCGGATACAGCGAGTGGTTGTCGGTTGCTGGTTGCTGTGGTGCCGAGGCAGCCCTGGAGGACCCGGTGTGAACGGCTGCGATGATGCAGATAACCGCTCCGATGAAGGCCACCATCCCGGCGGCCAAGATAATAACAATGAACTTCAGGGTGGCGACGTCAGCGATCGATTATTAAAAAAATCTAATAACAATAACACTCTGAAAAAACTAAACGCTCCAGAGCAAGAAAAGTGTCAAATTATTTTCATGTCTTTAAATTGAGAGAAAAAAAAACCAACTCCTCACTTTTTCTCTTTTCCACAAAAACAGGCGACTAGAAAATGAGAGTTCTTCACCATAATTGAGTCAACGCAAAACATCAGAATCAGAGAGTCTGTGATACACCTCCTCCCCCTGTTTAGCGCGCATGTCCTCGGTATTCAGGCAGAATCCAGCCTGGTAATACTGAAGAAGAGAGAGAGAGAGAGAGAGAGAGAGAGAGAGAGAGGGAGAGAGAGCGAGTCATGCAGTCTGATAGCACATTTTATCTTCCTCCTGTTGCCTAGAGCAAACTTTTCCAGCAGTGTTTAAACTGTAATCTGTGATAGGAATATCCTATTCTGGGAAACGTTTTTGTTCTCAATAACACATCAGATTTTCTATCATAAAGATGTTGCAGTAGGGCTGGGCGATATGGAGAAAATCAAATATCACAATATTTTTGACCAAATACCTCAATACCGAAACGATATTGTAGTGTTGACTATTGGTGCTTTCACAAAATATTTACACAATGAGGTTTTTGATAAATAATCATCAGTAATGTGGATATAATGACTAAGTTGGTAAAGGAAAATAATAGAACCGTTACAACAGTCTGGTGAATTTAGAAAATGACATCACTTTACTGTAATGCAGCCTTTAAAACCAAGAAAAGACAACACTTATGTCTTATTACGATATTACGATATCCAAAATCTAAGACGATATCTAGTCTCATATCATGATATTGATATAATATCAATATATTGCCCAGCTCTATGTTGCAGCCACATTGCATACAGCATCAAAGAAGAGGGTACATTTTAGTCTTCTTTGGGAGTTTTTTTCCCCTCAAGCTTTCATTGTAAACCGGATCCTCTCCGCATGCAACAATCCTAATTACATCATGAAATTGTTTTTTCTTCCCTTTGGCTTCATATTTTCTTGCTCAGAAACACATTACAGGCCTGCTGTAATGCGATGTGTGGATGGCCATAAGTCAGGCCACATGTCAGCCACAGGGCTCCTAGAACAGCTCTACAGCAGCAGAGATGACAGACTGATGGCCTTAGTTGGTGTGTGTGTGTGTGTGTGTGTGTGTGTGTGTGTGTGTGTGTGTGTGTGTGTGTGTGTGTGTGTGTGTGTGTGTGTGTGTGTGTGTGTGTGTGTGTGTGTGTGTGTGTGTGCAGAGCATGCAGACATGCAGAGCTGGTGCAATGAACGAGTTTTATTTAACCATGCTTGACAGTAAAAAATGCATTTTAAGTTTCACACACACACACACACAAATATTCATGAGCATGTTTGAGTGAGACTGAGACAGAGGGGAAACATTAAAACACTCATACACAGACACAGACGATGTGAGAAAAGGTGTGAGAAAACTCTTCACCGTGTGTATAAAATTAGTGCGTGATGTGCATTCCCACACAGGCATTAAGGGGGATTTAAGATAAGACTTCTCAAAGTCGCAGGCGCCGAAAGCGCTAATATAAGATGGGTGAGAGATGCGGCGTGAGACATCGTGAGACATCATGTCTGCAGCAGAAAATAGCTCGGGCTCTCAGTCTTCACTGGAACACTAGAATAGTAAAGTAGATTGTTAAGTACTGCTGTAGAGATGGAGACACGACACCGGGAATAGTAAATACAAAACAATCACTCCTCTCACATAAGTAAGAATAATGTCGGAGCGCCACATTTGTATTCAGCGTATAGACTGAAATGTCACTAGTGGCATTTTTGGCTGTAAATGGCTTTGCAGCAGTAGTGGGGTTTCTTTTTGTAGTCATTTGCCCCGTGCCAGTCACTGTATTACACCTAATGATGATTGTAGCTATGCTTGTAGCCTTGAATGGTTTTTCTTCTGTGTTTTTTTAGCATGCTGAAGGTGTAAACACTGGCTACATGAATGCATTTGGGGATTAAAGTATAACATTATGTTCAACACTGCAGCACAGTCCAGTGAGTCTGAGCTATAATATGAGTGCATTAAAAGGCCAGTGTGGGTGAAGCATTCTGGACACCGCTGCCTAGTTAATGATCGAAATATACTGCTGATCTATTATGTCTATAAAAGCTTCCGTGAGAGACGCTGTGGCCAGCAAGTCTGAGCTGGATTTATCTTCCAAGTCACCCATGACCTCAATGTTGTATGCTGCAGTGATATTAGAGCTTTGAAGTTTTCCTTTGTTGGGAATTTCTCATTTTGTTAATGTAGTTTTTCTACCGGATTGTATCCATAATCCATGCTGTGGATTTTGGTCAGAGCTGCTCGGTTTCTCTGAACTCTAAACTCATTGCGTCTTTTTCGGCTGATTTTTTTTGTAAGCAAGTGACTAACCTCTTAGGGATGGATGAATGAATGTGGAAACAAAATGAATTGTGGCAGTGAAAACTATTTTTATAGTCTACATTTTTCTAGGCTTTTAGTGTGAATATTTCTATTGTTTTTCTTCGTCAATTGCAGATCAATACATCCTCTGCAGTTACTGGTGCTTGACTGTTCTCGCTGTAATTTAATAACCTGTTTAAATGTCCGCTGTGTCAGCAGAATGAACAGTATATATACTACATCAGAGAGCTACTAATAGTCCACAGTGGTGGAAAGTAACTAAGTACATTTACTAAAGTACTGTGCTTGAACTACCCAGCAACAGTAACTAAACAACAGTAAAATGCTGCCTACAATGTTAATGCTTCAGTAAAAATAATCCAAAAATAACGTCATAATGCTGACAGGGTATACATTTGGCTGCATTTTATACTTTTGCATACGTTGTTCTGTTAATACTTTTGTACTTTTACCTAAGTACGCTTTCCAATTCAATACTTTTACTTGAATATTTTTTATTTAGCATTGCTAATTTTACTTAAATAGAATACCTCCTCCATCACTGATGGTCTGTGATCACTATTCCACATGTCGCAATCAATCCTCAATGTGTAACAAATATCAGATTCTGTTGTGTAAGAAAGTGTTAGATAGTATGCAGAGTGAGTGTTTGTGCTAACATCTGAAATATTGAACCATGTTTATATAACTTTGTGAGGAGAAAATAAGAGAAGAGGGATCAAGAAAGAGATTAAATAAGTGTGTCATGAAGCTGTTTAACATTCAAGTCATGTGAGCAGTTAGTTGGTGCCATCTAGTGTACAAGTCTCTCTCTCTCTCTCTCTCTCTGTCTCTCTCTTCTCTCTCTCTCTCTCTCTCTCTCTCTCTCTCTCTCTGACATGGCCTTTAATCCACTAAACTATACACAATTAACCTACTGCAACAGCCAATGGTTTCCCAGTTTCCCTTTTTACTTCCTGTCTGGATTACAACAAAACACAATTATCCTTCTCACCAAACTGTCCTACCTTTCGCTCACAACATGAACACATCACTGTCAAATATGGCACCTGCATCTCTCCTCCAGGAGTTCATGGGGAGTTCACTGACTCTGACCTGTCACAGAAAGAACAAATCTGCAGTTTGAGAATGATAAATCCGTCAGCGCTGTGGGCTGAGTGCAGTTCAAGGCCCAATGCCAAAATATGATGGTTAAAGAAATCAATAACTTTCTCTCCACTCATCTGGGGGGCTTTGATCAAGTATCACAGAGCAACTCTTTTTTTGGGGGGGGGGGGTTGTTGGTGGAAGAAGTACATGTTTTCTCTCAGTGATCGATATTTCTTGTGGTTTAGTGTCCATATACTGAGGCCTGAGCGAAACAGAAAACAACTTATAAAGATCAAGATACGTTCAATGTTTTGTTTAATTTTTTTCATACAAAAATGTAGGGACTCCTATATAGGGAACATGCTTGTTTTTTGCCTCCTATAGTCTGTGCAAGTAGGACTTTGACATCTAAAGTGATTAAAGTATGAGGATTATAGGATTTTTAGCACATATGACCACTGAGCTCTGCATTAACCAATCAAAAATGAGAAATATTAATGATACTACTGTATTAAAGGATTGGGATCACAGATTTTTAAAATATGCTTTAATTACAAGTACTACACTTTGTGCTGTTTACATATTTAGTCAAGTCAATTTCATTTATTATAGCCCCAAATCATGCATTTCCATTTCCAAGTTCTACTTATTTTTTTAATACAAAATAGTGTTACTGTAGATAAAAAAAATATTGCAGAAAGAAGACTGTTTCCACATTGTTTTCCTTTGAATTTGTACATGCTTCATGGCTACATATTCAGTTTATATTCAGGCATTTATAAAAAAAGAAAACTACCTTTTATGGACAACAATTGTTCGGAATCAGTTCTACTCACTGAGCACTTTTTTTTGTGACCCACCTTTGGGCGTGAAGTAAAGAAATTGAGCGTCAGCGTCAGTTCTGGCAGGCCAGGTAATCAAGTCGCTGCTAACGCTATTGGCCAACAACACGGTCTCATCAGCTGATCTGCTCCAGCTGAGCTGCATCAGCTGATCTGGATTAGCGCATCAGCTGGTCAACACCCCTCGCTGCTTAATGGCTACACTCAAACAGGGCGCCCTATTTAAAACAGATTCAGTTTGCTCCTACCTGCTTGCTGCTCGCTTCTCTGCCGCCCGCCACCTCCCCTGCTCCTCCTTGTCGTGTATAACGTGGCATTTGCTTCTATGTCGTCGTCTGTTCATGTGGGGGAATATTTCAGCTCACACAGTCCTAAACTGTGTGAGCGTTCCCTAATGCTGCTGCTGTCCTCTGACTCTCTGCTATTTCATGGTGCTCATGAAAGGTCAGAGGACTCCCTGAACAGAGCCATACCGCCAAAAATTTTATTCAGAATTTATTAACTGAAATGCAATTAAGTCAATAAAAATTTCCTAAATCATTTTTATTGTCATATGTGTTCTTGACTTAATGGACCTGACAGAACTGATATTAAAGCAACAGTAGAGAAGTTTTTGTAACTTAAAATAATGTTTCCAAAATCATTTCAGTGGTTCATCAACTCGTAACAGGGTGAATGGCCCTTCTGCATTCACTTTGCAGCTCTATCGGCTATAACCGCAATATTCAAGTTTGCCAGATGGGGTAGCGGATCTGTAGCCTGGCTCCACCCTCCTACGTACTTACGCTAAATTTTCATTTCCCTTCACTACTACGTATGGGTTTGCGGTATATTCTTGGGTTTTCTCCAGCCAAATATTTGGCGGTCCAATCAGCGAACAGATAGTCTGGGTAAACCCTGACAAACTTCCGGCAAATTTGGCAAGAGCCCATTCAAACCCATTTCCAATGTCCCCAAAATCGAGGCACCAATCACAACCGCTGAGGCGGGCTTCACACCAATCACAACCGTTGAGGTGGGCTTTACGCGATGACGATAGCGCAGCGACGGCGAGCAGGTTTTTGTTTACGTTCAACATTAAGGCTACCGGATCGTTGGTCTGATTGGGTGAAGGACTATCCAATGCGCCCAGAGACATTTGAGCGCCGTTGGTGACGCCCCTTTGGAAATGAACTGTCAATGAACCTTTCCAAGACCCACTCTCAGTTACAACTGAGAAGGGTCTGGTGTCAACCAGGCTAGCGAACAGAGGGAGTAGCTGAGAACGATGAGGTTGAAGTCGTGCACTAGAGTTGTAGTTCCGTAATGGCGGCGGAGAAAGATGCAAGCGAGCCATTCGGTCCGTTGTGGCAACACTGCCGAATATCCAGAAGTTAAAGCCCGAGCAAGAACAATCTTTGCTGAGTTGTGTTGGTGGCCGTGATGTTGTGGCCCTCCTCCCCACGGGATTCGGGAAAAGTTTGGTTTTCCAGCTCGCTCTGTTAGTTTTGAAGGAGTTGGCTAAGGCAAACGCTAGCGATGCTAATGATAAATATAAGCCTTTTCGGTCTCCCCTCTTGCGCATGACATACGTCACGACCAAACGTTAGCGATTGGTTATGGCAGATCCAGAGTGGCTCTGGGCAGATCCAGTAGTTTTAAACTTCAACAGAGTACCCGCCTTCAAGGAAGTTAACACTTGTCAATGGAGAGTGGCCAGACTCTCTGTACAAATAAAATGTACCAGAGTCTGGTAGGACCAGGCTAGCGGATCTGTAGTTTGAATGAGACATAATGGGACAATTCCGCTTCCAACCTGTAGGGGGACTGAAGCGGGAAAGTTTTCTCTAGTGTTGCTTTAAAGGATAAGTCTAGTGATATTCTATGTTTTCCATCAACAAATCCCCATTATCTGCACATGCAAAGCCTGATATACAGTAGCTTATCCTGTAATATGGTGATGCGTTCCTCACCATATGATAAATATGTTATGAGGAACATGGGCACTGTAGTTTATTTTGTGTCAATCCCACATGCATCGCCCTGTTGCTGTAAATGCCTTAAAGTGCATGAAATATGTATCCGCACCCTAAAATAGATGTTAACTAATACAACATATACTTCTGTTTGAGTAATCTGTGCCAGAAGCTACAACACCCAGCTGTTTTTTTTTTATTAAATTGGATGAATGGTTGCTGATAATGGGCAATGTAGATATTGCATTTAAGATCAGTCACCCACTCAGATCAGCTGGTATTCTGTCTATAATGGAGTAGAATGGAAATTTCTAAGTGACCCCTAAAATTTGACCGGTAGTGTAAATAATACATTTTATTTATATAGCACTTTTCTTAAAGAGGTTACGACATGGATTTAAAAAAAACAGCACATGAAAAACCAAGTGTACAGTATATGTTTTACAACCCATTTTAAAAAGTTTACATATGATGGTTTTATGCATTATAGAGTGAAAACAGAACTTTGTTATAGTCTTGAATAAAACATACAATGGGGCACTCGCACACGCCCAGTCAGGGTTTACAGCATGTGTGTGTTTTATGGTTGAGCCATGTTTAATTATTTACCTCCAGTCTTTCTCAGGCCACAGTGGTGTCAGTTACTTACACACTGCCTCCTCTCCTCAGCTCCACGTCCACTTTAATACTATTAACTCTTTTCTCACAGAGGCGTTGGCACATTTGCTGGATGATTTAAGACCCGCAGACCCTCTTGAGGTTTCACTGACAGTTGCACTGTTCTGGATATAAACATGTCGGGGATGAATAGCGATCAGCTGCATCGGTCCACCTTGGGGATTTACTCTGTAAGTAACAGATACTTTGTGCGGGTTCAAATTAGACAAGAAACGTACCTGTGGGAAAAAGTAAGAGTGTCCTGTGTTGTGATTTCTTTTCAAGACACACTCTGGAAAAAAACCCACTTCTTGGTTACTGAGGAGTGAAGATCAGTCTAACTTTTTGAGTTTAATTTCTGCCGAGCAAACATGATGTGAATTCACAAAGTCTGTTTCAAATTCAAGGAGTATTTCCTTAGCTTGAGTCTTACTGTAGGTTGTCTGTGCTCCGGTGTTGGGAAGGAGAGTTTGTGCTCATAAATACAGATTGAAATAAAGGTGGATTTTATTGATTCTCCTTTAGGTAGGTCTTAAAGTTTCTCTGACTTTCAAAAAAAACTGTGTTTGTGTTTCTTAAACAGAGCTTGATGGACGAGTTCAACCCAAGCCTACAGAAACTGGTTTTACTGGGTAACAGATACGTCCAAGCCTTCCAGGGTAAGGGTTAGACAGACGGACGAACGGACGGACAGACAGACAGAGAGATGGACAGACGGACGGACAGACTGACAGACAGACAGAGAGATGGACAGATAGACAGAATTTCTGTGTGAATGATATGTGTGAATATAATATACATATATATATATATATATATATATAAATTTGCACACGCACCTTTATTAGTGCAATAGACTAAACAAACAAATGGCTTTGAAAGGAACATGAGAGGTGTCAGGCATCTAATTCACTGAAACTAATTCCAAAGTCCATATGCTTTGGGAATATCCTGATACTGTTATACAGCCTTGATTATGGGCCTGTAACCAAGGCCTGCAGAGGCTGTTATGACGATATTGTCACCAGACAAACAACTATATCTGATTTCCGTAGACAGAGGCAGGGATTGAAGATACTGAATGTAGTCTTGAATGTATTTGCATGCTCTATGTCTTTTCTTTTAAATCCTGCAACGAAAAGAGAAGAGAGGTCAGGATTAAACTTTTAATTTGAGTCAGTAATTGCGTCTGGATTTTATGTCTTAATTATCCACATCATAATCACCTCTAATCCCCGTGCAATGCATTAAATGTGAAACGCTGACATGCAAATGGGATTCAGCAACAGAAGCGTTTTTACACGTGATGCTTTCACACATTACATTGCATTATACATGTGTGTTTAATATATGCACGAGCAGCAATGCTGCATCAAGAACTGATTTGTAGTAGCACCACTGCACCAAAAGCCCTGCAGAGATAAAATACAGATTATTAGGTCTCCTGTTGCCACCTGCACAGAGGCTATAAGCGCTCGCTCCGAGGGTTCAGGGTAGAGCAATAATTTAATGACACGTTAATGGGCTCGAGCCAAGGCCAAGAGTGTTTCTGCTGATGCAGCTTCTCGTCATAAATTTAAAAATAATCTATTTATCAAACAGGTAGTGGATGCTGCTTGTGGAAGCTCCCTATCCATTGTTATTAAAGCACCATCACAGAGGTTTTCACTGTTGAAATCTCTTGCTCTCACAGCCTCGGAGAGTGTGTGTGTGTGTGTTTGCTTGGTAAGCACAGGCTGTAGCCCCATCTCTCCAAAAAGAAGTTTTTCTCACCAGCGGAAAAATGCAGCTAAAGCTCACTCACGTCTAAAAGACCAGAACCACCTCTGCTCAGGGATCTGATGCCGTGCGCAAGTCACCGAGGCCACACAAAGCTGGTGATTTAATTCGGGTCAAACTTTGATTTGATCCCTTTTGACTTACAGTATACTGCCCTAAAATCAGGAGGGTGCAGCAGTAGTTTCCCATTGCCAGACCATCCTCCACAGTACAGCAGTAACTAAGAGAGAAAGGCTGAGAATAAAGTGTTTAATGTATGTAATTTAAAATAAAAACAACTTGTGAATTTCCCTAGAGTCAAAACCTGAGATTGCAGATGTAATGAGATGTAATTTACTGCTACTCCGCCAAGCTAGGCCAGATGGTTCTCAGCACTGTTTTTATTCTCCACAACTGAATTTAGCTGCTGCGTTATTTATGTTGCATAAATGAAAATGAATGATAAAATAAATGGAAGGGGGTGAACTCACCATTTAGGGAGTACAGTACAAATAAAGCAATATCAATTGCAGGAGGTCAAAATGCAAGGAGTTAGCAATGAGAGCGAAGAAGGACTTCATGGTTATTGCTGATCAAAAGAAATGTGATTTTACTGTGAGGTTTTTATTTATGTGAACATATTTCCAAATGATCACAGAGAGATACTTGTGTGTATGGAAATTTGAATAATTGAATATTTGTTTTTAATTAATGGCTCTGTTTAGCTGCTTTTGTAGTGCTTTGCCTGGGAAGCGAAGTGTACCAAATGCATTAGCATTTCAATTGACTACTGTGTGTGTGTGTGTGTGTTTCAGCTCTTGCTCTGACAAGTGAGGCCTACTTCAGTGCACTTTCAAAGATTGGAGAAAGGGCTTTTCACACCACATCCTCCCGCTTGCTAGGTATGTGTGAACACACATTCAGGCTTTGGTAATCTCATGATTACTGAGTGGAAACACCAACAAGATATAACAATCCAGGATGTGATCCTTTCGTCTTTGATGTGTTTATGGCCATTTATTAAACTAATCAAACAGTGTTCTACCGCGTCATGAAGACCAAAGTTTACACTTTGGCGGCGTCTTATTACTCCTTTCACAATTACTACCAGTGCATGTGTAGCATGTATGTGTGTGTGTGGGAATAGCATATTCTTCCCACACACTCTTAGTAGTAATAGTCTTTGATTTTAAACATAATTTGATAAGTTGAATGAATGTGTTTTACAATATATATAACAGTCAGTGCTTATAAGGACTGCACAGCTTTTACCTGACCTGAGTCCTGTCTCGGGCTCAACATAGTGAGGGGCAGAAGAGAAGCTAAACATTTTTTTTTTTTTTTAAACGCTCAAAACCCTTTCCAAAGCACCATTTGAATATCAGGTTTTGCATGCCATAACATGATATTCTGGAGAAAGTATGTTGAACTTATTTTTGCTTTACTTCTCACTGTCCCTGAAATGGAAAATATGTAAGAGTAGACTAATGATCCAGTTTGGACAACAGCTCCAGCCACAAAACCTAACATGACAACAACAACCCCTTTAGAGTGGCTGGGTTAAATGAGCGGAGCACGGCCCGCTGCCTGTCATCGTCTATTATTCATGTTGCCTGCTGGCATCTGATACTTACACTGCCAACACTTCTTGGCTAAAGTCACACAAAACAGACTGACAAACACACTATGTTGCAATCTAACTATCAACCTCACTATTCTCTTAAAAGAAGAATAAATAAGTCAGTCCTACGTCCCTATGTTCTTATCTTGACTCGTGTGTGTGTGTGTGTGTGTGTGTGTGTGAGAGAGAGGTAAAGTAAGATGTTGTGTATTTGTGTTGCGATCACTGGCTAATGAGTAGATAGAAATGAACAAAGGGAAAATATTTTACAATGTCATTTTATTGTTTTCTAGTCGCAATAACAATGATGTAATTGTGTTAAAGGAGACGTCCTGATTCAGATCTCTGAGAGCCAAAGGAGACTCACCGGGGAGCTGGATGGAGTAGTACGTTACATCAACACTTATCTGTCCATCACGACATGTCGGGTGGGATCAAACTCTTACGTGCTCCATTTTCTCAAATGTTTAACATGATTTTGTCTTCTTCCAGTTCTGCAGGTTCAGTATGGAGGTTCTTCAGGAGATGGACAATAACATCAGACTGGACAGAGACTACATATCAGTGAGTGAGGGCCAACACAGGGTCAAAAGTTTTTTTTTACAGAATAACTCCTAATTATTTCCCGGAAGCAATGTCAAATGAATAACTGCGGGGGTATCATGGGAATCTATCATTAGAAGTGAAGACGCCATTAGAATTAATGGGGAAACGTCTTCATTTTCATTTCCACTGGATTGCTAATTGCTACCTGGGTGACTGAATTGTTCGTACACAGACGAGATGTGAATTCTCTTTCGTGCAGGGCAGCAGGAAGCATTATGAAATGGAAGTCCACAACCAGGCAGCAGCTCTGGAGAGACAGCTGAGGAGAGGAGCCAACCAGGTTTCTCTCTCTCTCTTTTTCCGCACCCCCGGATTCAGCACCACTGTATATGAGTGTGTCCATGTACAGAATATATATGTACTTTCAATGATGTGTGTCCTCAGGATTGTAGTGAGTATTTGCAGTTCCTCAGGGAGAGCCACGCCGAGGCTCTGAAGGAGGAGGAGAGGCGATACCGCTTCCTGTCTGAGAAACACTGCGCCCTGATACAATCCATCGCCCACCTCATGAATAAGGTTTACAACTTACTTCAAATAGCATTTCAATATTTTATGTTTTTTATGACTACCAAATGGGTCAGGTTTGTCGCACAACTCATTGCAATGGATGTCAGAAGCTCAATGACAGGAAGACACTCAAAAGAGAATTCACAATAATGTGTAATGATTCATTCATGTGAGACTTTATCGGTCCCCGCGGGGACATTCCCCTTCCCGCCCTTTATAATGAGGGTCAACCACAGAACAGCAGATACACATTCAGTAGGTTCAGCGGGACTGATGCCACACTCACAGCTTGTCTGTTTGAACTCTGGACTCCCTGTTCACTTTTTTATAACACCACTCCACTGTCCTCATTAAACACCTTCAGTGCACCAAACCCAAACCAAGTTTTCATAATGAGGCTGTCACAAAGCCCTTTGAGACTGTACCAGTGGTTCAGGACTGACCTGACACGTGTCTTCTTGTTTGTTTAATATTTAGCCCTCTCAATAAAAACTCAAGTTTACTGTAATACTTACTGCAACATCATTTTTGAACAATGTAGTTATGAGGCTCATTCCAATAAATGTAACCTTGTAACATCTTACTATTACTGTATACTGCCCCACCGCTCGGCTGTTCCTCATTGTGCATTGTGCATTGTGTCTAAAAATAAATTAACCAAGGTAAATAACAGACAAATGATCTACTAGTCCACAAGTATGGAAGGACATTTACCCCCAGAAAAGAAAAAATAGATGAAAAGAAGAAAGTGATAAAGAAAATTGAACATCTTAAGGAAAGTCTATAACATCTATAAGTTAAAATTATATATATATAAAAGTCTAAATCATGACATAAAATGTCAGAATTGTGAAGTAAAAAGTCAAAATTTCAACAATTTTACTATCTTTACCTGCAGAAAAATTACCAGTTTTGATTCTGCAGCTTTAACCTGTTTGAGTAGAATTGTGTCTCACAAACACAAAGAGATAGCAGTCGTATAGAAATGGCTAATGGGATTTTTAAAGGCAACAACAACAACGATGACAACAACAGTACTCACCTTTAACCATAAACAGAGCAGGCAGCTGTTTATCATATTTGGATAACTGCTTACGACTTTTGTCTCGTCGCCCAGCACTGAACATACATTCTTGCCCCAAATAAGTATTACTTTTCTGCTGTAACATAAGCTGGTAATTTATCGTATTTGTATGTGTGTGTGTGTGTGTGTGTGTGTGTGTGTGCGGCAGGCAGGAGGTCCCCTCCAGCAGCGAGCTGATGCCTGGACGGTGGACACGGATGCCACCAGAGCACCTGAGGTCCGACGACCCACTTCATTGGACAACTCTGTGAGTTCAGTTTATAGAAATCAGTCGTGTTTACTGAATTATTTAGGCAGGATCCGAGCTGGGATACATAAAATAACAATAACAAGATGCTGCTCTTGTGAGATATAATCCTGTCTTACAAATATAGGCCTACTGTTTGGGCAAATAGCTTGTGAAATGGATAACAGAATTTGAACCGGTCCAAACTTCTTGCATGTTTTTGTTTTAAATTGTCTGAGTTTGTGCAACAAATATATTGATAATACTTATGCACAGGCAGTGTTGTTATAGGGAAACCAATGAACTATTGCAATCATATTTGTGTTACCAGGGTGCCCTCTGCTGGTTGGAGCCTGATTTACAGTAATAGAGCAAAGCTTTGAAGGAAATAGAGCTGAAATAGGACAGAGATTACACATTGTCTGGTATGAAAGACATTAATAGGTGATTGTGATAAGGCTATACATATTTTTCTGTGCAAACACTAACTTTAATTCAAAACTGAACCATATATATTGTATATCATCTGAATAAACACGCAGGTCTGTGAGTATGAATTATCTGCATCTCAATACAGTGGGATTAACACACCATGGATAATTCACAAACTGAAACCATATGGTTCTTTGTATGAAGGCTGCAATTACCATTCAGGTAAACAACAGAGATGAAACCCTGTCACTTTCAGTCTGTTCCTGATTGGAAGGTGACGTGCCTATGAACCCCACACATCCCACATCCTACTGTAATAAACAGTCGGAGGATTAACATGGATTTTGTGTTTGTTTTGTCGGAAGTGGGATTTATCTTTTGCTTATAACAAAGAGAAGCCTGGGAGCCGCTTTAGACAGATATCGGAATTGTGCTTCTACAGTCACACATGATATACATTACTCATTCAGTGTATCCAACACATCCTGGGCTGCTGCTTTTCTTTATTGTTTGTTTGTTCAGATGGGACCTTTGCCATTATGATTGTAATGTAATTCATGGGTTTTACAAGATATATTAACATTACAACAGATAACGTGTGGTCAAGTTGTTTGTATCCGTGCGTGTGGTTGTTGTACAGGTGGGGATGAGGGAGGAGGAGATGAGAAAGAGCAGAGAGGCACTGCCCCTCGGCAACATACCATCAAGGGGTGAGGGCTTCATTCCAAAACTCTGTATTTATTTTGAGTACACTTTACTGTCCAGAAGAGGATTAGGGCCACATGTGAAAAAATGTATTGAGTTCTGAGTTTAAAGTCAGAATTATAAAAAAAAAAAAAAGTCAGAATTCTGAGATGTATACACTATACAAATACAATAAATAATAAAGGTAGTCAAATAAGTCAGAATTCAGACTTTAATCTCAGAATGCTTACATTAAAGTCAGAATTCTGACTTTAAACTCAAATACATTTTTCCACATGTGGCCCTAATCCTCTTCCGTATTACTGAGACTGTGTAAATAAATATAAAATGTCAACCTTGTAGCTGTTCAAGTGCTCCAAACAGCTAAAAACGACACCATGAAAAGATCCAGATTTTACTTTGGAGCCACATATTACGTGTCATGTTTATCCTAAAAGTATTTCTGTAATATTCATTGTCGTCTGTGTGTGCAGTCCATAATGCCTCCGCCTACATATCAGTGCTCATTTTGCCTTCACTCTACCACCCGCTTTATCATTCTTTAAGCCTTCTATCTCTGTTTCTCTCTCTCTCTCGCCCAATTTTGCACATAACACACTTTTCACACCTCATTTGTACGTTCCTGTGCAAAAAGTCTGTCTAATTACTTGGCTCGCTTATCTAGAGTGAAAAAAAAAAGATAAAGTAACAAATTATCTAAAACAGACAATAAACAATCTCTAGAATATTAAATAGCACGTCTCCACTTTTGCCCTTCTAAATCATTGCATGCAGCAGGCTTGTTGGCCCAAACAATGCCACCCTCTCTCTGTATAATTCAATGGATTTCACCCCTTGCCATCCAAGCAGAGATAATTATGCATAGAGTAAGATATTTAGTAGTCTGATAACCCTCTGAGTTATGAATACCAGGGCAATAAATAAAGAAATAAATCCTAGCCGCTTATATTTTTTTTAATTAATCATTTCACCAGAGATCTTTCTTTGCAATTCCAGCTGCTTTATCATCTAACTTGCGCTTTGACAAACTGTCATCTCTGCACCTAAGTGTTTCATTTTTTTTATCTCTCCAGCGCCGTCTCCCCAGGGAAGCATTTCTCGCTCTTCAGGAGGCCGATACATGAGGGCCAGGGTGGCCCACCAGCCTGGTGGCTCCAACCAAACCCTGCTGCCCTTCACCAGGGGAGAGATGATTACCGTGCTGGTCAAACAGCCCAAGAACGGCTGGCTGTTCGGACGTGCTGAAAGCAGTTCACGGTGAGAGATGTATCCTCGCGAGGTGTGTGTGTGTGTTTGTGTGAACGTGGTGACTGTCTGTCTGTCTTGCTTAACCACTGTCTCTCTGTACCCACTGTAAATGTGTCTTGGCTGCTCAAGTACAATCTATAGTAGTGTACTTTGTTTGCTGCTGTACTCTCTGTTTCACACTGAGGCTCTTCAGTAGTTCTACTGACAAACGTTTTTTTTACATTTAATGTTCTCGACAAAGGCTCCTTGTCCTCAGGAAAAATAAGGTGATAAATAAAGGGGCAACTATTTGTAAGGAATAAATAAAAGTGTATAAGAAACAGTGAGTACTGTTACTATTTGTGGAAATCAATGACAATAAAATTTAAAGAATAACATATTAAAGGCTTATTGAAAAACAGAAGCAATAGAAACCATTCATTAAAACAAGACTAAGAGTCTACAGCAATGCTATAGCAGCTCTGTGAGGCTACACTGAAGCACACTGATGCTTTGAGCTAAATGCTAACAGGCTGATGTTTAATGTTTTTTATCTTTTTCATCTTAGTTTAGCAAGTTAATAAGTGAATATTTGCTCATTAGCACTGATAGGAATGTGGTTAGTTTACCAGGTATCTGACCATAAACCAAAGTATTGGACACACACACATATTTTGAACTGATGATGATGCTAGAAGAAAAGTTAGAGGATCACCAAAGTCATTTAGGATTCACCCTCTGGAGACAATCAATGTCGGTACAAAATGTTGTGTAGTTGTTGCGATATTTCAGTCTAGACCAAAAGGATGGATTGGACCAGTCAGTATGGACATGGCAACAACTAGCAACAGCCCAATTCAATTGTGTTAAAACGTGTATTCGTCTTTAGTAAAGATAAATACACTTTGTAAAGGCTTTTTTACAAATTCTATCAGCTAGAGATGAACACATAATCCACTACCCTCACCTTTACTTTCTGGCTCTTTTGTTTTCAGTCAGGGATGGTTTCCAGCTACCTATGTGGAAGCAATGGATGATCCTCCAATGACAATCAGTTCTGGGTAAGCATCCAGTCAAATGTATTCAACAAGTACGACTGTTAAATAACATTATATCATGCTAAGTGCAGGCTGTTAAAGAAATGTATTGTCATAGCTTACTGGATCTTATTATACAGTACTGCAGCATGGCGAAAGAATGGATGGAGACACTTTAACCAAAAAAGTCTGCATAATGTTTGCCTTTCAAACCTGACACAGAGTATATATTTCCAGCTCCCCCAGGCTGTCCTTATTGTTTTATGGGCCCAACATTTAATAAAGAGGGTCAGCATGAAGCTCAGGCCTGGAATAATAACTATTTAAGATATTTGGGTGACCCATTGCTGTGAGGAAAACCAGTAAGAAGTTTAAACTAAAACTTTGCTCGGTCACTGTAGATACATGCCACAGCTAAATGCCTATAATGTCAATGTTAAAAGAATAGTTTGGATCTTTTGGAGCAGAAAAAAAACTTATCTTAGCAACCTTAAAGCTTTAGTGCGGAATATATTATATGAACGTCCGTTACATTCAAGCCATTGCCAAATAAGTTGCTACAAAGCTAATTAAGACTATCTGCTCCACACAACTCTCTCTGGATTTCTCAGTGTGGCAATGTTCAGAAGATTGGTGTCGTCCGGCGCAGAAGTGAAGATAATTACCTCTTCTGAAGAGTCCATCATGTTTTTTTAATCCTCTGTGTCCTCCTTGGCTACAAGTAACTGCGTGGGGAAGGCTTGTATTAAACCAGTTTGAGTCGTGATTCACTCTGATCTTTCACCCGAGTCTTTAAATTGACTCGTGAATCGCGAGTCTCTAGTATCATTAACTTGGATCAGTTGAGTCCTACTACAATTCAATCTAAAATGATAACAGTGCCAGACACAAACCTCTTGCAACATTAGCTACTACTAGTCCTAGCCATCTTAGCTGCCAAAAGCTTAATAACTTACAATTCCGTAGGCAACGATAACTCCACAAGTCAACTCAAGCGAGTGAGTGAGCAGAGAGACAGGCCGAGACAGGTTATAGGAACTTCCCGACCCACAGACTCAGAGCCGGAAACATTGCAAGCTCGCAGACCATGGGACTAACTCCACAACTCATGAGTTGTCGATGACTCATGAGTTCTCGCGTGACTCAGTCAATCGCGCAAATCAGCCGGCTATGAGTGGATCTGTAGCAGACGAGCAAGTGAAGTCTCTACTTGAGCTCAGGGTAAAGAAAATCAACAACAAAAGCCATTCTTTCACTTCTGAAATAACATACAATGTTCTGCACGTAGCCTAGCTAGGCCTACTGTAGGTTTGGGTGTATAAATGTAGTATGCTTAAATGCAATTAGGTCGAGCAGACAGTCCAAAACATTGCAAGCTAGCAATACTGACTCAAGTGACTCGCACATCCCGGATCAGTTTAGTGAGTGACTCAGAATAACCTGAATCCTTAAAAGGAATTGAGTTTGCCAGGCCTAGCTTGTATCATGTGGACGCGCCGACAGTTTTGTTGTCAATACTTAGAATTCCTCATGGGGGACATAGAAACTACGCACTATAGCATTAAGAAAGGCCCACCTAAAAAAAATCTAAATGAGTTCAAGTGTACGCTATATTTTTTTATTTTATATTTTCTAACAACAACCAAAACCAATAGAATGTTTCTGTAATTCCAGGAGCTCCTCTCTGCGAAGCAGCAGCAGCATGAGCAACCTACTGGACCAACCAGTAGCCCCGCCCCCTCCGCCTCCACCACCTCTGTCTTCAAATAAACAGAATGAGATGCGACCAATCACACTGACTCCTGACAAAAGGGCTGAGTCTTATTCAGAAAACAAGGTATGGCTGTCTGATTATCCATCAGTGTAGTTAATATCAACCAATTCTCTCTCTGCCTCTCCATCAATAGAATATATCAATCAAATAGACAAAAATGGAAAGGTAGCACCTGGGAGCTTATTGCATTTTTTTTTTCTGCAGTATTTTCTGCAGTATTTTTCAAAAGTCTTTTGAGGACCACGAGGTACCTTTTACAAAGCCTTTATAAATTGTAACTACACTGTAATCCCAAATTAGTTGATTTAGGACCGAAGGGGAACCGAAGCAGGAAAACGTTCTCTAGTGTTGCTTTGAAGGGGCGCTATGCAGTTTTGGCCATTTCTTGGCCGCTTTTTGCTCGCTTTTTGCTCGCTTTTTGCTCGCAGGTTTCTATGTAGAGCTCCCCCTACAGGTTTCTCTATAGAGCTCCCCCTACAGGTTTCTCTTTAGAGCTCCCCTACAGGTTTCTCTGTAGAGCTCCCCTACAGGTTTCTCTGTAGAGCTCCCCCTACAGGTTTCTCTACAGAGCTCCCCCTACAGGTTTCTCTACAGAGCCCATCCTACAGGTTTCTCTATAGAGCCCCCCATACAGGTTTCTCTACAGAGCTCCCCCTACAGGTTTCTCTACAGAGCCCACCCTACAGGTTTCTCTATAGAGCCCCCCCTACAGGTTTCTTTGTAGAGCTCCCCCTACAGGTTTCTCTATAGAGCTCCCCTACAGGTTTCTCTATAGAGCCCCCCCTACAGGTTTCTCTGTAGAGCTCCCCTACAGGTTTCTCTACAGAGCCCCCCCTACAGGTTTCTCTACAGAGCCCCCCCTACAGGTTTCTCTGTAGAGCTCCCCCTACAGGTTTCTCTATAGAGCTCCCCCTACAGGTTTCTCTGTAGAGCTCCCCCTACAGGTTCCTCTATAGAGCTCCCGCTACAGGTTTCTCTATAGAGCCCCCCCTACAGCTGCGGAATAGATATTTAGCAGCTCCTATGTTTACTCATGTCTGATTTCTCGCTCGGTCTGCCGTTTCCTCTTCCTCTGTTCCTCCGACAATGCTTTCCGAGGTTTCTGCTTCTTTTTTGCCGGCTCAGCCATGAATAGCATGAAAAACTCGCTCGAAAAAATCACTACCTTGTTAGCCGGTTTCCTGGGCGTATGTGTGCAGTGCCGTGAAGTAATTTGTTACATCGAGAGACCTGATATCACGCGGTACTTCCTGACGCTGAGACCCGCGGCTCACCGGCCGAAAGTTGCAAGGGTGGATTTTCCGCTCACAGGCGCTAGGGGGGAGAGCGAGATGACCACCATTCAACCCGAAAAAAAGTCATATAACCATTCCAATGACTCCGAAGCTGTTCAGTTAAGGTAAATTAAGCTAAAAAAAAACTGCATAGTTCCCCTTTAATATGATCTGCGCACTGCATACTTAAGCTGATTATTACAAACAACTAATGTGATTTAGTAATGAATATGGTTTTTAACAAAACATGAAAGAATAAGTAATGGCCAATAAAAAACTAAATCTGGGTTTACATCAGTGATTAATAACTCTTTTAAAATCAACCAATAGGAACATATTTTGGGTTACCAGGTTGAGGTAAATCCTATTGGTTTATTGGTTTAATATTTCTATTTGGCAATAATACTGTTTTAAATGTATTCATAAATGCTCATGGGTTTCTCATTTTCTAATAAACCAATTTGTGTATTAGTAAAGGGTTTTAATCCATCAAATCTGCAGTTGGGGTGTAAATTAGCTGTTAATAAATAGATTTTTGTCCCAGAAATAAGTGGTGGGACGGTTTAGGGTTTCTCCAACTGGCAACCCAAAAGTTGCTCTTATTATTAACTGACCAATAGAGCATTAGTAAATTATTCATTAACCATGAATAAAGCCGTTAGTTACAATTTGTATTCCCTTCATAAAAGCTGCCTTACTATAGAAAGAGTTACTGTATCTAACAGAGTTTGCTTTCGGCTTTTTTAGTTGTTGGTATATTACAGTATGTCCCCTGATGTCAATATTGAATTGGCTTCATTATCAAAAGGTGAAATGATATGGGACAGCTGTGATGAGACATACTATGTAAACCTTTGATGGTATTTGCCAGTCTGTCCAGCAGGGGCACTGCGGCAGGGTGCTGTTCTCAATGGCTCCACACCCGTCTTTCTGGTGGATGCAGGGAGGAAGCTCCAGCTGCTGATGGTTTATGAGCCAGGAGGTTGTGTGCATGTGTGTGTGTGTGTGTGTGTGTGTGTGTGTGTGTGTGTGTGTGTGTGTGTGTCTGTGTGTGTTGGCATGCTGTAATTTGAGACTATTAGTGTAGACCGAAGACCTATTTGAAGTCCTTGTGACTGAATAGGTCTGCTACATAACCTTTAGGGTTCTGCAGTGTGATAGTACTGCCAATGTCTTTTCTCTTCGCTGCTGTTCAAGCCCACGGTGGTTTGAATAGCATTTCTGTTTCTGTCAGGGTCATGCAGATAGCTCAAGCTAATAAATGGCCCTCCTAAACTGTGATATTTTGTTTTATATATTTTTATCTCTGTAAAGCACTTTGGTAACCTTGTTGATTGCTTAAATTGTGCTATATAAATAAAGTGGATTGGATTGGATTGGATTATTAAATGATTAATATTAAAACCTATCACATTATTGTGTTAGTTGGTCTAATTAAGGGGCAATACGTGTGATATTTATTTTTATTTTTAGTATTACCCCACAATCTAAATATAGATTTATTATACGATTGTTTTCATTTTGTGTGTGTGTGTGTGTGTGTGTGTGTGTGTGTGTGTGTGTGTGTGTGTGTGTGTGTGTGTGTGTGTGTGTGTGTGTGTGTGTGTGCAGCTTGTGGGGGGACCGACTAAAAGCAGAAGGGCGAGGGGTCGAGGGCCAGTTCCCGCTGAGCCTCCATTAGTGCATTTTGCCTTTGTTTGGATTGGATTTTATTCACCCATACCTTTCTCATATGTGTTTCTACAGAGATCAAAACCTGATGGATCACAACCAGAACTCTTCCCAAAGTAAGATTATTGTACCTGTTGCTCTCTCTCTCTCTCTCTCTCTCTCTCTCTCTCTCTCAGGTTTTAAATGGCACTCATGTTCTCTTCTACAGAAAATAATGTTATTTTTGAAGTATGTCATGAACCCATTAAATGACATCATATGAGGGCAGTGATCTAAATGACACAGAATTGCTTTCCCTCCATTAGTGTTTGAAGTGCAGTTTACTTCTGAAACTATTTCATTTGTTGCCATTTGGGAACCCTGACTCACTATCACTCTCACTTTGGCTGAACAGTTTGCTAGATGATGCTTGACCAATGTGAAGTTCTCATTTCTCTTGTTGTAACCTTCACTGTGAGGCTCAAAGATGTTATTTTATGATATTGCTTTTCTCCATTGGTCTCTGTCTTCTTGCTAACCCTCCAACATCTGTTTCTCTCTCTCTCTCTCCATTTTATTTTGAAGGGGTACCAACCCATTTGCCACTGTTAAGCTGAGACCCACGTCCACCAATGACAGATCGGCCCCACGTGTATATCGATGATGACACCTCAACCCTGACAACAAATGCTTTCGTTGAGCTCGACAGTTCATTCTTGACTTTGGAAATAGCAGAGTATATATGGTCGAAAGTGAGTAAGTGGGCCTTGCGTGAATGCTTTTCATACTTTGTCATACAACACTCAGTTTGCCATAGATACACACAAAGCTGGAGAAAGAAGACAAAAATAAATGGACTGTATATATATATATATATATTTGTCTTGGTAAACTAACAACCAACATTGTGTTTCTTTAGGTAGTAATGGTTTTGTCCTTGTTGACTTTTCATAATTGGCTTTAACATTTGTAAAATGGTAAGAATTAATCCCTGTT